>NC_073337.2:2637500-2952500 GCF_027580225.2 Misgurnus anguillicaudatus
GCTGGAGCACTGTAGACTTCAACCTCTGAGGCCGCTACGCCTTGATTGTGAAAAGTCTGGTTCAAATCCCACTGTGTTTAAGGTTAATTCAACATCATAACTAACATCAAAGACACATTATTCATTTCATGAAGAATTCTTTTGAAAGTTTTTAAGCTTCTTTAAAGAAAACTCACATTTAAAAAATCCTTGTAATGCACTGCTGTCTGTGGTTCATTGGGAGGACTGTGCTTTGTGTCAAAATCTTAGTTCATGTGCCTTTTAAGGTTCTTTAATCAGATCAAATTAAATCAGCAAAAAAACTGCCATTTCAGTGGCGCAGGGGCTGAATCTGTGTCTTTAGCACTTGAGCATCTTGAAATACATGCTATAATGTTTAATAATCACATAAAATCTTTAATCATATTAAACAGAACGCTCAGCAAAACACTGAACTTGTATGACTTTATTTTTTCTGATGAACACAAAAGAAGATATTTTAATAAATGATGGTAAGCACACAGCAGATATAGTGACCATTGACTTCCATAGTAGGAATAAAAAATATGATGTAGTTCAATGGGTACCGTCAACTCTGTGTTTACCATCATTTGTCAAAATATCTTCTTTTGTGTTCATCATCAAAAAAAAAAAAAAAACTCATACAGGTTTGTAAGAACATGAGAGTAAATGATGAATTTTCATTTTTAAGTGAACTATCCCTTTAAGTTGTTTTTACAGACATACCTTACAAAAACACATTGCTACTGTGCATCTTGTAAGAAATCAGTGGCACTGATATATTTAAAAATAGGTTAGTGCAAGCTGTTTTTAGTTGAGACAGCTCAAACATGAAATTTAGTCTGGGACTAGTTTTAAGCCCTGTTTGGGAAATTGCATCTGAAAGTTTGGTGGTTCTGGGGTTGAGCTCTAATTTCCTTTATTTGAAAATCTGGGTTCTTTAAAAGTTCATTTGTCGTTTTAAACAAAAGTTCCTGAAGAAGCCACAAACACATCACCAAACCGGTGGTCCAGTGGTGTGAACACATAAACTTGATCAGGTGGTCCTGGGTTCAAGTCCCTGTTGTAGAGCTTTGAATTCTCTCTGACATTTTCTCTGCATTACAAGTATTAAAAAGCAGAAGTAAAACCTGCATGTGGGATCCAGTATCTCAGTGGTATAACAGGATCCAAGCTCCGGCTATCACACCATAAGTGTTTTGTGACATGTCTTATGCCGTCTAGATTGGAAAAAATATAAAATTACAGCGCAAGAACTGCCACATACCCAGTGGCTCAGAGGTATCAGCACTGACACCCAAAACCGGTGGTGCAGTGTTTAAGCACAGTCTGTAAAAAGGTAGGTGTAGGTGGTTCAGTGAGCACCCACAGGGTTTTTCTTGTCAATGCAACTGGCTTTCACTGCACATGCCAAAACCTTCCCAATTCCAGGACACTTGCTTCAGGTGACATCTTGAACTCAGACTCCTTTTCCTGGGGCCCGTTTCAGAAAGGTGGTTAAGTGAAAACTCTGAGTTTGTTAACCCTGAAATAAGGGAAACTCTGAGTTTTCCGTTTCAAAAAGGGAGGTAGGTTAAACCTGAGACAGCGGGGTAAGTCAAGCCTGTTTCAGAAGGAGAGGTAACTTATACTCAGAGTCTGTTTCCGGAGTAACATACTCTCTGAACCTAACCTGGTCGGGAGCAGGTTTTATCCTGTAAACTCTGAGTTTCTTGTGGTCTCCTCCCCATTTTTAAAGGAGTAGCCGTGTTTAATCTTGTTAGTTGCTTTAGTACATTCATTCATTGTGCACATTTTTATCATGTACACTGTAAAAAATTTTTTAGCTGTCTTTAAGTTATAATTAAATTGCCAGTGCAAACCATTTTAACTTACGACTTTATATTTTTAAATATTACACTAAACTTTCAACTAAAAAAAATTAAAACAGTAAATTGAAATGACTTGTAAAGCTAATATGATATACTTAGGTGCATAGATGGTCTTAGTGACTAAAATGTCATGTACTTTTATAGAGAATCTTGTAGATGATGATGTTGCATTCATTTGTAGAAAGTTAAATTTATGTCCCGAGAGGATTTTGAGACCCCGAGTGTTTTTTGTCATATCCGCTTACATTTATGTGAGCGCAATTATTATTTTTTGCAGTCATTTTAGGCTATATCCACACGAAGCCGCTGCATTCCCTATCCGATCATTTTTTTTCCTTGCTCTAAAAAAATAATCCGTAAACACGAAACCACTGAAACCGACTGAAAGCGGTGTAGTATATATGCCGGACCAGTATGGGGCGCTGTAATTCTGCCACAGATATACACTATACACGGAGAAGAAGACTTTGAGCATGCGCATAACCAACGTATGGTGTTGTCCATTATCGCTTGTTGGTCACCACAACTGCATAGAAGCAATAGATTTTGCTGTAATAAAGCTAGTAGGCTTTAGTAGCTTCTGTAGCACGAACACAATCACGTAGTCCGCCGTTATTGTTGTTGCTGTTACGTGTGATGCTTCCGACACGTGATGTGATGACGTTTTCGCTTCACAAAATATACGGATTGGCTGTACAGACGAAACCGCAAGGGTGTCGGTTTCAGATTTATCCACTTTAGGACCCGGTTTCAAAAAATAGCGGATTCAGTCTCCCAAAACGCCGGATCCGTGTGGATGAAACGCCAATACGATAACAAATTTATGCGTATACAGTGATCCGCGTCTCCGTGTGGACAGCCCCTTAGATATATAAATATCATTATATGACTAATATCAGTTTTTGTGGTGCTCTTACATTTATACAGTTGCATTGACATTTCTTACGTATCCACTCGTCATGATCGCTGGTCTAGTGGTTAGTGCTGTGTGTAGTAGTTGGGTCAGACGTACCGTCGGCGATCGGAGTTCGAATCCCGGCTGGGGAATTTTTGTTTTATTCATGACAAACATTTGTAAAGTTCGTAGCCTTATATGACAAAGTATTATGCTTAATTTTATTTTAGCTAAGCTGCTGTCATCTTTTTGTCCATGGGATTGCATGTGCATGTAAATGAATATAATAATGTACAGTCCTCAGTTTATTTACTTCGGATATTTTAACTGTGATGAAAAATTAAATGTACGCATTTACTAGAGTAGCAATTTACAAAAACAACTCTTTTCTTTAAATTATATGCTCGTAGTTGCTGTACACTTTCAGTTTTAGTAGTAAAAATGATTAAGACTTCTTTGTCACGTGCTGTTGCCATGGTAAATCGTAATATCTGAGCTCCATTGATGATAGCTTTTCATTGTGGCTGTGCACGCGCTTAACTCAGAGTCAACCTACTCAGAGTCGATTGAACTAACTCAGATCAGCTTTTCTGTAACCGAAAACTCAGAGTTTACTATCTTAAGCCCGGAATACACTGCACGATTTTTGTCCTCTTATAAGATCATTACCTTATCACACTGTGCGACATGTATCGTTTAAACTCGGGTACGAGAGGCATGTAGACTGTACGATGATGACACGGAAGCTTCGGCGGCTGCGTCACACGTTGCGCAACGTCACCAGCATGCGCTCGTTGTAAACAAATACCGGCGCGCAGGTCGTAGCAGCAAACACACTGTGCGGTGATCATGCCGAATTTCTGACACTGCCAGAAAACTATCGTAGGCTATCTTTGGACGCAAGACCGGCAAAACGGCCATCTTTCAACCTCTCTCACTGTACGACATAGGACCACCGATGGAGAGCCACGATCACAGAAATCGCGACGATAGTTTCACGATGGCAATCTTTCGTCTGGGACAGCCAATTATCGTGCAGTGTATCCCGGGCTTAAGAGTAAATCAACTCAGAGTTCAAGTTTAAACTCAGAGTTGGTTGAACCTCCTTATTGAAACGGGCCCCTGGTCATAGGAACCAACTCAGGCTTTTAGGCCACACAACACCACATGCAGGTCAACACTGGGCTCAAAACCTGGACCTCCGAGTCCTGATCCAAGTTCAGTGTTTTTATCTCCAAGCCACTGGGCACTGCATGCCCAAGGCAGCTCTCCTGGTAATTTTATCTTTTAGATTTATCTCTGGCACAAAAAGAACTTAAAAAAAGTACTTACACAAGCATGCTGGGCTTGAACCCTGGATCACAAGATCATGATTGCATACATGCATGCTCATACCACTGAGCCACAGGGCACTAGTCACAAAAACAAAAACAGGTCTGTTGGTGTATTCATATTATTTTGCTGAATGGCAAAATTTAAATGTTACTGTGTTTTACTCACTATCTGACTAGTAACAAATGTGAATACAGTAGCTGTCATTTAAAACGGGATTACAACAACAAAACAGAAAAAAATCATTTGACAAATTCTACTTTACTATTTCAAACATAAGAAAAAACATCTCTTTATTGCAGTTGCACCTGCAGCGTGATACATAAATAAATACGTCCATACATGCTTTTTATTAATGCGTGGCCAAACTACATAAAATAATACAAAAATACATAAAAATTAAAATACAAGAGTTGGTGGCCACTCATAGACATTATACGTAGACACCTCGTAGACTGAGCTGCCTATTGGAGCTGACGTATCGGGCGGCCGCCATCTTGGATGGGTCTCCAGTGCGCTCCCTTGCATTCATTTCTAATAAGGAATAATCATAACTCCCCTAATTTTTTACCGGATTTTCACACGGTTTGAGTTGTTATGAGCGGCAGAGATTTAGTTATGATACAGGACGCTGCCACACATCGAAAAATACTGCTTTCATCCTAAAATACTTTGTATTATGCTCTTTAAGTATGTCATATTGACAGAAGCAGACACTACTTAAGTATTTTACTTTCTACATAAAGTAAATTTTCAAGTATCTGTATTTTATCAGTGTTTATTTTGGAAAACTTATATTCCAAAGCATATTATCATAATTTTTACTCCACTACATTTCATAATTTCAATTTTTTGGTTTATATGTAATATTTAAGTACATTAAACATCTACTTTTTTACTTTTACTTAAGTAAAAAGAACTTTAGTACAAAATGTTTATGTAATTTTTACGTATTTGGGTATTTTATGTAATTAGGTATTAAATTAATTTTAATATGAATTAATTGACAATGAATTGGCTGAGAGAATTTTCATGCCTAAATGGCGGTCGCGCTACTGAAGCGCCATCTAGTGGCGGTTTCCAAAAACGAATCAGAGTTTCCCCTCTTGTTCTTCTATAATCTTTGCTACAGAGCTTTGACGACTCTGTCACAACAAAACACTCCCGTTTTATAGCAACTTCCCATTGCCTCCTCATGCCTGTATCACTGGGAAACCTTCAAATGTGAAGAAAAAACAGCGAGAGATCATGAGAGAGAATACCAGTTCCTGCTGAACATTGACATAATATTATAAATAATAACGTAAAATAACCAAAATGATTGTTCAATCTTACTTGTGAAATGTAATCCCATGTGATCTGGAATCAATATTGCAACCGTAAACTGCACAAAATACGGCCATAGTATGGCTTTCTTTCCGTTAACTCCCATTGACTCCGGTGCTATCGTACAGTGAGGAGACCCATCCAATATGGCGCCGACGCTTGATGCGTTCAAGCATAGATATAAAGGCTAGATGGCTCGTCCGCGCTGCTGGCCAATTGAGTGCAACGTCCGCATTTTGGCGGCCATCTTAGGACAGGGCGCTCGCTCACTCGTAGCATTGAGTTTTAATGATGCAGGTACTTTTAAATGACCATAACTTGCTTAATTTTTTACCGATTTTCAAACGGTTTGGTTTGTTATAAACGTCAAAGATGTACCTATGACACTGCATACCTATACTAAAAATAAAAAATAAATTCATGAAACATGTTAAAGCATCCAGAATTATAGCCACGTTAATAACGCTCGTAAAAACCCAAACCGCCCGAAAATCGGTAGAAAACCGAGCAAGCCACGGCCATTCAAAAGCACCTGCACCACCAAACCCAATGATACGAGTGAGCGAGCGCCCCGCCCCAAGACGGCCGCCAGGTGATGCCGTTAGGGACTCCGCCTTGAGCCATCCAGCCTTTACACATATCTATGCGTTCAAGTGTCGTGAGCAATTCGGTCCCCCCGAGCAATTCTGTCTCCCCTAGGACCACGCGTGATTCCATTGGCTGAAAAAACTCCTCATGGGTAGTTTTCTTAGCGCCTTATTACAAAATCGCGTTATGATTTATGTAGTTAGAACGTTGTTAAAATTACAATTGATGTCTTTTAAATGACATGTTTCATATAGTAGTATATGAGGTTATAGGTGGGAGATCTACACATTGCTTGTGTAATTTTATTATTAAGATTATTATACTGTACCATTTCCACTTTTGACTGTCTACTTATACAATTACTTACTCATTAATTACTTATAGAGGGGTTGCAAGTTTACAAACATTGCAGTGTGCGCGCGCATCCAGGAGGCAGAAAGCCCGATTGGTGAGCTGATGTGCTACTGCAACAACCTTAATTATTGAAGCGTTCTTTATTTTTTGTATATAAATAAGACTTGATTTTAGTTGGATCTGTTTTTCTGTCTTTATTTTTGCAGTGTTACTGTGATACATGTATGAATTATAATGTTATAATTTTAATGCTAGTAACGTAATAGTCGCATCTACTGGTATGTTAACATCAGACATCCAGCACTGACTCTGTTGGTACTATTGTCCACGCAAAAATTCCTTGGTATTTTGACTTACAGACACCGCTACTAGCATACAACACAATGCACGTCTCTTCTTTCTGCCTCTCGGTTGCACGCGCAACCAGTTAGTGACGTCGCCGTGCAACCCGTCTATAGTAATTAATTACCAGCACGTCATGAGGTGTCTACGTATATAATGGCTGAATCCCAAACCGCCTACTTCCATACTATGTAGTACGCAAAGTAGCGCTTTTTTACATACTATATAGTATGGAAGTAGGCGGTTTGGGATTCAGCCAATGTCTATGGTGGCCACTTATCAACTATGCCCCAGGATCATGTTTTCAGGGATACAAAGCTCACTTAGGACGCCTAGTGGATGGGATGGTGAACTGCAAATCAATTGAATTTCAAACCACTTGCTTTACATGCAATACTGACAACGGATCACTGTCAACCATGCTCACAACACAAGTCACTGAGCTCTGGGGGGTATTGCACAAAAGTAGAATTAAGAAAGCCAGGATAACAGAAAAGGCCCAGCTTGACCTAGTTTAATCAGCCCATCCTGGCTAAGTCTGTTGCACGATTGCTAAGCCAGGATGAGAACGTGCAGCTATGTCAAGCCAGGTGTAGCTAGCTAGGATAAGTGCACGTTCACGGAATTCTTTAACAGACCACGGAATCGATCACAGAATCACTGATGCAAAAATTGATAAAACTCATAAAAATTCATCATGAAACGGCAAACACTTAACTACTACTATGTTTATCTACAGTATTTGATGCAAAAAAGTGTGCATTTTCTTAAAAAAGCTATTTATTTTCTATAACAATTTATATTTGGTGGAACTAAACAGAAATCATTGAATTATTATAAGATTTATGTACAGGATTTGACCATATGAAGAATTTTTTAAGGAAAACATTAGGAAAAGGCAACAATAAAAATGCCACTGCTAAAAAGCAAACATACTACATTTACTGTGAGCTTCATAAAGTTTTCAAACAGTTGTATTCATTGACATGCTATAAAACACTGAATAGTATATTCTGGATTGTTGGTGAATAGCCACCATGTTCAAACAAGGCTGGTTTGGACTGGAATATTGCGAAGTAAGATAGTAGGTCCCTTGAGGGGGCCAAAAGGACATCTGGAAGATATTTAGAGTACCTTAAAGATGGGCATAGGAAAAAATAAATCATGTCTTCTTAAATTAATTTACTTTCATGCAGGATATAGCATGCTGCAAAAAAGCAACAGTGACTATTTTAATATGGCCATGAAATAAAAAAAAATTAAGGTACAGTATGAATACTATCCTCTGACCTCTTTATGAAGTATCATTATATGAAAGATCTGTGAGGTGGACAGCACTATAATTCATATTCAAACATCAACTCTGGGATACAATACTAGCATCTTCAAGTGAAAAAAAAGACAAAAACTATAGACTTACAAGTTTAATAAATGGGACAGTAAAAGTCATGTCAAAAGCAAGCTCATATATTATTATGTAACCTGTCTTAAATACATTATTTGATTTACAATGTTTTTTTATTATCTGTCTTTGCAGCACATTTGACAGATATCTGTTTTGATGATTATTTTAACACAATGAATTTTGATAAAGTGCATTTTGCATAATAATTTGGAAAAGCATAATTTGCATATTTAAGTAATAAAGTATCTTTTGAGATTTTAAATACGTCAAATTATGTATTTAAATAGAATAACATGCACAATGTCACATAACTATTGAGATTTAAATACAATTTGTAAACTTACTGACTTTATTTTAAAAAGCAAACAAAAATAGCATGTGCATAATAATTTGGACCATCCATCACTTTCAGAAAATTAAGATCAAGAACATTCTGCATGCTGATGACTTGATTGCAGAAATAAATCTACACATAAGGTAGTGTCTGCTGACATATTTTATTGTCTGTACTAAGTTTAACATTAAAAAAGTCTTATATATCTGTCATAGGGGTGGGTGCCATCCACTGCATCCAAAGACAATAGGGAAAGCTGTTACACAAAATAATGCCTGTTCTACTGTGACTGCCCTTATGTAACACTTTATGGAGTAATCTGTTCCTGTTACTTGCAATCTTGTAGAAGTGATTTCAGTGCTAGACTGACATTTCTTACATCACATGAGAATCCGTACCGCTCAATCAGGTATTTCTCATATCTTAATGCTAGTCTACATATGTACTTAATTGAAACCGCATTTCAACTTCATCAGCCATTTCTTACAACTGCATTAATAAATTTATTCATCAAACCCCTGACAGAAGTCTTAATAATAACACTAAATAAATGACAGTATCTAGTATTTTTATGCAAGACCATGAAGTGACTAAAACACATGAATATCTAGTAGGATTCAGAGAAACTAGCCGATTAATCTGAAATGGTATAGTCTGCTATACCATGCTGTGAATGTTTTAGGAGTCTGTGGTGTCTAGCATCAATTTTTATGCAGTGGTCTGTTGGGGAATTAGTATGAAGGTGGCGGACAGAAATAAACTGGACAAATTCATTAGAGGCGCTGGCTCTGTACTTGGTATGGAGCTGGACTCTGTTCTGTTGTGGCTGAGAAAAGAATACTCTCAAAACTATATTCAATCCCTTTCACCCACTACATAGGGTGCTGGCCGAACAGAGAAGTACATTTAGTCAGAGACTGATCACTGCTAAGTGTTCTACTGAGCATTTTAGCAGATCTTTTATACCTGTGGTCATGAGGCTGTTTAACTCCAATTTGTAAGTGCTGGGACAATGCACTATTGAAGTAAATTACCTTTTTTTATATGGGAAAAGTTATAGTTTTTTTTATATTTCTAATCTATTAATTTTTAAAACATTGATGGGCAGTTATGTTTTTATTTCTTTTTTCTTTAATTTCTTTCTTTTCTATAATTGTAACATTAAAGCACCTTCCCCCTGGGATTAATAAAGTTCTTTGAATTAAATTAATCACTAGGATTAATCTTAGCCTGGTTGTTAGCCTGCTCTGGAGCAGGCTAGCTGCAAAAAGTAAATCTCCATAGTAACTTCATCTAGATTAATTTAGCCTCCCTTCATGCAACCGAGTCAGGGATAAATTCAGCCAGGATAACTGGAAAATCCCAGCTTAATCCCTTATCTTGCTTTTGTGCAATACCCCTCTGGAGTCTAAATTAAGTCTTTGAAGCACAAAGCTAATGTTCATTGACTGATACTTTCAGGTGTGTTCAGTGACTTAATTTGTTCATTTTAATCATCATCAACCACCATTAAATACTACAGATACATTTATTATAGGCCTACAGGACAAGATATTTGCTCATTGTCCTCAAACCTGCATTTTTTTCTGCTTATTTATTACCATTATTGCATTGCACTCCTTCATTTCAATTCTTTTTATGTTAACATATTCCACATTATTTAACTTATCATACAGCATTTTTCACAAAAGTTTACACTTCAGTTGTTTCTGTGATCATGCAATGGGAAAAACAAAAAAGTTTAACAATAAATTATCCCCCAACACATGAATGAATGTACTATTTTAATACATCAAAATCACAGTGTTAAGTAGTAGCAAGGGCGTAGGTTTGATTCTGGCATTGGTGGGGACATAAATAAAATGGTCGCACTCGCATTGCAAAAACTGTTTATCACCGTTTACTTAAAACAACAGACAACTCAGAATGCACTTTACTCAGTGACATCTGACTCGCCACCCCCGGTGCCATCCCAAATTTAATGTACTATAATAAACAATTCGTTATGTCCTAGAGCCTAATAAACAGTAACTGTTTAAGTCTTTGTCAAAAAAAAAATCACATTGTAACATATACAAATCTATATTTACTTTATAACATTGAAGAATATGCAATTAATATTTAATTCTTAATTTAATTTTGCCAAAAAAATCCCAGTGTTGAAGTTGGTATGTATATCATGCTGTTTCCTGAACAACGTTTATTAACGGAGTTACGGAGGCGGGCATTGCAAATTTCAATCTGCTGTGGGCGACTAGTATATAGACCTTTTGCGAGTCGACGTCACAGTTACGCCACGCGCGCACTATGGTGGCAGAAAAACAGTGGAAATGAATAAGACACGAGTGAAACGAACAATATAACTCACTAGAAAATGTTTTGTTGTGCTGTTGAGTGTCAGAATAGGAATGCCAAAATAGATGACCTTCATTTTTATACCGTCGTCAAAGACACCATTTGAAGATAAACGTAGGTGTTTATGGTTTCAATAAGCCCTCAACCGGACCGACTGAAGTGATGAAATCATTTGGAAATCTTTTAATAATTAGAATAGAAAATAATTAGAGAAGATATCCGGTGTTCTGTCGAAGTCTGATCCCTCACACACACACACACACACACACACACACACACACACACACACACACACACACACACACACACACACACACACACACACACACACACACACACGATGTAAAGTGTTAATAATTTATAAACAGGCCTATACAAATTCATTTGTACGTAAACACAATAGTTTAATAATAGCCAAGACATTTAAACTTTTAATTTTTAAAAAAACATAAACGTAACTTTATAACGTTATAAGAAACATTACACTTTCTGCCACCAGTTGGGCTCCGCCCACAAAAAACGTCATCTCTGTTTGCAAACACGCAAAAGGCATTTCATTTTGTATATCATCTGATAGGCCTACAACAAAGTACAAAAATAAAAATCTGATAAACAAGATAATATTATGGTTCAAGCCCAATAGATCCTAAGGGACGGTTTCCCGGAGAGGGATTAGACTAGTCAAATAAATGTAAGAGCTGTCCAAATTCAAAACAACTTGCACTGACATATCTTAAAATACATCAGTGCCCTTTATTTTGCCTCAAAATGCATGTAATGTTTTTAGTAAGGTATGTTTGTTAAAACTAGTTATATTTCCTAATTAAACTCAGGTCTAAAGGTTCAGACTTGAGTTTTTTAGGCACACAGACTTCAGAAACTATACTGAACAGAGACCTCTAGTGGTGACATTGTGGCATTAATGGTCTCTACAAAAGCATTTTAAATATATTCATAAACAGCATGTCTAAAAGGGTTTAAGATTGTGGCTCTACTAGAAATATGTGAATCTGTAATTTATCTGTCTTCCAATCCAAATGTTTAAACCAGTTTCATTGAAAGAGCTACACTTCCCTCATGATGACATCCTTATATTGTTATATTGTCTGTCTGATGTCACGTCCCCAACACTTTATGATTGGTAAATTAAGTGTAATAAAGTACCATTCACACAGGATGGTCTCTTGGGAGAAAGAGGTTAAAAATAATTCATATTTATTTCTATAGCGCTTTTAACTGCTGGTAAAACGGTTTTACACACTTAAATTTATACTTTATACATACAAGGAATATATTACAGATAAGCTACATAGGCCATAGTCTACAGATACAAGCTGTATCAACCACAAAACAATCAGACAGTTATATTAATAACATAATAAGATGCATGTCGCCTGTACGAACTGTGAAAATAATTGTCTGTTTGACTGTAATGAGGTGGTTATTAGTTGTGCTTTTAAAAAAAATACACATTTGTTTGTTTTTAAACATCTGCAAATCTTTTGTCGGATAAATTTTTCTAAGAAATAAAAAATAATTGATTGAAATATTAAATAAATCCTAAATGGCTTTTTTCCTGTGTACATGTTGATTGATATATTGTACCATGTAAAAAAATATTATTATCTTACATAATATATACAATACATAATACTACATTATAATATCTACCTAAATACCAGTAGTACATTGTTAATTTTTGTGCTAAATCAATTTGTAATTGTGACACACTACAAATAAACTAATTTAATAGCTTTACTTCAATAGTGCTTTAGTGCATTTGAAAAACTACTTACAATTTCTAAATTCCATTAATACTTCAATTGAGTTGAAATGTAGTAGTATAGTACACTTAGATTTTCTTAAGTTTATCTTAAGAAGTACTGTAGAGTCATTTTTTTGTATATTAAGTGTGAAAATAGTACATTTACTACGTGTAGGTGTAGTATAACTGCAGCTGAACAAGGCAGTTTTATTCCTAATAAAAATATTAATTATTGTCAGCCACTTTAAACACTTTAATTACACAGTTTGAACACTCCACTGTGCTTACAAACAGGTAAATAAAAAACTTAAATAAGATAAATGATTAAATTAAAATGTACCCAAAAGTTAAATAAAAATTACTAATACTAATACTATTACTTTATTGTAATAAAGGTAAATACATCAATGAAGTGCATTTTGAATGTAAGAATAAGTCAATAGATTTATTAGAAATATTGTGCTATAATATTAAACACTTTGATTTAATTTATGAATGTGATAATAGGGCACACAAGATTTAAAGATGAATAAACTCTACAAGGACCTTGTAGTGCACATGGACTATGGTGCACATTTTTGTAACAAAAACAAATCAAAAAGAATTTTAGTGCAACTAAAAGAACAGAAGTCAATACTTAAATGCATGTACCTTTAGCATCTCTACGGTAGCAAGTTATTTTTTATGTAAATCTCACCAGTATCTAAAAAGCACAGACTGTAACCATGATAAGTAAGGTTAAACATAATGGTCTTTTAAAGATACGTTTTTATTTTATTGATGTACTTTCGAACTTTTACAGTATATGCTTTCGAAGCACTGCTTCATGAGGCTTCGAAACTTTTACGAATCTTTGTTTCGAATCAATTGGTTCGGAGCGTGTTTCAAACTGGACAAGTCACGTGATCTTAGCAAACGAGGTTCCATTAGACCCCTTCATGGTTCACATCACAGGGTGCGCATGTCGGGGTCAGAAAAGTCATTAACAGCAGATTGAGTTGCGTATTATTCGGTATCGTCAAAAATGCCTAGTTCCGTTAAGTTTTCGCGATTCATGCAGAATCTCAAAAACAAAAAAATACAACATCTGCGGCTGCAAGCAATTAACGTGCAGACTGAGACAATGCAAATATCAAAGAGGCTTGTGTTTGTAGTGCTCACTTCATTTGAGGTAAGTCATCATTTTTCAGCCCTGTTAGATTAAATTATAAAGCCTGGATGGTATGAACAGTTTGACCCCATGGTGCGCGCGCACCTGATAGTCATTCAATGTTTACAAACCTTGAAGGGGTCTAGAGTCGTATAATAGGAGAGTTACGACACTCACATAGATCTCAGTGTAATGTAAACGCAATCCAGCCATCGTATCTGCATTTACAGGTCAACGTCACACAAAACCCCGCCCACTATCATCTCCTCTCACTGACAGCTGACAAAAATTAAGGACGTTAGGTCATGGAGCGCAGGTGAGAGACGCATAAATTCATATTTGTGGAGAAATGCTAGCTATAGCTTAAATCGATATACAAAAGCATTTTAACACTGCTGACTGTCTTTAACTTCTTCAGTCATATGTTTAACATGTTTCAACTATTTATGGAGTGAGTTAATATTTAATGGCAGAATGGATCGTTATAATGTTTGAGTTTCCATGGCGACATATCAACGTTAATGTTGCGCTTCTTTCTGGTCAGTCAGCAGTTTCTATCTCATTTAACACATTTTCAGTGTTGCCAGATCTCGCAAGACAAAGCAACCAGGTCTGTGAAAACAAGCCCAAAACAAGCGACTTTTCTACACCCGTAGAAAACGGTGCCGCATTTTTCTTATGTTTCTCTGTGTTAGCATGTTGTATGAGGTCCGCATGGTGTGCATGTATTTCACACTTAATTGATACTCTGCACAGTGCTTTTGAGTCATCCCACACGACAGGTTGAATCCATTCTTTTACCCCTTTCTCTTTCTCCTAGTCTTTGTTATATTTCTTCCCATTTCGCTCACTTTGTCCCAGGCATTTGATCCTACAGTCCAGTCAGTCACCACCAGTCGCAACTTGCGCGCATTAATTAAAAGTTACTAACCAGAAAACAAAACAGAATGCTCTGCTCTGCCTCCGATTGGCTAGTACTCGTTGCCATCTGGGTCAGAACCAATCAGAAGCAGGATGTGGGTGGGTAAAAACTCTGCTGTCTTCTGAGTGTATACGGACTACCGGCACATCCGGGAACTTGACTGTAAATTTCGTCACCGCCCCTTTTCGGGGGATAAAAAAGCAGCACTTCCATTGGCTTCCATTCAAAATAGCGGAACAAAGCAACGTTTTTACACAGCCGGCAGGCGTAAATAACTTATGAAATCACTCAGATTAAACATGTTGAGTATTTATCTGTCCATCCTGCCTGCCATAGAGCGCGAAAGGTACATTAACACATTTAATTTGGTCAATACAAAAACATGTCCCCTTCATTCTCACAGCGTCGAATTTTGTGTAACAACGCCATCCAGTGATTGCTGGAAATATCGCTAAGCCAGTTAGTTGTATGGCTGGACGGAAAAGTGCACTCATTACTCTAAATATAAAGACATAATAAATAAATACGAAGTAACTTTCAAATACGAAGTAAAATCATTCACTTGCTTCCCTGTTGACTCGATGAGGTACGAGTAAATGTCCGGGTAAGACACCTCTGGCCAATAGGGAGCGTTGTTACACAAATTTGATGCTGTGAGAATGAAAGAGACATGTTTTTATATTGACCAAATTAAATATGTTAATTTATCTTTCGCGCTCTATGGCCGGCAGGGTGGACAGATAATTACTCAACATGTTTGATCTGAGTGATTTCATGGGTTGTTTGCGCCTGCCGGCTGTGTGCGAAGGTTGCTTTGTTCCGCTATTTTGAATGGAAGCCAATGGAACATCTAGTGCGATTTCCCCCAAAAGTGGGCGTGAACCTGTTCAGAGACCTTCTATGACGTTGCGCCGGTTGTGCGTATGGGAAAAGGGGAGGGACAGAGAGAACAGGCTAGACAAACTCCTACGTTTAAATAACATATCGAAAATGTCTGATTAACAACTTATTATGAAGCTAGGATCAAGCCCAAATAAGCAACTACACTTTAAAAACAAGCCCAAAAAAACCCGCAACAAGCGACTACCAATATTTGTAAGCGTCGTTACAGAAAAACAAGCCCAAAGTTGGACTTGGCAACACTGCACATTTTAAGTTACTTAAAAGCACGTACAAACCATAATAACATTAACCAAATACATTTATTCAATGTTGGTTTTATAAATGTGTTTGTAAATTACATTACTATACGCACTATAGAGGGAGACATGAACAGGAAATTTAGGAAACTGTTAGCTTTTTTATTTAAATCATATTCGTAAATCATAAATCAAAAACTTATGAATTCAGGCAGAGTAAAACGACGGGATGGTCATCATCCTAATGTTTCACACAGATTTTTTTGTTGATGAAAAGCATGCGGGTGAAAGTCAAGTTCAGGTAACGTTACATCGGCTGAAACGTGCATCCTTGCAGATAAACAAAGATAAAGCCGTTAAAGCTAAAAAAAAATAAAGCTTAAAATGTGAACATCACAGTTTTTTGGGTTTGTTAGTTATTCTCTGCTGTTTGCTTTTCAGTAACACTGTACAATACTGGATTGCAGTTACCGCGTCCATTACGTACGCTACCGAGCCCTGCTAGGGTCAGGTGTGGAAAAAACAAATGTAGTTTGTAAACTGTTCCCTCAGATTACTAAACCGTGCACACGGATTATTAAACTGTGCCCTCAGTTTTACAATCTGTGCGCACGGATTACTAAACTGTGCCCTCAGTTTTTGCAATCCGTACCCACGAATTTATAAACCGTGCGCACGCTTTTGCAATCCGTTCTCATAGTTTTGCATTGCCTACTGGATTAGCCCCTCCCTCATTTTAGAAATCGCTTTGTTGCTTATCTTTAAAATGTACAGATGTTTTTTTAGATTTATTCATCAAATAAAATAAGTATTTAACTAACAAATGATTTCTACATCCTTAAAATTTCTTATACATTTTATCAATATATTTGAGAATGCCACACTGTAGGCTGGCTATATATTTTTGTTTTTAATTGGTCATTCAAATTCATACTTTATGTATTTAACATCAGCTTATTAAGTAAGATTAAAATATTATTAAGAGCTGCACAATTATATAGGCCTACATTTAAGTTTTACACATTATTGTATAAAACTATTTATAATTATTGTAGGCAATATTATTTACATTTAACATCAACTTATAAAAAAATTTAGATTGTTTCATGCCAAACGTTTATTATGATTTACTTAATTTTTTGGTGAAACATTTTTACGTTATATTTATTATTTGAGCAAATGTGAGCAAAACAGTAATTTTAAGAAATTAAGTAGATCACATGTTAATTCAAAAATCAATAAGACAATAATAATCAAATGAAACTTCTGGGATGACAAACATCTCAGAAACTCTTTAAAAAATCCAGGTAAGTTTGGAGTTTATGAATATTTACACTTACAATTTGTACTCTGTTAAAGCTCCAGTGTGTACTTTTTTTAGTTAATTCTTAGCAAAAACCCATGTTTTCTTCCAAAAGTATGTGCTCATTCATGTGTAATTACTTCCACCCCACTAATCAAAGTATTCTCGTAAGTGTAGAATCTGCTATTTAAAATACATACGATCGAGTCGCTCTCTGGCTGAATCCATGTTGTGCCTCCATCTTTGAAATACATTCGCCGACGAGGGACATTCCTGAAATTCAAGCTCCGCCTTTCGCGCTTTCAGAGTACACTCAAGCTGGCCGCGAGCTGAAGCCTACGGAGGTTGCATGTGTAGGCGGTATACGTCATCAAGACAGTCTAATTTCAGAATATTAAAAATTATAAAGCTGACATTTATTCTTAGTTAATTTTAAATTGATGTAATATGCTTATGACTTGCGAATGTAATGCTCAGTTAATTTAAATAAACCAGGCTTGATGACGTATGCAGCCCGGATATGCGACCTGCGTTAGACTGAATCCTTCGGCCGCACGCCGAAGATAAACCTGCGATCTAATGCTTTGATTTGAAAGCCTGTTGAAGAACTATTCTCGAGGACATTAAAACAAGTCGCCAAGGAAGCGAAACAGGGATTTTAAACGACAACGCGACAGGAAAAACATCAAGACCAAAGTCAATATTGGAGTTAGTTTTCCAAGATGGGTCTCATTGGACAATGAAGTTGCTAAGTTATCTTCACCACAGGTAATTCAGCATATTCGTTTACATATACAGTTTATGTTGTAAACTTGAAGTTTTATAGTTCCTTGGCTAACTATAGCATGGGTATGCGTAACACTTGTTAGTGTAAACATGCATGTGGTTTAATGTCTTGGAACAGCCACACGCCGTCTCTCCGCCCATTTATGTAATCTGAGGTAACTGTTACTGAGATAAATGTTTTTCATCTTTTCTGACATCTAACGTAGCACAAACACACGGTGACAGCGCTATTTTTAGCCTTTCATTGATAAAAGCGTCTGATCTGCGCGTCTTTCGTTTCATTTTACAAGCGTGTGAAAGTTGAGCGATCTTATTTCACCAATATCAGAGAAAGCTCTTACATATACACGGACATGTAACGTTTACTTAAACATAAGCATTGGACTCTGACATATTAGTTCGCGTCCATTTAAACCCGTCATTACTCTAGCTCATGAGTAAATGACAGAGGGACTCGTCCACAGACCATCTCCTCATAGGTGATTAATAGTATTTTTAATTGTATGCGATATTTGACTGGTAGCCAGCATGACATGGGCATGAATTAAAACAAGATTAATGATTAAACTTACATCATTTTAACACAGAAACCTCTTCAGCATCAGCAAGGTCGACCACATGGTACATGACCTCTGTAAACACAAACATGGATAGACATCATATTAAAAAAAGAAGGCAATCATACAACTTTAAAATATATTTTGACTCCAAGCTTCTTTACAACAGCATCTAAAGTTAGTTTATCTTAAACTTAAAGTGAAGCTGGCTTAAGTTGGTTACTAAACAGAATAAAGCTATTAAAACAGGCTTGCAAATACGCAGCATCTATCAGAACTACAGCAATTGAATGAGCTTTTAAACAACAGAAATCGTCTATATCGTTTAAAATAGCAGAAAGAGCCATTTGCTACATTTAGCTGAACATCTCCAACACAAGTAATCTTGCAGTTTTATTTTTAAAGTTTTAAACATCGAATTGATTCGTTTATCAGGCATTTTGCATGTAACTTTGCTCACTGAAAAACCGCATGTTGAACTTACTAACGTTAAAGGGGTCATATGATGAAAATGTCAGCACTGCCACCCCGTAGGTCTGAGCAAAAATGTGTCGTTTTGGGTGTGTTTTTTAAAATGCAAATGAGCGGATAAAGTGCAAACACTGATCACAATGATGGTGGTTTGTTGTAATTCAACTCAATTGTGCTGTCAAGTCCTTCTTTTCTCTCTCTTTCTCTCTGCACTAAACGGCAGTGCAGTGGTTGGAGAGTTCAGATTAAGGAGGCGGTATTATTCTAATAAGATATCCTTATGACATCATAATGAAAGCCAAATTTCAATGACCTATTTTTGCTCACACCTACAAAGTGGCAATGCTAACATTTTCATCATATGACCCCTTTAAGTTACTGTGTACAGTCACAGTGTATACTCTTAATGTTTCCTGTGTGTGCTTTAAATTAAAACACTTCTCGCATAAAGACAAAAATAATCACAGTAAAGAACAAAATAGAAACAAATACGGAACAGATCTGCGTGATGTAGAGGAATGAAAGTCAAACTTACCTCAGCCGTACTGTTTAGCATGAAAACGAAGACCGAGTCAGTAGCGGTTTGAAATAATGCCGTTGATTCTGATTGGTGGGAATGAATGGGTGGGTGCAGGTGCATTCTGGGAATTGAAGTCTTTTGCCCTGGCGTTCTTACATGCTGTAGATGTAAATTTGACTACGAGTTCCAAGATCCATTGGATGTTTCAAATGTGTTTTTTTTCTTCATTATTTTGGATCCTCTGCTGGCACTTTATGTACTTTTTATAATCTGCGTTTCACACTGATTTGTTCTTTATACTTTATCAATAATAAAAATATAAAATATTTTTATAAAATGTATAACGTTTACAAAACATGTTTAGTTGACAAACATGTTGACAGTTATTTTCAGTGATGCTCAGATTTTCTTAAATAAAAAAAACCTTTATCAATTAAATTACATTAGCATAATAATACATGTATTTAGTAAACGCACTTGTAGATTTATAATGTTTTTATCCAGTTTTTATGTTATGTGCTGCCTCGAACCTCCCACCCAGCTTTGAAAACAGAGACAGCACCTCTGTCATTAACCCTTCACACCTCACAACCAGCACTCCTCACATCCAGCTTTGAGGATTCCTGGAAACTTCCACCAGTTCCTATATACACAAGGTTTCTGGATGTTTCACGAGTTTACTTCTGAGTACGTTTCCAAGCACTCTGCCTCATTTATCTGGCAAACCTAAAGTTTAGCAGGGATTTCCCATCCGTATTTATCCGGATACAGCTCTTTTCATGCAGTGTATACATTTTATTATTCTAACGTATTTTATGAAAGTACTCTGATATGCAACTAAAAATACACTTATTTTAGAGTGTACCGTATAAAGTGTACAGAAGTCACACTTCTAATGAAGTGAGATCATAGTACACTTTAAAAAAGCAAATTAACAATTAATTTCCAAAAAATATACTTCCCATAAGTATATTAAATTGTTACTCTAAGTATGTCAAATTTATTACACTTAAAAAAAATAAACTTCTATACAATTTAAAATACATTGACAACAAAGTACACTTTCAAAAAGTACATTTAAAAAATAATTTAAGTACTGGTAAATTAGTATACTTATTTTTTTGGACTCTTAAGTTTAACTTAATTACATCTTTTTTTGAAGTATACTTTCAAAAAGCACATTTAAAAGATAATTGAATTACTGGTAAATTAGTATACTTATTTTTGGACTCTTAAGTTGAACTTAATTACATCTTTTTTTGAAGTATACTTTCAAAAAGTACATTTAAAGGTAATTGAATTACTGGTAAATTAGTATACTTATTTTTTGGACTCTTAAGTTGAACTTAATTACATCTTTTTTGAAGTATACTTTCCAAAAGTACATTTAAAAGATAATTGAATTACTGGTAAATTAGTATACTTATTTTTTGGACTGTTAAGTTGAACTTTATTACATCTTTTTGGAAGTATACTTTTAAAAAGTACATATTAAATACTCTTTAAATTAAGTACAACAAGTAGAAGCATACTTGTTTTATATTTCATGTACTTCAATCATATTTCTTATACACTAAAGTATACTACTTTTTTACCTGGGATAGAGGATCGAAGATTGCGTCTTGGGGCATATGCAGTTAAAAGTTCAGACAAATATTGTGGCGCTAAACCATTCAAGGCCTTGTAGGTGAGCATGAGGATTTTAAAATCAACACGATACCTAACTGGAAGCCAGTGCAAGGACTCCAGAATAGGAGTAATGTGCTCACCTTGCCTAGTTTTTGTCAGAATTCTGGCTGCAGAGTTTTGGACATACTCTAATTTGCTTAGTGTAGATTGATGCCATGTTTACATTAGAGCATTTGCGTTTTAAAACTGCATTTTAAAATGAAAACGATCCTCATTTATACTGGCATTTTAAAAAGAATCTTCATCCACACTATACACCACCATAAACGCATGAAACATGACCAATCACGTAACTGGGCATGCGCATAAAAGTGTAAAATAACTTATTACTCTAATAATAGCTTACCTTTGCACACGCAGCCTAGGGGGTGTGCGATATTGACAAAAAGTCATACATGGGTCCTTTGCTGGCAACTATAACAGACACTATTTTTGAACCTATAAAAATGTGTTTGGGAAAGTCTTA
The DNA here is from genome assembly GCF_027580225.2 of Misgurnus anguillicaudatus. NCBI lineage: Eukaryota > Metazoa > Chordata > Actinopteri > Cypriniformes > Cobitidae > Misgurnus > Misgurnus anguillicaudatus. Next base: position 2,659,071 of record NC_073337.2, read on the forward strand.
TACTGTTCTATTTTCCCCCTACAACATATTAATATGATTAATAGGTTAATTTTGATTAAAAGGTCTTTATTATTTAAAAAGAAAGCATTCAAGTGAACAGTACTAAACAGTAGCGAACTTGAAGCAAAAATAAATTTCAGCAAATGCAAACTTCAATCAAACAAAGTAAGAACTGAAGTATTGCTTTAGACTACCAGAAATGCTTATTGCATTAATTTTTAAAAGTGTGCGAGGTCCGTGCACGTCCTCCGCTAGCAACACACAAATAGCTAAAAGCCAAGCGCCTAAACGAGCATTATAATAATGACGTTGAGTTTATTGTTTTTATTAATTTATATTCACAAAACTTATCAACAAAACATCGATTTAAATTAAGAGACAAATTAACTGAAACGAAATTAATTTTAAAGTAGGAAACAAAACTTACATTAAACTGGAAAATAATGTCTGACCCATTACAATTCTCCCTTCATATTGGCCTTTGCAACGCCTATATGGCATTTAAAATTACAGTCTATCTTTCGTAAGCTAACTAAATTTAAACAAAACATAAACACTTATACTGTTCTAGCTCCCCCTACAACATATTAATATGATTAATAGGTTAATTTTAATTTTATAACTAAACAGAAAGGTCTTCATGATTTAAAAAGAAAGCATTCAAGTGAACAGTAAACAGTAGCGAACTTGAAGCAAAAATAAATGTACGCAAATGCAAACTTCAATCAAACATAGTAAGAAGTGAAGTATTGCTTTAGCCTACCAGAAATGCTTATTGCATTAATTTTTAAAAGTGTGCGAGGTCCGTGCACGTCCTCCGCTAGCAACACACAAATAGCTAAAAGCCAAGCGCCTAAACGAGCATTATATTAATGACGTTGAGTTTATTGTTTTTATTAATTTATATTCACAAAACTTATCAACAAAACATCGATTAAAATTAAGAGACAAATTAACTGAAACGAAATTCATTTTAAAGTAGCAAACAAAACTTACATTAAACTGGAAAATAATGTCTGACCCATTACAATTCTCCCTTCATATTGGCCTTTGCAACGCCTATATGGCGCTTAAATTACAGTCTATCTTTCGTAAGCTAACTAAATTTAAACAAAACATAAACACATTAAACCCAACAATACTCAAACATTAATATAAAACAGACATCTAAAAGGATACATGTTAAAACAATCCGATTTAGCATTTATAATAGCTGGTTGGTAGATGTTTACTATTTTTAGCAAAACCTCCGTTGCAAACCAATATTTACATGAATAAAATAATTTTTACTTTGAAAATGATGTGCTGTCACGTTAACATCAGCTGTTCGTTTACATAAGACTCCGTCTACGTTCATTTACACTCAGAGCAACGTCTGAGTTCTCAAACTAAAACAGGGTCTTCAGCGTTTGCGAATGAATCCGTTTATGAGGGTCGAAAACGGTGATGTAGTGTAGATGAAAGGCGTAAACGTAGCAAAAGTAACGCGTTTTAAAGCATAAACGCATTAATGCAAACATAGCCTTAGAAACCCCAGCAAGTAGGGCATTAAAGTAGTCAATACGTGAAAAGAAATACAGTGTTCTATAAAGGTAATAGCTGTGGTATCGGCAGGTTTTGAATGAATATAAATTTGTGTGTCGTCTGCATAAAAATGATAATTTAGAAGTTCTAAGAAGTTGGCCCAGGGGAAAAATGTACATACTAAGAAGCAAGGGACTTAAAACAGATCCCTGGGGAACTCCAAATTGTACTGTTCCAACTTTGGATCTGCGTCCACCCAGAGACACAAACTGCTTTCTATCTGAAAGAAAAGACTTAAACCAACGTAACACAGTATCAGTAAGCCCAAAAACATTTTCCAATCGATTTAGTAGAAGAGAATGATCCACCGTGTCAAATGCTGCACTTAAATCGAGGAGAATCAAAATTGAAAGACAGCCAGAGTCCGCAGCAACTAACAGGTCATTTGTGACCTTGACTAGAGCAGTTTCAGTGCTATGTAATTTACGGAACCCAGATTGAAGGGGGTCGAAAAGATTATTGACAGTGAGATGGGTGTGTAATTGTGAGGCCACAGTCCGCTCAAGCAGTTTGGAAAGAAAAGGGGAATTTGAAATGGGACGAAAATTATTGAGATTGTCACAGTTTGCGTTGTTCTTTTTTGGTATAGGTGTTACAGCTGCAATTTTAAGTGCAGCAGGTACAACACCCATGTGCAAGGAATCATTTATTATACTTAAAACAACCAGGCATAGGGAGGTGAAACATGATTTAAACAAATCACTAGGTATGGGATCCAGAGGAGAAGTGGTAGCTTTCAATTTTGAAACTTCCCTGTCAAGAGAATAAGCATCCAGTGAGGAGAAGTATGAAGTTTGTGACATTAAAATCAACATCAAATGAGTCAGAGGTAATACTTTTACGAGCATCAGCAATCTTAACGTTAAAATGGTCTAGGAACTTATTACAAAGGTGAACTGGGGTAGGTACACTAGGGGAGCAGTTTCCTTTAAAAAGTTTGTTTATGGTGTGAAACAGTCGTCTGGGATTATTTTGGTTATTGTCAATTATTTGGGAGAAATATTGAGACCTGACTGAAGCAATCTCTGCCTTATATTCCAGTATATGGTCTTTCCAAGCTTGGTGGTGCACAGTCAGGCCAGAAAAACGCCACCTTATGGCAAGCTGCCTTCATAGAGCGCAGCTCGTCATTGTACCAGGGAGCAGAACATACAAAGGCCACAGAACGGGCTTTCATGGGTGCAAATGAGTCCAAACCAGACATAAGAACAGTATTTAACGTAGAGATTTTGTCCTCCAGAGGGTCAGATGGAGAAAAAACACTTAATGAGGACTCAATCCAAGCAGAGAAGTCAGGGAGGTTAATAGATTTCCATTTGCGGTATTTTACAGTACGGGAGGAGACAATGTGACAATTCCATATTAAAGAAGATAGCAAAATGGTCAGATAATCCCAAGTCAGAGGAAGAGAACTGTGACAAGAAGGACGCATTTGAAATGACGAGATCAAGGGTATGACCCTTAATATGTGTGGAGCAATCCACACATTGCTTCAAATCAAAGCATTCCAATAAGGACAAAAAGTCCTTAGTCATTGCAGAGTCTTTTTTGTCGATGTGGATGTTAAAATCCCCCAAGAAAAGAGGCATAACATAGACAGCAGTTCTGCAAATTCAGATAGAAAATGTTCAGTTGTCTTAGGCGGTCTGTAGATTGTAGCTATGACTGTAGTGATGGGTGCAGAGACGCTCAAAACAAGACATTCAAAAGACTTAAACTGGGGTATGACTACCGGGCTCATTTAGAATTTTTGATTATGTATCACAATGATGCCTCCACCCCTACCAGAGGGTCGTGGGGCATCAAACAGTCCATAGCCGGGTGGAGTAAGTTCATTAAACAGAAGTCCATCACCCTGTTTATGCCATGTTTCTGTTAAGCAGACCAAGTCCAGTTTATTTTAAATTATAATATCCGATAAAATCACTGCTTTATTGTTCACAGAGCGAGCATTAAAAACCGCAGTTTTTACTAGACTCGTAGGTATTGAAAGTGACGAAGGAGACTCTGCCCGTTTTAAACCTGCCAGGTTGTTAAAATCCACTACTTTTACAACTCGTTGGTTTGTTTTACGTTGAAATGCAGGCACTGAAATAGAATCATATATGTCATGTATGAACTTTCGCCTTGACGCGCGATGCATGTAGAGCATAGGACGCAGGATATCGACATTTTGACAACGTTCAAAAATGTCATTCGCTAAATAGTAATGCCTTTTTAAATTCATTCGTTTTTCAACAGTGTACCTCAAAGCCATGGCAGTAGAATCCTCACTAGCAGCGATCTTACAGGATCTGTCCATGCAACCGATGGGTTTATTCCAGCAGAAATAGTTGTGCAAAGATAAAAACAGCAGACCGACGATTAAAACATAGTTGCGCATTTCAGTAGTGCGGGTATCACAAAGGCATTTCCAAGCTCCAGAACCCTTATACTTCTTCAGGTAGTCAGATCAGTGTTTAAAATCAACAGAATCAACAAAACTCGGAGAGAGGAGCGGCAGCCAGACGCGCCAGCGTTCCCTTTCAACCGGAAATCGGAAATCCGAGTTTTATTACCACAGTACCCTCACAACCCTGTGTAAATTACACCACCTTAACCCTTCAATAGCTCAGTTAGTAGAGCGGAGGACTGTAGTTGCTTAAATTGTCATACTTAGGTCGCTGGTTCAAATCCGGCTCGAAGGAGTTTTTGTGTTTAATTTGCTTTTACTCAAACTGTTCCTTATGCACGGTATATATTACCACACTACCCTCACAGCCCTGTGTAAATTACACTTTCGTAGCCCTTCGATAGCTCAGTTGGTAGAGTGGAGGACTGTAGTTGCTTAAATTGTCATACTTAGGTCGCTGGTTCAAATCCGGCTCGAAGGAGTTTTTGTGTTTAATTTGCTTTTACTGAAACTGCTCCTCATTCACAATATATATAACCACAGTACCCTCACAACCCTGTGTAAATTACACATTTCTAACCCTTCGATAGCTCAGTTGGTACAGCGGAGGACTGTAGTTGCTTAAATTGTCATCCTTAGGTCGCTGTTTCAAGTCCGGCTCGAAGGAGTTTTTGTGTTTAATTTGCTGTTACTCAAACTGCTCCTTACTCACGGTATATATTACCACAGTACCCTCACAACCCTGTGTAAATTACACCCTTGTAACCCTTCGATCGCTCAGTTGGTAGAGCGGAGGACTGTAGTTGCTTAAATTGTCATCCTTAGGTCGCTGGTTCAAATCTAGCTTGGAGGAGTGTTTGTGCATAATTTGCTGTTACTCAAACTGCTCACGATTCACCGTATATATTACCACACTACCCTCACAGCCCTGTGTAAATTACACTTTCATAACCCTTCGATAGCTCAGTTGTTAGAGCGGAGGACTGTAGTTGCTTAAATTGTTATTCTTAGGTGCTGGTTCAAATCTGGCTCGAAGGAATGTTTATGTTTAATTTGCTGTTACTCAAACTGCTCCTTACTCACGGTATATATTACCCAGTACCCTGTTCCTTACTCACGGTATATATTACCACACTACCCTCACAGCCCTGTGTAAATTACACTTTCGTAGCCCTTCGATAGCTCAGTTGCTAGAGTGGAGGACTGTAGATGCTTAAATTGTCATACTTAGGTCGCTGGTTCAAATCCGGCTCGAAGGGGTTTTTGTGTTTAATTTGCTTTTACTGAAACTGCTCCTTATTCACAATATATATAACCACAGTACCCTCACAACCCTGTGTAAATTACACATTTCTAACCCTTCGATAGCTCAGTTGGTACAGCGGAGGACTGTAGTTGCTTTAATTGTCATCCTTAGGTCGCAGTTTCAAATCCGGCTCGAAGGAGTTTTTGTGTTTAATTTGCTGTTACTCAAACTGCTCCTTACTCACGGTATATATTACCACAGTACCCTCACAACCCTGTGTAAATTACACCCTTGTAACCCTTCGATAGCTCAGTTGGTAGAGCGGAGGACTGTAGTTGCTTAAATTGTCATCCTTAGGTCGCTGGTTCAAATCTAGCTTGGAGGAGTGTTTGTGCATAATTTGCTGTTACTCAAACTGCTCATGATTCACCGTATATATTACCACACTACCCTCACAGCCCTGTGTAAATTACACTTTCATAACCCTTCGATAGCTCAGTTGTTAGAGCGGAGGACTGTAGTTGCTTAAATTGTTATTCTTAGGTGCTGGTTCAAATCTGGCTCGAAGGAATGTTTATGTTTAATTTGCTGTTACTCAAACTGCTCCTTACTCACGGTATATATTACCCAGTACCCTGCTCTTTACTCACGGTATATATTACGGTAATATATACCCTGTGTAAATTACATCCTTGTAACTCTTCGATAGCTCAGTTGGTAGAGCGGAGGACTGTAGTTGCTTAAATTGTCATCCTTAGGTCGCTGGTTCAAATCTAGCTTGGAGGAGTGTTTGTGCATAATTTGCTGTTACTCAAACTGCTCGTGATTCACCGTATGTATTACCACACTACCCTCACAGCCCTGTGTAAATTACACTTTCATAACCCTTCGATAGCTCAGTTGGTAGAGCGGAGGACTGTAGTTGCTTAAATTGTCATCCTTAGGTCGCTGGTTCAAATCCGGCTCGAAGGAATATGCGTGTTTAATTTGCTTTTACTCAAACTGCTTATTTTTGGTGGTATATATCACCACACTACCCTGACAGCCCTGTGTAAATTACACTATAATGACCCTTTGATAGCTCAGTTGGTAGTGCGGAGGAGTGTAGTTGGTGAAATTGTCATCCTTAGGTCACTGGTTCAAATCTAGCTTGGAGGAGTGTTTGTGCATAATTTGCTGTTACTCAAACTGCTCCTTACTCACGGTATATATTACCACAGTACGCTCACAACCCTGTGTAAATTATGCTATAATGACCCTTCGATAGCTCAGTTGGTAGAGCGGAGGACTGTAGTTGCTTAAATTGTCATCCTTAGGTCGCTGGTTCAAATCCGGCTCGAAGGATTTTTTGTGTTTAATTTGCTGTGACTCAAACTGCTCCTTACTCACAATATATTTTACCACACTACCCTCAAAAACCTGTGTAAATTATGCTATAATGACCCTTCGATAGCTCAGTTGGTAGAGCGGAGGACTGTAGTTGCTTAAATTGTCATCCTTAGGTCGCTGGTTCAAATCTAGCTTGGAGGAGTGTTTGTGCATAATTTGCTGTTACTCAAACTGCTCGTGATTCACCGTATGTATTACCACACTACCCTCACAGCCCTGTGTAAATTACACTTTCATAACCCTTCGATAGCGGCAGCTTTAGCGGTGCCGGGAGAACGAGAGACTGTCTATTGCCATCCAATCACATATCACTGTTAGCATCTTTCCAACTTTGTCACAGCCAATCAATAAAGCCTAATCCCATCATTGCCTCTGTTGACAGCCAGTCACTATCATCCATTTTTAACTTTTTTATACGTATATGCATCAATCACGTATCAGTATGTGTATCTTTACCTCACAGTTCAGCCAATCAATAAAGTCAATTTCCGAAATCGTCGTCTCCTTGCCTTTGCTGACAACCAATCACTGCATCGTTTCCATCTACCTGGCGGAGCATCGCCAGCGGTTTCCAGCAGTTTAGAAAGAAAGTTGTCCCGGATTTACTTTGAATTTCACGTTTCCAACTAGAGGTAAGAAGCCAATAATGGTGTTATATTTAGTTTTTTTGTGTGTTATATTTAGTTAATTGGCTAATTAGCTAACGTTTTACGTGTAAGTTACACAGATAAACGTCTTATTTATGTAACTTAGAGATCAAGTAGCGGCCAGTTTCATTACTTTTACAGTTTTACATGTTTATATCGATATAATTACTATCGTGCATAATTCACGTTATTACGTTGATATGCGTACATTAAGTTGGCTAAAAATAGCTGACGTTTTATAACGTAATATGAGGCTTGTTTACTGGGCTAATCGATAGTAAACATTATGTAAGTTAGGCTAATTGTTCCTTATGAAAATGAACCTAACATTAGGTTTTATTGTGGTAAAAGTGTAGTAACCATGTTTACTTTTGTGTGTATTGATTACTATCAGCAAAACCATGGTTTTGGAAAACCATAATTGTGAAAACCATGGTTATTTGTGGTTACCATGGTTTTACTACAGTAACCATGGCTTCTTGGTTTTAGCTGTAGTAAAAGCATGGTTAATTTTCGTAAGGGGTGTGAAAATAACCATGGTTTTATTGTGGTGAAAGTGTAGTAATCATGTTTTTTTGGTGTATTTATTACAATCAGCAAAACCATGGTTTTATTACACTAACCATGGTTTAACTATGGTTTTGGAAAACCACGATTGTCAAAACCATGGTTATTTTGTGGTTACCATGGTTTTAACTGTAGTTAAACCATGGTTAATTTTCATAAGGGTAAGCCTATGTAATTGAAATGGTATGCAATAATCAGGATTTTTTGAGTTATGGCATATTTTACCCACACACCACATTATCCCTTCCTCCCAAATATTAAACTATAACCTTGTAATAAAACACTGAGATTAAATATATGCTATTTGAAAAAAAATGTATGAAATTGATTAACTACTCAGTTCTATTGAATAGTCATAAACTTTGTATTTTGCCACACGCTATCTTTTATTGGAAGATGGCTTCCAAGCACAAGAAGCACAGGGCTATGAGTGAGGGTGAATGGATGGCCCGCCTGCGCAGATTTGCCACACAGGGGGTCTGGCCTTCTGAGGCGGGAAACAGACCGGCACCACGGCAGAAGAAATGGCATGACCTGTATCAAAAGGTAAAGTTGGACATATAAACACAAGAAAGAATGTCATATTTAGAGGGAAGAGGTAGTTATGATTCACTGTCATATGTTACAGATTGAGAAGTGTCCACTGCAACACAGGGGGCAAATGTCTCTGTTTGGGGGGACACAGACATGTGACTGTGGTTTCCATACAAAAAAGGTATAAGAAGTGTTTCATAAAACTGTGATGTGTTGATGGTGTTTTGTTTATTTTTGAATTTAATTTCCTTTTCTGTGAAACTGTAGCCTTCCAGTTTGGCCCCTGTGTCATCCACACCGTCCACGTCACCACCTGTAACACAAGGGCAGTCAGAAACAACATCTGGAAAGGCACCTTTAAAGCCTACTTTAACTTTGGCATCGGTAAATGCATGCCTTTGCAGATATTTATGTTATCATATGTTATAGCATTTTATCACTGTGTATGCTTCACATAATGTTACTAATTTCTTTTTGTCAGTTTACAAAGCCGCTGTGTTTTGTTTGTTTTTGAATTTAATTTCCTTTTCTGTGAAACTGTAGTCTTCCAATTTGGCCCCTGTGTCATCCACACCATCCACGTCACCACCTGTAACACCAGGGCAGTCAGAAACAACATCTGGAAAGGCACCTTTAAAGCCTACTTTAACTTTGGCATCGGTAAATGCATGCCTTTGCAGATATTTATGTTATCATATTTTATAGCATTTTATCACTGTGTATGCTTCACATAATGTTACTAATTTCTTTTTGTCAGTTTACAAAGCCGCGGTTTGGTGGTGTCCATGGTGCAGCTTTAAAGCCAAATCTAGGTGTTGCAAGGACGCATGCAACCAAGGTATAGTAAAAAAAAGACATTTCATTCCATAAAAATATGCAGAGTTTATCTAATCATCGTTACTGCAATACCTGATAATGATAGATTATTTCATTCAAAATTGTAAACTGCCATCTCTTAATCTTGCAGCCTGTTAGCACTTCTTCATTGCCCAGCCCTGCACCTAGGAGAACATCTCATGCTTGCAGTCCCAGGCTGTATATTCAGACCGTCTCCCCCCTGCTCTTCCTCCTTCTTCTGTGTCTGAAGCCACCTCTTCTTCCTGTGCTCCAGGAGCTGCTTCCAGAGTTGTGAGAAACTCTTTAATTTAATCGTTTTCTTCACACTAAAATTATTGGATCACATAAATATGCTACATTCCTCATAAGTGGCTTGTAATCATGTCTATGTGTTTGTCTTTTTTTTATTACAATAGGAAGTATCAGCCGCGGCCTCTTCTGGGACGTCCTCTGCTCCTCTCACCACTGTGATCAGCTCCACCTGTGTTTCCTCTGCTGCTCCATTTGTGGCTGGATCCTCTGTCCAACCTGCCGAGGATAGGGTGACCGCTCCAGGTTCAGAGTCTGGATGGCTTCCCACAAAGTTGATGAAAACCATACCACTACAGGATCAGAAGTGGATTTCAGCAGCTTTGTGGAAGCAACATCGGCTTCGTACCGACCTGAAGCTGTGGTATGATCCACCAGAGCCAGCTCTGATCTATCACCAAGGCCCCGCTCCAGAGCGTTTCTTTACACACAGGCTTCTACTCTGGATGCCATACCACCTCTGGAAGGTCAGGCTGTCCTGTCCTGTGTGTGGGAGACAGCTCACAGGCTATGGGGCACACAAGAGAGCCCGCCAGGTTCTGGATGTGGACCGCTTTTATCTTATGATCACAGAGACTCTCTGGTGCAGTGGGTGCAAAGCGGCCTTTATTTCCACCAGCAAGGCCATCTTGGACCAGCTGGACTTAGCTCACAGATTGGAATTTAGGCTGATCCTAACTCGAAAGTGAGTATACTGAGATTATTTAGCTTGTGTAACAACTGTTTTGTCATTTAAAACACAATTGAGATGAGCTGGTTTTAATGTTTGTGTCTTTCTGTCTCTCTTTCACTTTGTTTCATTCAGGTATGCCTGTGACATGTGGGTCATAAGGTTCCTCAGGGAGAGGGCCCTGGGCAACAGCCCTTCTCGCTTAGTGAGGCAGCTGCGGGAGAACCACAGCGAAGAGTGGCTGAAGCGCCTTTGCCGATACCTTGGTGCCTGCTCAGACTTCACCTCCCAGCCAAGCCTGCTTCCTGTGAGGTTTCAGGAGCCACCTGAGCCTGAAACTATCCCCTCCCACAGGTGGATGCTGGCTGTTTATGGGCGAGATATCTTGTGCAGGATTGACCACATTAAAGCCAGCATAACCTCCACATATGGATGCATCCTTAATATGGACTCCACCAAAAAGGTAACTACTTTTTACATTTCAATAAAAAGAATTGCAAATACACCATTAGTAGTAGCACTGACCTAAAATACGTAAGTAATGTTCCATAAAATATTATGTACAAAAAAATAGCAGTGCAACATCAGTAACCTGATAAACCACTGTTATTCGTTATTCGTAGTAATATTTCTGCATAGGAAATTATTTTGTTCCCGCAAATGTTTCACCCATTGTTATAAAATACATCTGCTGCTGAATTTCGCAGTAAAATGGACCATTCCATCCTTGCGTATAAAGAAATGCAGCAAAGTTTATGATGCAAAGTTTGCAATAAGCTCTTGTAAAATATCTGTGTTAAAATAAAGACATCTGCAGAATCACATCAGCCCTGGCCCAAAGAAAAATAGTGTAACATTTTGTGGCCTGATGAGAGTACAATTGTTATTTTAGGGTCTAGTGGTTATTGACAGAACCTCAGGGGTCCCCCGTGTACTGAATTCAAGCAACAGTACACAGTAAAGGCAGTATTGGTTATTTTGACACAGATGTGCAGCAGTTATCAACAACAGTGGTTATGCAACTAAATATTTGTAATTCATTAGCTTAAAGTGAAGTTTAATCTTAAGAAATTTCTTCAGTTTATAAGTGTTGACACTTCTATTTTTTTGAACAGCTTAATATTCATTTTCTTTGCTTCCCTTTAAAAGAACAAGACAGACTTGTACATTTTGTTAATATTTTGATTTGGAATTGAATGTGTAATGTTTTCAATACATTTGAAATAAGGAAATAAAATCTATTTATAAAATTTCTGCACTTTATTTACTTATATTTCACATTATTTTTGCATAACTGTATAAATAATTGAGAGTGAGTGAATAAAGCATCACTCACTGTCTTTTCTGTGTAATTACAGATCACAAAGAAGCTGTCGGGGTTTGCAAAGGGGACAGCATTGTGGCTAACATCTGTCAGCAATGAGGTGGGCCAAATCCTCATTAGTGTTCTGACAGCTCAGGAGGGTCCAGCCCTGGACCGAATGGCAGCTGACCTCATCCGGAGGTACACTGATGCAGGTGTGGCTCCGCCTCAGCTCCTTTATGTGGACTGCGATTGCTGTCGGGAGGGCACTGGGCAGACCAAGCTCAAGCAGCGATTTGGTGGGTGGCCAGACTTGGTGGTGAAGCTGGACATCTACCACTTCATGCGGCGACTGGCAGCTGGGTGCACTAAGGATGCACATCCTCTTTACCCCATTTTAATGGCACGCATGTCTTCCTGTATTTTTGAATGGGACAGTGGGGATGTGTCTCTGCTGAGGCAGGCCAAGAGGGAGCAGCTGAGACATGAAGGTATCCCTAACATCACCGACAATATGGTGGATCAACGGATCACCAAGGAGGAATTGGCCCTGCACTGCCGAAGGCGGACAAGAGGAGAGAAGCAGACCATCTTGATGATTGAGCACCTCCTCAGTGAGCTGATGGGGGTAAAGGGTCGAGACCTTCTTGGTGTCCCTCTTTTGGACCAGCAGAGGATGCAGAACATCTGGCAACTCCAGAAGAAGCACGTAAAGTGCATTCAGGACGAACCAGGTGTGCTGCTCTACACACAGACCGGCACCACCACCAAAAATGGTATTGTGCTGCCAAATTACAGATGTGCAAGGGGCTCCACATCACTGGAGTCCTTTCATCTCCATCTGAACAGGTTCATTCCAGGTCAGTATAAATCATTATTCATCAGAAATATTAAGGGTGACACAATGAATGGCTTTCAATAGCATAGCACAAAAAAGTAATGTAAAGTTATTGATCTTGTCTAAAGGAACAAGTGCCAACAGCTTGAATTTCCAGCTGTACCTCCTGGAAGGCCTGAACAGATGGAATCAAGACCGTAAAATGGCATCTCTGGCAGGCAAACCTCCATCCATGTTAAGCTACTCCGGGGACCTGATGCACTGTGTCAACACCCAAAGTGTTAAGGTACTTGGAAGAGAGCTTGCACCATCTTTTCAGCCACCATCTGTCTATACTGGTGAGTTTCAACTTTAAATTGCTTTTTATATTGCATAAAAATATATAATATTTATATATATATTTTTTTTTATTTCCTTCTAACTGTGTTCTCCTGTCTGTCCCAGGTGAACTCATAGGTATAGATTACCTGTACCGTCAAACAGGGCAGGCCTTACAGGATTTGGATCCTGACTCTGAGGTGACAGATCAGATGTTGGAGGATGTGGGCACAGAGGAGGAGTTGGAGGATGAGGGCTTCGGAGATATCAGTTTGGACCTCAACCTGGATCCCACTATTGAGGCGCTGGACCTGTCCTCTGGCTCATCACCCGCCACGACCAGCGTTGCCAGCACTCCTGCCTCTGTCCAGACTGGGTCTGCTAACACCACTACAGCAGCACCTAATCAACAACTGGTAACTATTCTTAATAATAACAGTTCAAGTAGTATTATTTGTATAGCACTATTAAAGGAATAGTTCACTTTAAAACGAAAATTCTGTCATCATTTACTCATCCTCATGTTGTTCTTAACCTGTATGAATTTATTTTTTCTAATGAACACAAAAGAAGATATTTTGAGAAATGATAGTAACCACACAGCAGTAAGCGACCATAGACTTCCATATTAGGAATAAAAAAATGATGGTATGTAATGGGTACCGTCAACCGTGTGCTTACCATCATTTATCAAAATATTTTCTTAGTCATTTATCACAATACTTCCAAAATATTTTTTTCCTACTATGGAAGTCTATGGTAACTTACTTCTGTGTGTTTACCATAATTTATCAAAATATCTTCTTTTGTGTTTAGAACAACATGAGGATGAGTAAATGACGACAGAATTTTCATTTTAAAGTGAACTATCCCTTTAACTTTATTTGTATAGCGCAATAAAAAGAAAAATAGAAACAAACAAAATACCATTAATACAATCTAAAGAGTAAATAGATTCATAAAAAGCAAAGTAAACAAGATAGATTAAATTCCATAAACATGTTTTTCCCCTTTTTTCAGTTTTACGCCGCCTCTGGTCCATCCTCCACGACCACCTACACCACCTCTGGGCCATCGTCCATGACCACCTATGCCACGTCTGGTCCATCCGCCATGATGACCTACACCACCTCTGCGCCATCCTCCACAACCACCTACACCACCTCTGGTCCATCCTCCACGACCACCTACACCACCTCTGCTCCATCCTCCACGACCACCTACACCACCTCTGGTCCATCCTCCACGACCACCTACACCACCTCTGCGCCATCCTCCACAACCACCTACACCACCTCTGGTGCATCCTCCACGACCACCTCTGGTCCATCCTCCATGACCACCTATGCCACGTCTGGTCCATCCGCCATAATGGCCTACCCCACCTCTGCGCCATCCTTCACAAGCACCTACGCCGCCTCTGATCCATCCTCCACGACCACCTACACCACATATGGTCCATCCTCCATGACCACCTACGCCACGTCTGGTCCATCCGACATTATGACCTACGCCACCTCTGCGCCATCCTCCACAAGCACCTACGCCACCTTTGGTCTATCCTCCACGACCACCTACACCACCTCTGGTCCATCCTCCTTGACCACCTACGCCACGTTTGGTCCTTCCGACATAATGACCTACGCCACCTCTTCGCCATCCTCCACAAGCACCTACGCCGCCTCTGGTCCATCCTCCACGACCACCTACACCACCTCTGGTCCATCCTTCACGACCACCTACATCACGTCTGGTCCATCTGCCATGATGACCTACGCCACCTCTGCTCCATCCGCCACAACCACCTACGCCTCCGTCCTTCCTCTCCCGACCACCCTCACTGTCTCCGTAGCCACTGCTCCCCCAGCAGTGCAACCAGTCCCTGAGAAACCACTGGTAAGAATTTTTGTGACAAGTACATTGTGCTAGTTGTGCTGTTGTTCTGCCTGTGATATTGTATCTTTTTAACATTGATTCACTCTTATATTTTACCAGGCTGTGGATGAACGCAGTGTACCAGGGATAGATAGAGTGGACAACCTTGCAAGCTACTTGGTGGGGCTTAGGATGGAATCTGGTCAAACTCTGAGCCACCAGCAGGCCAGTACCATCATTGCCCTATGGCAAAGCCTGCTTCCATATGACCAGCAGAGAGTGGCATATGCTGCCCGGCACCAGGTGAATCTTACAACAGGACGCTTCAGGGGCTCAAAAACCAAGCCTGAATTCACACCTGGTGTGGATAGCATGACCCGTTGCGTCCTTGGGTCAACAGGATCCCCTGCCCAGTGGCCAGACTGTTGCCGCCTGGTAGAGTCTATCTTTGTTAAACTCTGTGATATTCACAGGAGCCCCCAAAAAATAGGAAATCATGCTGTAACAAGATGGACTCTAATTCTGAGGGACTACAGCAAGATCCGGCAGCTGGTCCTGGGCAATGGGACTGTGATGGAGAATACCACCCTGCAATTGTTTCAGGTGAATCAAACAACTTTAAATCAATGGCACAAGAAGCGGCTAAAGAGGCAAGAATGTGCCATCCTGCTTCAGGGTGTGAACTTGCCAGCCCCCATTCCTATTGCTGCTAGGCCTCTCCCGCCTGGACAGACTCGCCCCACTACAGCCCCCCCACAGCTTGGTCCCCAACACCGCTACCACCTGCCAGCAAGCACAGTGGGAAAGGCAGTGGACAAGCGAAAGTCTGCAGTTCCAGCCCCGCACCCCCCTCCTCCAAAGGTTTTCCGACCAAGGCAGTTGTTCCCTGCTGATTCTGCTCCATTACCTGTTGTTCCCAACCCCAGTCCTGCATTTGCCCCGTTTGTGTTTTTATGTCCAGTTCCTGTCATCCGGCAGATTGCTCCAGCTGGCCCCATTCCCTCCCCACCACCTGCTCGGAGGCCCTACGTCCGCACTGTGGACAAAAACAAGTGCAGTCTGTGCCACCAGCCCCGGAACAAAGATACTGGCCACAGCCAGTATTATGGCCACATTTACTGTCCCCTGACTGCTGTTATGCCACTTGACCAATGGAGGGAGGAGATGAAGAAGAAGAGGGCAGATAAAAAATAATAATTTGTTCATTTAAAATGCTATGTGTGTGTGCTTGCTTGCGTACACCTCTGTTAGGGTCATTTGTTCACCCTCTGAAAAGCTAATTTGTTCAATTGCTTTTCACATTTGATCATTTAACCCATATAAATAAGCTTAAAGCTTTTTTGATAAAGTTGTGTTTATGTGAGAGAGAAGGTGTTTGTTATAAAAATAAAAAGAACTTTCTTTCTACAACAGTATCCTTTGGCTTTTTTCTATCATACCTATCTGGAAAACTTTTTACAAACTCACACAGATATTAAAATTACAAGAAAGGGACATGATCATATTCCAGACAGATTCACAGGGTGTGTCAAAAACATTTATTTGATATAAAGGTTTATTATTATTATAAGCAGTAGTAGTATCAAATTTTTATTTTTATTATTGCAACAAACCATTAAAATTACAAGAAAAAGGGACAGATTTGTATAGCAGACATGTCCACAGGGTGGGAGAAGTGATTGTCAGAAACATTTCTTAGATATAAAGGTTTGTTATTATTATTATTATTATTATAAGCAGTAGAAGTAGTAGTATCATATTCTTATTTTTATTACTGTTAAGCAAACAAAGCATTCTTATTCTTACCAATTCTTTTTGTATCCGTTTTTAAACTATATTTGATTCATAGCAATTGAAATAGTTTGCATTAATTCATGTATGCTTTGCATGTTCCAGTCGGGGATCGAACCGGCGATTTCTTCATTTTTCTTCCCCCCTTCTTCCCCTTCTTTTCTCCTTCTCCCCCCCTCCCTCCAGACTATTGTTCCCCAGCTTTAGCGGAGTTGGTAGAGCGGAGGACTGTAGTTGCTTAAATTGTCATCCTTAGGTCGCTGGTTCAAATCCGGCTCGAAGGAATATGCGTGTTTAATTTGCTTTTACTCAAACTGCTTATTTTTGGTGGTATATATCACCACACTACCCTGACAGCCCTGTGTAAATTACACTATAATGACCCTTTGATAGCTCAGTTGGTAGTGCGGAGGAGTGTAGTTGGTGAAATTGTCATCCTTAGGTCACTGGTTCAAATCTAGCTTGGAGGAGTGTTTGTGCATAATTTGCTGTTACTCAAACTGCTCCTTACTCACGGTATATATTACCACAGTACGCTCACAACCCTGTGTAAATTATGCTATAATGACCCTTCGATAGCTCAGTTGGTAGAGCGGAGGACTGTAGTTGCTTAAATTGTCATCCTTAGGTCGCTGGTTCAAATCCGGCTCGAAGGATTTTTTGTGTTTAATTTGCTGTGACTCAAACTGCTCCTTACTCACAATATATTTTACCACACTACCCTCAAAAACCTGTGTAAATTATGCTATAATGACCCTTCGATAGCTCAGTTGGTAGAGCGGAGGACTGTAGTTGCTTAAATTGTCATCCTTAGGTCGCAGGTTCAAATCCGGCTCGAAGGAATGTTTATGTTTAATTTGCTGTTACTCAAACTGCACCTTACTCATGGTATATATTACCACACTACATTCACATCCCTGTGTAAATTACAATATAATGACCCTTCGATAGCTCAGTTGGTAGGGCGGAGGACTGTAGTTGCTTAAATTGTCATCCTTAGGTCGCTGGTTCAAATCTAGCTTGGAGGAGTGTTTGTGCATAATTTGCTGTTACTCAAACTGCTCGTGATTCACCGTATGTATTACCACACTACCCTCACAGCCCTGTGTAAATTACACTTTCATAACCCTTCGATAGCTCAGTTGGTAGAGCGGAGGACTGTAGTTGCTTAAATTGTCATCCTTAGGTCGCTGGTTCAAATCCGGCTCGAAGGAATATGCGTGTTTAATTTGCTTTTACTCAAACTGCTTATTTTTGGTGGTATATATCACCACACTACCCTGACAGCCCTGTGTAAATTACACTATAATGACCCTTTGATAGCTCAGTTGGTAGTGCGGAGGACTGTAGTTGCTTAAATTGTCATCCTTAGGTCACTGGTTCAAATCTAGCTTGGAGGAGTGTTTGTGCATAATTTGCTGTTACTCAAACTGCTCCTTACTCACGGTATATATTACCACAGTACGCTCACAACCCTGTGTAAATTATGCTATAATGACCCTTCGATAGCTCAGTTGGTAGAGCGGAGGACTGTAGTTGCTTAAATTGTTATTCTTAGGTCGCTGGTTCAAATCTGGCTCGAAGGAATGTTTATGTTTAATTTGCTGTTACTCAAACTGCTCCTTACTCACGTTATATATTACCCAGTACCCTGCTCTTTACTCACGGTATATATTACGGTAATATATACCCTGTGTAAATTACATCCTTGTAACTCTTCGATAGCTCAGTTGGTAGAGCGGAGGACTGTAGTTGCTTAAATTGTCATCCTTAGGTCGCTGGTTCAAATCTAGCTTGGAGGAGTGTTTGTGCATAATTTGCTGTTACTCAAACTGCTCGTGATTCACCGTATGTATTACCACACTACCCTCACAGCCCTGTGTAAATTACACTTTCATAACCCTTCGATAGCTCAGTTGGTAGAGCGGAGGACTGTAGTTGCTTAAATTGTCATCCTTAGGTCGCTGGTTCAAATCCGGCTCGAAGGAATATGCGTGTTTAATTTGCTTTTACTCAAACTGCTTATTTTTGGTGGTATATATCACCACACTACCCTGACAGCCCTGTGTAAATTACACTATAATGACCCTTTGATAGCTCAGTTGGTAGTGCGGAGGAGTGTAGTTGGTGAAATTGTCATCCTTAGGTCACTGGTTCAAATCTAGCTTGGAGGAGTGTTTGTGCATAATTTGCTGTTACTCAAACTGCTCCTTACTCACGGTATATATTACCACAGTACGCTCACAACCCTGTGTAAATTATGCTATAATGACCCTTCGATAGCTCAGTTGGTAGAGCGGAGGACTGTAGTTGCTTAAATTGTCATCCTTAGGTCGCTGGTTCAAATCCGGCTCGAAGGATTTTTTGTGTTTAATTTGCTGTGACTCAAACTGCTCCTTACTCACAATATATTTTACCACACTACCCTCAAAAACCTGTGTAAATTATGCTATAATGACCCTTCGATAGCTCAGTTGGTAGAGCGGAGGACTGTAGTTGCTTAAATTGTCATCCTTAGGTCGCAGGTTCAAATCCGGCTCGAAGGAATGTTTATGTTTAATTTGCTGTTACTCAAACTGCTCCTTACTCATGGTATATATTACCACACTACATTCACATCCCTGTGTAAATTACAATATAATGACCCTTCGATAGCTCAGTTGGTAGAGCGGAGGACTGTAGTTGCTTAAATTGTCATCCTTAGGTCGCTGGTTCAAATCCGGCTCGAAGGAATGTTTATGTTTAATTTGCTGTTACTCAAACTGCTCCTTACTCACGGTATATATTACCACAGTACCCTCACAACCCTGTGTAAATTGCACATTTGTAACCCTTCGATAGCTCAGTTGGTAGAGCGGAGGACTGTAGTTGCTTAAATTGTCATCCTTAGGTCGCTGGTTCAAATCCGGCTCGAAGGAGTTTTTGTGTTTAATTTGCTGTTACTCAAACTGCTCCTTACTCACGATATATTTTACCACACTACCCTCACATCCCTGTGTAAATTATGCTATAATGACCCTTCGATAGCTCAGTTGGTAGAGCGGAGGACTGTAGTTGCTTAAATTGTCATCCTTAGGTCGCTGGTTCAAATCCGGCTCGAAGGAATGTTTGTGTTTAATTTGCTGTTACTCAAACTGCTCCTTACTCACGGTATATATTACCACACTACCCTCACATCCCTGTGTAAATTACAATATAATGACCCTTCGATAGCTCAGTTGGTAGAGCGGAGGACTGTAGTTGCTTAAATTGTCATCCTTAGGTCGCTGGTTCAAATCCGGCTCGAAGGAGTTTTTGTGTTTAATTTGCTGTTACTCAAACTGCTCCTTACTCACGTTATATATTACCACAGTACCCTCACAACCCTGTGTAAATTACAGCCTTGTAACCCTTCGATAGCTCAGTTGGTAGAGCGGAGGACTGTAGTTGCTTAAATTGTCATCCTTAGGTCGCTGGTTCAAATCCGGCTCGAAGGAATGTTTATGTTTAATTTGCTGTTACTCAAACTGCTCCTTACTCATGGTATATATTACCACACTACCCTCACATCCCTGTGTAAATTACACTATAATGACCCTTCGATAGCTCAGTTGGTAGAGCGGAGGACTGTAGTTGCTTAAATTGTGATCCTTAGGTCGCTGGTTCAAATCCGGCTCGAAGGAATGTTTATGTTTAATTTGCTGTTACTCAAACTGCTCCTAACTCACGGTATATATTACCACACTACCCTCACATCCCTGTGTAAATTACAACATAATGACCCTTCGATAGCTCAGTTGGTAGAGCGGAGGACTGTAGTTGCTTAAATTGTCATCCTTAGGTCGCTGGTTCAAATCCGGCTCGAAGGAATGTTTATGTTTAATTTGCTGTTACTCAAACTGCTCCTTACTCACGGTATATATTACCACACTACCCTCACAACCCTGTGTAAATTGCACATTTGTAACCCTTCGATAGCTCAGTTGGTAGAGCGGAGGACTGTAGTTGCTTAAATTGTCATCCTTAGGTCGCTGGTTCAAATCCGGCTCGAAGGAGTTTTTGTGTTTAATTTGCTGTTACTCAAACTGCTCCTTACTCACGATATATTTTACCACACTACCCTCAAAAACCTGTGTAAATTATGCTATAATGACCCTTCGATAGCTCAGTTGGTAGAGCGGAGGACTGTAGTTGCTTAAATTGTCATCCTTAGGTCGCTGGTTCAAATCCGGCTCGAAGGAATGTTTATGTTTAATTTGCTGTTACTCAAACTGCTCCTTACTCACGTTATATATTACCACAGTACCCTCACAACCCTGTGTAAATTACAGCCTTGACCCTTCGATAGCTCAGTTGGTAGAGCGGAGGACTGTAGTTGCTTAAATTGTCATCCTTAGGTCGCTGGTTCAAATCCGGCTCGAAGGAATGTTTATGTTTAATTTGCTGTTACTCAAACTGCTCCTTACTCATGGTATATATTACCACACTACCCTCACAACCCTGTGTAAATTGCACATTTGTAACCCTTCGATAGCTCAGTTGGTAGAGCGGAGGACTGTAGTTGCTTAAATTGTCATCCTTAGGTCGCTGGTTCAAATCCGGCTCGAAGGAGTTTTTGTGTTTAATTTGCTGTTACTCAAACTGCTCCTTACTCACGATATATTTTACCACACTACCCTCAAAAACCTGTGTAAATTATGCTATAATGACCCTTCGATAGCTCAGTTGGTAGAGCGGAGGACTGTAGTTGCTTAAATTGTCATCCTTAGGTCGCTGGTTCAAATCCGGCTCGAAGGAATGTTTATGTTTAATTTGCTGTTACTCAAACTGCTCCTTACTCATGGTATATATTACCACACTACACTCACATCCCTGTGTAAATTACACTATAATGACCCTTCGATAGCTCAGTTGGTAGAGCGGAGGACTGTAGTTGCTTAAATTGTCATCCTTAGGTCGCTGGTTCAAATCCGGCTCGAAGGAATGTTTATGTTTAATTTGCTGTTACTCAAACTGCTCCTTACTCACGGTATATATTACCACACTACCCTCACATCCCTGTGTAAATTACAATATAATGACCCTTCGATAGCTCAGTTGGTAGAGCGGAGGACTGTAGTTGCTTAAATTGTCATCCTTAGGTCGCTGGTTCAAATCCGGCTCGAAGGAATGTTTATGTTTAATTTGCTGTTACTCAAACTGCTCCTTACTCACGGTATGTATTACCACACTACACTCACAACCCTGTGTAAATTTGCACATTTGTAACCCTTCGATAGCTCAGTTGGTAGAGTGGAGGACTGTAGTTGCTTAAATTGTCATCCTTAGGTCGCTGGTTCAAATCCGGCTCGAAGGAGTTTTTGTGTTTAATTTGCTGTTACTCAAACTGCTCCTTACTCACGATATATTTTACCACACTACCCTCAAAAACCTGTGTAAATTATGCTATAATGACCCTTCGATAGCTCAGTTGGTAGAGCGGAGGACTGTAGTTGCTTAAATTGTCATCCTTAGGTCGCTGGTTCAAATCCGGCTCGAAGGAGTTTTTGTGTTTAATTTGCTGTTACTCAAACTGCTCCTTACTCACGATATATTTTACCACACTACCCTCAAAAACCTGTGTAAATTATGCTATAATGACCCTTCGATAGCTCAGTTGGTAGAGCGGAGGACTGTAGTTGCTTAAATTGTCATCCTTAGGTCGCTGGTTCAAATCCGGCTCGAAGGAATGTTTATGTTTAATTTGCTGTTACTCAAACTGCTCCTTACTCATGGTATATATTACCACACTACACTCACATCCCTGTGTAAATTACACTATAATGACCCTTCGATAGCTCAGTTGGTAGAGCGGAGGACTGTAGTTGCTTAAATTGTCATCCTTAGGTCGCTGGTTCAAATCCGGCTCGAAGGAATGTTTATGTTTAATTTGCTGTTACTCAAACTGCTCCTTACTCAAGGTATATATTACCACACTACCCTCACATCCCTGTGTAAATTACAATATAATGACCCTTCGATAGCTCAGTTGGTAGAGCGGAGGACTGTAGTTGCTTAAATTGTCATCCTTAGGTCGCTGGTTCAAATCCGGCTCGAAGGAATGTTTATGTTTAATTTGCTGTTACTCAAACTGCTCCTTACTCACGGTATATATTACCACAGTACCCTCACAACCCTGTGTAAATTGCACATTTGTAACCCTTCGATAGCTCAGTTGGTAGAGCGGAGGACTGTAGTTGCTTAAATTGTCATCCTTAGGTCGCTGGTTCAAATCCGGCTCGAAGGAGTTTTTGTGTTTAATTTGCTGTTACTCAAACTGCTCCTTACTCACGATATATTTTACCACAGTACCCTCACATCCCTGTGTAAATTATGCTATAATGACCCTTCGATAGCTCAGTTGGTAGAGCGGAGGACTGTAGTTGCTTAAATTGTCATCCTTAGGTCGCTGGTTCAAATCCGGCTCGAAGGAATGTTTATGTTTAATTTGCTGTTACTCAAACTGCTCCTTACTCACGGTATATATTACCACACTACACTCACATCCCTGTGTAAATTACAATATAATGACCCTTCGATAGCTCAGTTGGTAGAGCGGAGGACTGTAGTTGCTTAAATTGTCATCCTTAGGTCGCTGGTTCAAATCCGGCTCGAAGGAGTTTTTGTGTTTAATTTGCTGTTACTCAAACTGCTCCTTACTCACGGTATATATTACCACAGTACCCTCACAACCCTGTGTAAATTATGCTATAATGACCCTTCGATAGCTCAGTTGGTAGAGCGGAGGACTGTAGTTGCTTAAATTGTCATCCTTAGGTCGCTGGTTCAAATCCGGCTCGAAGGAGTTTTTGTGTTTAATTTGCTGTGACTCAAACTGCTCCTTACTCACGATATATTTTACCACACTACCCTCAAAAACCTGTGTAAATTATGCTATAATGACCCTTCGATAGCTCAGTTGGTAGAGCGGAGGACTGTAGTTGCTTAAATTGTCATCCTTAGGTCGCTGGTTCAAATCCGGCTCGAAGGAATGTTTATGTTTAATTTGCTGTTACTCAAACTGCTCCTTACTCACGTTATATATTACCACAGTACCCTCACAACCCTGTGTAAATTGTGCTATAATGACCCTTCGATAGCTCAGTTGGTAGAGCGGAGGACTGTAGTTGCTTAAATTGTCATCCTTAGGTCGCTGGTTCAAATCTAGCTTGGAGGAGTGTTTGTGCATAATTTGCTGTTACTCAAACTGCTCGTGATTCACCGTATGTATTACCACACTACCCTCACAGCCCTGTGTAAATTACACTTTCATAACCCTTCGATAGCTCAGTTGGTAGAGCGGAGGACTGTAGTTGCTTAAATTGTCATCCTTAGGTCGCTGGTTCAAATCCGGCTCGAAGGAATATGTGTGTTTAATTTGCTTTTACTCAAACTGCTTATTTTTGGTGGTATATATCACCACACTACCCTGACAGCCCTGTGTAAATTACACTATGATGACCCTTTGATAGCTCAGTTGGTAGTGCGGAGGAGTGTAGTTGGTGAAATTGTCATCCTTAGGTCACTGGTTCAAATCTAGCTTGGAGGAGTGTTTGTGCATAATTTGCTGTTACTCAAACTGCTCATGATTCACCGTATGTATTACCACACTACCCTCACAGCCCTGTGTAAATTACACTTTCATAACCCTTCGATAGCTCAGTTGGTAGAGCGGAGGACTGTAGTTGCTTAAATTGTCATCCTTAGGTCGCTGGTTCAAATCCGGCTCGAAGGAATGTTTATGTTTAATTTGCTGTTACTTAAACTGCTCTTTACTCACGGTATATATTATGACAGTACCCTCACAACCCTGTGTAAATTACACCCTTTTAACCCTTCGATAGCTCAGTTGGTAGAGCGGAGGACTGTAGTTGCTTAAATTGTCATCCTTAGGTCGCTGGTTCAAATCCGGCTCGAAGGAATGTTTATGTTTAATTTGCTGTTACTCAAACTGCTCCTTACTCATGGTATATATTACCACACTACACTCACATCCCTGTGTAAATTACACTATAATGACCCTTCGATAGCTCAGTTGGTAGAGCGGAGGACTGTAGTTGCTTAAATTGTCATCCTTAGGTCGCTGGTTCAAATCCGGCTCGAAGGAATGTTTATGTTTAATTTGCTGTTACTCAAACTGCTCCTTACTCAAGGTATATATTACCACACTACACTCACATCCCTGTGTAAATTACAATATAATGACCCTTCGATAGCTCAGTTGGTAGAGCGGAGGACTGTAGTTGCTTAAATTGTCATCCTTAGGTCGCTGGTTCAAATCCGGCTCGAAGGAATGTTTATGTTTAATTTGCTGTTACTCAAACTGCTCCTTACTCACGGTATATATTACCACAGTACCCTCACAACCCTGTGTAAATTATGCTATAATGACCCTTCGGTAGAGCGGAGGACTGTAGTTGCTTAAATTGTCATCCTTAGGTCGCTGGTTCAAATCTAGCTTGGAGGAGTGTTTGTGCATAATTTGCTGTTACTCAAACTGCTCGTGATTCACTGTATGTATTACCACACTACCCTCACAGCCCTGTGTAAATTACACTTTCATAACCCTTCGATAGCTCAGTTGGTAGAGCGGAGGACTGTAGTTGCTTAAATTGTCATCCTTAGGTCGCTGGTTCAAATCCGGCTCAAAGGAATATGCGTGTTTAATTTGCTTTTACTCAAACTGCTTATTTTTGGTGGTATATATCACCACACTACCCTGACAGCCCTGTGTAAATTACACTATAATGACCCTTTGATAGCTCAGTTGGTAGTGCGGAGGAGTGTAGTTGGTGAAATTGTCATCCTTAGGTCACTGGTTCAAATCTAGCTTGGAGGAGTGTTTGTGCATAATTTGCTGTTACTCAAACTGCTCCTTACTCACGTATATATTACCACAGTACGCTCACAACCCTGTGTAAATTATGCTATAATGACCCTTCGATAGCTCAGTTGGTAGAGCGGAGGACTGTAGTTGCTTAAATTGTCATCCTTAGGTCGCTGGTTCAAATCCGGCTCGAAGGATTTTTTGTGTTTAATTTGCTGTTACTCAAACTGCTCCTTACTCACGATATATTTTACCACACTACACTCACATCCCTGTGTAAATTACAATATAATGACCCTTCGATAGCTCAGTTGGTAGAGCGGAGGACTGTAGTTGCTTAAATTGTCATCCTTAGGTCGCTGGTTCAAATCCGGCTCGAAGGAATGTTTATGTTTAATTTGCTGTTACTCAAACTGCTCCTTACTCACGGTATATATTACCACACTACACTCACATCCCTGTGTAAATTACAATATAATGACCCTTCGATAGCTCAGTTGGTAGAGCGGAGGACTGTAGTTGCTTAAATTGTCATCCTTAGGTCGCTGGTTCAAATCCGGCTCGAAGGAATGTTTATGTTTAATTTGCTGTTACTCAAACTGCTCCTTACTCACGGTATATATTACCACAGTACCCTCACAACCCTGTGTAAATTGCACATTTGTAACCCTTCGATAGCTCAGTTGGTAGAGCGGAGGACTGTAGTTGCTTAAATTGTCATCCTTAGGTCGCTGGTTCAAATCCGGCTCGAAGGAATATGTGTGTTTAATTTGCTTTTACTCAAACTGCTCATTTTTGGTGGTATATATCACCACACTACCCTGACAGCCCTGTGTAAATTACACTATAATGACCCTTTGATAGCTCAGTTGGTAGTGCGGAGGAGTGTAGTTGGTGAAATTGTCATCCTTAGGTCACTGGTTCAAATCTAGCTTGGAGGAGTGTTTGTGCATAATTTGCTGTTACTCAAACTGCTCCTTACTCACGGTATATTTTACCACAGTACTCTCACAACCCTGTGTAAATTATGCTATAATGACCCTTCGATAGCTCAGTTGGTAGAGCGGAGGACTGTAGTTGCTTAAATTGTCATCCTTAGGTCGCTGGTTCAAATCCGGCTCGAAGGAGTTTTTGTGTTTAATTTGCTGTTACTCAAACTGCTCCTTACTCACGATATATTTTACCACACTACCCTCAAAAACCTGTGTAAATTATGCTATAATGACCCTTCGATAGCTCAGTTGGTAGAGCGGAGGACTGTAGTTGCTTAAATTGTCATCCTTAGGTCGCTGGTTCAAATCCGGCTCGAAGGAATGTTTATGTTTAATTTGCTGTTACTCAAACTGCACCTTACTCATGGTATATATTACCACACTACATTCACATCCCTGTGTAAATTACAATATAATGATTTCGATAGCTCAGTTGGTAGAGCGGAGGACTGTAGTTGCTTAAATTGTCATCCTTAGGTCGCTGGTTCAAATCCGGCTCGAAGGAATGTTTATGTTTAATTTGCTGTTACTCAAACTGCTCCTTACTCACGGTATATATTACCACAGTACCCTCACAACCCTGTGTAAATTGCACATTTGTAACCCTTCGATAGCTCAGTTGGTAGAGCGGAGGACTGTAGTTGCTTAAATTGTCATCCTTAGGTCGCTGGTTCAAATCCGGCTCGAAGGAGTTTTTGTGTTTAATTTGCTGTTACTCAAACTGCTCCTTACTCACGATATATTTTACCACACTACCCTCACATCCCTGTGTAAATTATGCTATAATGACCCTTCGATAGCTCAGTTGGTAGAGCGGAGGACTGTAGTTGCTTAAATTGTCATCCTTAGGTCGCTGGTTCAAATCCGGCTCGAAGGAATGTTTGTGTTTAATTTGCTGTTACTCAAACTGCTCCTTACTCACGGTATATATTACCACACGACCCTCACATCCCTGTGTAAATTACAATATAATGACCCTTCGATAGCTCAGTTGGTAGAGCGGAGGACTGTAGTTGCTTAAATTGTCATCCTTAGGTCGCTGGTTCAAATCCGGCTCGAAGGAGTTTTTGTGTTTAATTTGCTGTTACTCAAACTGCTCCTTACTCACGTTATATATTACCACAGTACCCTCACAACCCTGTGTAAATTACAGCCTTGTAACCCTTCGATAGCTCAGTTGGTAGAGCGGAGGACTGTAGTTGCTTAAATTGTCATCCTTAGGTCGCTGGTTCAAATCCGGCTCGAAGGAATGTTTATGTTTAATTTGCTGTTACTCAAACTGCTCCTTACTCATGGTATATATTACCACACTACACTCACATCCCTGTGTAAATTACACTATAATGACCCTTCGATAGCTCAGTTGGTAGAGCGGAGGACTGTAGTTGCTTAAATTGTCATCCTTAGGTCGCTGGTTCAAATCCGGCTCGAAGGAATGTTTATGTTTAATTTGCTGTTACTCAAACTGCTCCTAACTCACGGTATATATTACCACACTACCCTCACATCCCTGTGTAAATTACAATATAATGACCCTTCGATAGCTCAGTTGGTAGAGCGGAGGACTGTAGTTGCTTAAATTGTCATCCTTAGGTCGCTGGTTCAAATCCGGCTCGAAGGAATGTTTATGTTTAATTTGCTGTTACTCAAACTGCTCCTTACTCACGGTATATATTACCACAGTACCCTCACAACCCTGTGTAAATTGCACATTTGTAACCCTTCGATAGCTCAGTTGGTAGAGCGGAGGACTGTAGTTGCTTAAATTGTCATCCTTAGGTCGCTGGTTCAAATCCGGCTCGAAGGAATATGTGTGTTTAATTTGCTTTTACTCAAACTGCTTATTTTTGGTGGTATATATCACCACACTACCCTGACACCCCTGTGTAAATTACAC
Organism: Misgurnus anguillicaudatus; assembly: GCF_027580225.2. NCBI lineage: Eukaryota > Metazoa > Chordata > Actinopteri > Cypriniformes > Cobitidae > Misgurnus > Misgurnus anguillicaudatus. Next base: position 2,687,105 of record NC_073337.2, read on the forward strand.
TATAATGACCCTTTGATAGCTCAGTTGGTAGTGCGGAGGAGTGTAGTTGGTTAAATTGTCATCCTTAGGTCGCTGGTTCAAATCCGGCTCGAAGGAGTTTTTGTGTTTAATTTGCTGTTACTCAAACTGCTCCTTACTCACGATATATTTTACCACACTACCCTCAAAAACCTGTGTAAATTATGCTATAATGACCCTTCGATAGCTCAGTTGGTAGAGCGGAGGACTGTAGTTGCTTAAATTGTCATCCTTAGGTCGCTGGTTCAAATCCGGCTCGAAGGAATGTTTATGTTTAATTTGCTGTTACTCAAACTGCTCCTTACTCATGGTATATATTACCACACTACCCTCACATCCCTGTGTAAATTACAATATAATGACCCTTCGATAGCTCAGTTGGTAGAGCGGAGGACTGTAGTTGCTTAAATTGTCATCCTTAGGTCGCTGGTTCAAATCCGGCTCGAAGGAATGTTTATGTTTAATTTGCTGTTACTCAAACTGCTCCTTACTCACGGTATATATTACCACAGTACCCTCACAACCCTGTGTAAATTGCACATTTGTAACCCTTCGATAGCTCAGTTGGTAGAGCGGAGGACTGTAGTTGCTTAAATTGTCATCCTTAGGTCGCTGGTTCAAATCCGGCTCGAAGGAGTTTTTGTGTTTAATTTGCTGTTACTCAAACTGCTCCTTACTCACGATATATTTTACCACAGTACCCTCACATCCCTGTGTAAATTATGCTATAATGACCCTTCGATAGCTCAGTTGGTAGAGCGGAGGACTGTAGTTGCTTAAATTGTCATCCTTAGGTCGCTGGTTCAAATCCGGCTCGAAGGAATGTTTGTGTTTAATTTGCTGTTACTCAAACTGCTCCTTACTCACGGTATATATTACCACACGACCCTCACATCCCTGTGTAAATTACAATATAATGACCCTTCGATAGCTCAGTTGGTAGAGCGGAGGACTGTAGTTGCTTAAATTGTCATCCTTAGGTCGCTGGTTCAAATCCGGCTCGAAGGAGTTTTTGTGTTTAATTTGCTGTTACTCAAACTGCTCCTTACTCACGTTATATATTACCACAGTACCCTCACAACCCTGTGTAAATTACAGCCTTGTAACCCTTCGATAGCTCAGTTGGTAGAGCGGAGGACTGTAGTTGCTTAAATTGTCATCCTTAGGTCGCAGGTTCAAATCCGGCTCGAAGGAATGTTTATGTTTAATTTGCTGTTACTCAAACTGCACCTTACTCATGGTATATATTACCACACTACACTCACATCCCTGTGTAAATTACACTATAATGACCCTTCGATAGCTCAGTTGGTAGAGCGGAGGACTGTAGTTGCTTAAATTGTCATCCTTAGGTCGCTGGTTCAAATCCGGATCGAAGGAATGTTTATGTTCAATTTGCTGTTACTCAAACTGCTCCTAACTCACGGTATATATTACCACACTACCCTCACATCCCTGTGTAAATTACAATATAATGACCCTTCGATAGCTCAGTTGGTAGAGCGGAGGACTGTAGTTGCTTAAATTGTCATCCTTAGGTCGCTGGTTCAAATCCGGCTCGAAGGAATGTTTATGTTTAATTTGCTGTTACTCAAACTGCTCCTTACTCACGGTATATATTACCACAGTACCCTCACAACCCTGTGTAAATTGCACATTTGTAACCCTTCGATAGCTCAGTTGGTAGAGCGGAGGACTGTAGTTGCTTAAATTGTCATCCTTAGGTCGCTGGTTCAAATCCGGCTCGAAGGAGTTTTTGTGTTTAATTTGCTGTTACTCAAACTGCTCCTTACTCACGATATATTTTACCACACTACCCTCAAAAACCTGTGTAAATTATGCTATAATGACCCTTCGATAGCTCAGTTGGTAGAGCGGAGGACTGTAGTTGCTTAAATTGTCATCCTTAGGTCGCTGGTTCAAATCCGGCTCGAAGGAATGTTTATGTTTAATTTGCTGTTACTCAAACTGCTCCTTACTCATGGTATATATTACCACACTAAACTCACCTCCCTGTGTAATTTACACTATAATGACCCTTCGATAGCTCAGTTGGTAGAGCGGAGGACTGTAGTTGCTTAAATTGTGATCCTTAGGTCGCTGGTTCAAATCCGGCGCGAAGGAATTTTTATGTTTAATTTGCTGTTACTCAAACTGCTCCTTACTCACGGTATATATTACCACACTACCCTCACATCCCTGTGTAAATTACAATATAATGACCCTTCGATAGCTCAGTTGGTAGAGCGGAGGACTGTAGTTGCTTAAATTGTCATCCTTAGGTCGCTGGTTCAAATCCGGCTCGAAGGAATGTTTATGTTTAATTTGCTGTTACTCAAACTGCTCCTTACTCACGGTATATATTACCACAGTACCCTCACAACCCTGTGTAAATTGCACATTTGTAACCCTTCGATAGCTCAGTTGGTAGAGCGGAGGACTGTAGTTGCTTAAATTGTCATCCTTAGGTCGCTGGTTCAAATCCGGCTCGAAGGAGTTTTTGTGTTTAATTTGCTGTTACTCAAACTGCTCCTTACTCACGATATATTTTACCACACTACCCTCAAAAACCTGTGTAAATTATGCTATAATGACCCTTCGATAGCTCAGTTGGTAGAGCGGAGGACTGTAGTTGCTTAAATTGTCATCCTTAGGTCGCTGGTTCAAATCCGGCTCGAAGGAGTTTTTGTGTTTAATTTGCTGTGACTCAAACTGCTCCTTACTCACGATATATTTTACCACACTACCCTCAAAAACCTGTGTAAATTATGCTATAATGACCCTTCGATAGCTCAGTTGGTAGAGCGGAGGACTGTAGTTGCTTAAATTGTCATCCTTAGGTCGCTGGTTCAAATCCGGCTCGAAGGAGTTTTTGTGTTTAATTTGCTGTTACTCAAACTGCTCCTTACTCACGATATATTTTACCACACTACCCTCAAAAACCTGTGTAAATTATGCTATAATGACCCTTCGATAGCTCAGTTGGTAGAGCGGAGGACTGTAGTTGCTTAAATTGTCATCCTTAGGTCGCTGGTTCAAATCCGGCTCGAAGGAGTTTTTGTGTTTAATTTGCTGTTACTCAAACTGCTCCTTTTCACGTTATATATTACCACAGTACCCTCACAACCCTGTGTAAATTACAGCCTTGTAACCCTTCGATAGCTCAGTTGGTAGAGCGGAGGACTGTAGTTGCTTAAATTGTCATCCTTAGGTCGCTGGTTCAAATCCGGCTCGAAGGAGTTTTTGTGTTTAATTTGCTGTTACTCAAACTGCTCCTTACTCACGGTATATATTACCACACTTCCCTCACATCCCTGTGTAAATTACAATATAATGACCCTTCGATAGCTCAGTTGGTAGAGCGGAGGACTGTAGTTGCTTAAATTGTCATCCTTAGGTCGCTGGTTCAAATCCGGCTCGAAGGAATGTTTATGTTTAATTTGCTGTTACTCAAACTGCTCCTTACTCACGGTATATATTACCACAGTACCCTCACAACCCTGTGTAAATTACACTTGTAACCCTTCGATAGCTCAGTTGGTAGAGCGGAGGACTGTAGTTGCTTAAATTGTCATCCTTAGGTCGCTGGTTCAAATCCGGCTCGAAGGAGTTTTTGTGTTTAATTTGCTGTTACTCAAACTGCTCCTTACTCACGATATATTTTACCACACTACCCTCAAAAACCTGTGTAAATTATGCTATAATGACCCTTCGATAGCTCAGTTGGTAGAGCGGAGGACTGTAGTTGCTTAAATTGTCATCCTTAGGTCGCTGGTTCAAATCCGGCTCGAAGGAGTTTTTGTGTTTAATTTGCTGTGACTCAAACTGCTCCTTACTCACGATATATTTTACCACACTACCCTCAAAAACCTGTGTAAATTATGCTATAATGACCCTTCGATAGCTCAGTTGGTAGAGCGGAGGACTGTAGTTGCTTAAATTGTCATCCTTAGGTCGCTGGTTCAAATCCGGCTCGAAGGAGTTTTTGTGTTTAATTTGCTGTTACTCAAACTGCTCCTTACTCACGTTATATATTACCACAGTACCCTCACAACCCTGTGTAAATTACAGCCTTGTAACCCTTCGATAGCTCAGTTGGTAGAGCGGAGGACTGTAGTTGCTTAAATTGTCATCCTTAGGTCGCTGGTTCAAATCCGGCTCGAAGGAGTTTTTGTGTTTAATTTGCTGTTACTCAAACTGCTCCTTACTCACGGTATATATTACCACACTACCCTCACATCCCTGTGTAAATTACACTATAATGACCCTTCGATAGCTCAGTTGGTAGAGCGGAGGACTGTAGTTGCTTAAATTGTCATCCTTAGGTCGCTGGTTCAAATCCGGCTCGAAGGAGTTTTTGTGTTTAATTTGCTGTTACTCAAACTGCTCCTTACTCACGTATATATTACCACAGTACCCTCACAACCCTGTGTAAATTACACTTTGACCCTTTCGATAGCTCAGTTGGTAGAGCGGAGGACTGTAGTTGCTTAAATTGTCATCCTTAGGTCGCTGGTTCAAATCCGGCTCGAAGGAGTTTTTGTGTTTAATTTGCTGTTACTCAAACTGCTCCTTACTCACGATATATTTTACCACACTACCCTCAAAAACCTGTGTAAATTATGCTATATGACCCTTCGATAGCTCAGTTGGTAGAGCGGAGGACTGTAGGATAGCTCAGTTGGTAGAGCGGAGGACTGTAGTTGCTTAAATTGTCATCCTTAGGTCGCTGGTTCAAATCCGGCTCGAAGGAGTTTTTGTGTTTAATTTGCTGTTACTCAAACTGCTCCTTACTCACGGTATATATTACCACACTACCCTCACATCCCTGTGTAAATTACACTATAATGACCCTTCGATAGCTCAGTTGGTAGAGCGGAGGACTGTAGTTGCTTAAATTGTCATCCTTAGGTCGCTGGTTCAAATCCGGCTCGAAGGAATGTTTATGTTTAATTTGCTGTTACTCAAACTGCTCCTTACTCACGGTATATATTACCCAGTACCCTCACAACCCTGTGTAAATTGCACATTTGTAACCCTTCGATAGCTCAGTTGGTAGAGCGGAGGACTGTAGTTGCTTAAATTGTCATCCTTAGGTCGCTGGTTCAAATCCGGCTCGAAGGAGTTTTTGTGTTTAATTTGCTGTTACTCAAACTGCTCCTTACTCACGATATATTTTACCACACTACCCTCAAAAACCTGTGTAAATTATGCTATAATGACCCTTCGATAGCTCAGTTGGTAGAGCGGAGGACTGTAGTTGCTTAAATTGTCATCCTTAGGTCGCTGGTTCAAATCCGGCTCGAAGGAATGTTTATGTTTAATTTGCTGTTACTCAAACTGCTCCTTACTCATGGTATATATTACCACACTACCCTCACATCCCTGTGTAAATTACACTATAATGACCCTTCGATAGCTCAGTTGGTAGAGCGGAGGACTGTAGTTGCTTAAATTGTCATCCTTAGGTCGCTGGTTCAAATCCGGCTCGAAGGAATGTTTATGTTTAATTTGCTGTTACTCAAACTGCTCCTTACTCACGGTATATATTACCACACTACCCTCACAACCCTGTGTAAATTACAATATAATGACCCTTCGATAGCTCAGTTGGTAGAGCGGAGGACTGTAGTTGCTTAAATTGTCATCCTTAGGTCGCTGGTTCAAATCCGGCTCGAAGGAATGTTTATGTTTAATTTGCTGTTACTCAAACTGCTCCTTACTCACGGTATATATTACCCAGTACCCTCACAACCCTGTGTAAATTGCACATTTGTAACCCTTCGATAGCTCAGTTGGTAGAGCGGAGGACTGTAGTTGCTTAAATTGTCATCCTTAGGTCGCTGGTTCAAATCCGGCTCGAAGGAGTTTTTGTGTTTAATTTGCTGTTACTCAAACTGCTCCTTACTCACGGTATATATTACCACACTACCCTCACAACCCTGTGTAAATTATGCTATAATGACCCTTCGATAGCTCAGTTGGTAGAGCGGAGGACTGTAGTTGCTTAAATTGTCATCCTTAGGTCGCTGGTTCAAATCCGGCTCGAAGGAATGTTTATGTTTAATTTGCTGTTACTCAAACTGCTCCTTACTCACGGTATATATTACCACACTACCCTCACAACCCTGTGTAAATTACACATTTTAACCCTTCGATAGCTCAGTTGGTAGAGCGGAGGACTGTAGTTGCTTAAATTGTCATCCTTAGGTCGCTGGTTCAAATCCGGCTCGAAGGAGTTTTTGTGTTTAATTTGCTGTTACTCAAACTGCTCCTTACTCACGGTATATATTACCACAGTACCCTCACAACCCTGTGTAAATTATGCTATAATGACCCTTCGATAGCTCAGTTGGTAGAGCGGAGGACTGTAGTTGCTTAAATTGTCATCCTTAGGTCGCTGGTTCAAATCCGGCTCGAAGGAGTTTTTGTGTTTAATTTGCTGTTACTCAAACTGCTCCTTACTCACGTTATATATTACCACACTACCCTCACAACCCTGTGTAAATTACACTTTTAACCCTTCGATAGCTCAGTTGGTAGAGCGGAGGACTGTAGTTGCTTAAATTGTCATCCTTAGGTCGCTGGTTCAAATCCGGCTCGAAGGAGTTTTTGTGTTTAATTTGCTGTTACTCAAACTGCTCCTTACTCACGATATATTTTACCACACTACCCTCAAAAACCTGTGTAAATTATGCTATAATGACCCTTCGATAGCTCAGTTGGTAGAGCGGAGGACTGTAGTTGCTTAAATTGTCATCCTTAGGTCGCTGGTTCAAATCCGGCTCGAAGGAGTTTTTGTGTTTAATTTGCTGTTACTCAAACTGCTCCTTACTCACGTTATATATTACCACACTACCCTCACAACCCTGTGTAAATTACAGCCTTGTAACCCTTCGATAGCTCAGTTGGTAGAGCGGAGGACTGTAGTTGCTTAAATTGTCATCCTTAGGTCGCTGGTTCAAATCCGGCTCGAAGGAATGTTTATGTTTAATTTGCTGTTACTCAAACTGCTCCTTACTCATGGCATATATTACCACACTACACTCACCTCCCTGTGTAAATTACACTATAATGACCCTTCAATAGCTCAGTTGGTAGAGCGGAGGACTGTAGTTGCTTAAATTGTCATCCTTAGGTCGCTGGTTCAAATCCGGCTCGAAGGAATGTTTATGTTTAATTTGCTGTTACTCAAACTGCTCCTTACTCACGGTATATATTACCACAGTACCCTCACAACCCTGTGTAAATTACAATATAATGAACCCTTCGATAGCTCAGTTGGTAGAGCGGAGGACTGTAGTTGCTTAAATTGTCATCCTTAGGTCGCTGGTTCAAATCCGGCTCGAAGGAATGTTTATGTTTAATTTGCTGTTACTCAAACTGCTCCTTACTTACGGTATATATTACCACAGTACCCTCACAACCCTGTGTAAATTACAATATAATGACCCTTCGATAGCTCAGTTGGTAGAGCGGAGGACTGTAGTTGCTTAAATTGTCATCCTTAGGTCGCTGGTTCAAATCCGGCTCGAAGGAATGTTTATGTTTAATTTGCTGTTACTCAAACTGCTCCTTACTCACGGTATATATTACCCAGTACCCTCACAACCCTGTGTAAATTGCACATTTGTAACCCTTCGATAGCTCAGTTGGTAGAGCGGAGGACTGTAGTTGCTTAAATTGTCATCCTTAGGTCGCTGGTTCAAATCCGGCTCGAAGGAGTTTTTGTGTTTAATTTGCTGTTACTCAAACTGCTCCTTACTCACGGTATATATTACCACACTACCCTCACAACCCTGTGTAAATTATGCTATAATGACCCTTCGATAGCTCAGTTGGTAGAGCGGAGGACTGTAGTTGCTTAAATTGTCATCCTTAGGTCGCTGGTTCAAATCCGGCTCGAAGGAATGTTTATGTTTAATTTGCTGTTACTCAAACTGCTCCTTACTCACGGTATATATTACCACACTACCCTCACAACCCTGTGTAAATTGCACATTTGTAACCCTTCGATAGCTCAGTTGGTAGAGCGGAGGACTGTAGTTGCTTAAATTGTCATCCTTAGGTCGCTGGTTCAAATCCGGCTCGAAGGAGTTTTTGTGTTTAATTTGCTGTTACTCAAACTGCTCCTTACTCACGGTATATATTACCACAGTACCCTCACAACCCTGTGTAAATTACACCCTTGTAACCCTTCGATAGCTCAGTTGGTAGAGCGGAGGACTGTAGTTGCTTAAATTGTCATCCTTAGGTCGCTGGTTCAAATCCGGCTCGAAGGAGTTTTTGTGTTTAATTTGCTGTTACTCAAACTGCTCCTTACTCATGGTATATATTACCACACTACCCTCACCTCCCTGTGTAAATTACACTATAATGACCCTTCGATAGCTCAGTTGGTAGAGCGGAGGACTGTAGTTGCTTAAATTGTCATCCTTAGGTCGCTGGTTCAAATCCGGCTCGAAGGAATGTTTATGTTTAATTTGCTGTTACTCAAACTGCTCCTTACTCACGGTATATATTACCACAGTACCCTCACAACCCTGTGTAAATTACACTATAATGACCCTTCGATAGCTCAGTTGGTAGAGCGGAGGACTGTAGTTGCTTAAATTGTCATCCTTAGGTCGCTGGTTCAAATCCGGCTCGAAGGAATGTTTATGTTTAATTTGCTGTTACTCAAACTGCTCCTTACTCACGGTATATATTACCACAGTACCCTCACAACCCTGTGTAAATTATGCTATAATGACCCTTCGATAGCTCAGTTGGTAGAGCGGAGGACTGTAGTTGCTTAAATTGTCATCCTTAGGTCGCTGGTTCAAATCCGGCTCGAAGGAATGTTTATGTTTAATTTGCTGTTACTCAAACTGCTCCTTACTCACGGTATATATTACCACAGTACCCTCACAACCCTGTGTAAATTGCACATTTGTAACCCTTCGATAGCTCAGTTGGTAGAGCGGAGGACTGTAGTTGCTTAAATTGTCATCCTTAGGTCGCTGGTTCAAATCCGGCTCGAAGGAATGTTTATGTTTAATTTGCTGTTACTCAAACTGCTCCTTACTCATGGTATATATTACCACACTACACTCACCTCCCTGTGTAAATTACACTATAATGACCCTTCGATAGCTCAGTTGGTAGAGCGGAGGACTGTAGTTGCTTAAATTGTCATCCTTAGGTCGCTGGTTCAAATCCGGCTCGAAGGAATGTTTATGTTTAATTTGCTGTTACTCAAACTGCTCCTTACTCACGGTATATATTACCCAGTACCCTCACAACCCTGTGTAAATTGCACATTTGTAACCTTCGATAGCTCAGTTGGTAGAGCGGAGGACTGTAGTTGCTTAAATTGTCATCCTTAGGTCGCTGGTTCATATCCGGCTCGAAGGAGTTTTTGTGTTTAATTTGCTGTTACTCAAACTGCTCCTTACTCACGGTATATATTACCACAGTACCCTCACAACCCTGTGTAAATTATGCTATAATTACCCTTCGATAGCTCAGTTGGTAGAGCGGAGGACTGTAGTTGCTTAAATTGTCATCCTTAGGTCGCTGGTTCAAATCCGGCTCGAAGGAATGTTTATGTTTAATTTGCTGTTACTCAAACTGCTCCTTACTCACGGTATATATTACCACAGTACCCTCACAACTAGGTCTAACAACTGTACGTCACGGTTCGGTGCATGAATTTAAACGGAGAATACACGGTATGAAAATAAAAAAAAAACCTGCGTGCAAAATAATTAATGTAATGCGGAACTACTGTTAGATCCGCGGGTTCTTTATGGACAGCTAATCTGTTGCCCCGCTTTAGCTCTGAAGCTCTGATTGGCGCTGATGCAGCCGAGCTCCGCCTATGTATGCGCTCTATCAGAGACCGTCTACATTCTGGCACTCTGCAGTTTTTTGTCAGGTTCACGGTCCAGTGAGTGAAATAGCAGCGACAGCGAGTATGGCAAATGGTGGTGAGGATCCGCCGGCCCCTTTAAGATCGCACGTTTGGCAAAACTTCAGTTTTCCAGTCAGTTACAATAGTACAGGCGAGAGAGTGGTGGAAAAGACGAGGACTGTGGGTCGGCGTTGTTCAGCAGTTGTTAGGTATGTGAGTGGAAATACATCTAATCAGGGCTCTCAAGTCTCACGCATTCACCTTGACAAACACGCATTTCAGTCAGTTCAAATACCACACTTTGTATTTCTCACGCTGAGAAGTAGGAGATAAATTGTCCTGCTATATACAACAGGCATACGCAGGGCAGTTCTGTCGAGTTCAGCTTCTTTCAGTTTTTTAAGCGTGCTAAACTTTACGCAGCGCCATCAGCGTCAGAGTACCGCGAGAAATCTTGCGGAGGAGGCTGATTTCAAATCGCTTTCGCGTTACTCTGACGTCATCCACTTGTCGTTTCTTGCAGCGCCTCGTGAAGTCGTACACACCTATTAATTCATCCTACAAGCCTATTTTTTGTTCTTTAGTACATTAATATGAAATAAGGCCAAAAATGTAATTTAAAAATGTATTTAGGTAACACTTGTAATACATTTGAACCCCTATTTGTATGAAAGATGAGTACAAGATTACTTAAAGTGGTATATATTTTTGAAATACGAGATAGTATGTTAAATGCATTTCAGTTCATATTCATGGCATCTCAAAATAACACTGATAAGGACACCTATGTTTTTACGATTAGCTTAAAAAAAAAATGCCTTCTTCATTTTTGTTTTGCTTTTTTCCTCCATTGTACCGAAAGTGAATCGAACCGTGAAGCCTGAACCGAGGTACGAACCGAACCGGGACATGTGTGTACCGTTCCACCCCTACTCACAACCCTGTGTAAATTGCACATTTGTAACCCTTCGATAGCTCAGTTGGTAGAGCGGAGGACTGTAGTTGCTTAAATTGTCATCCTTAGGTCGCTGGTTCAAATCCGGCTCGAAGGAGTTTTTGTGTTTAATTTGCTGTTACTCAAACTGCTCCTTACTCACGATATATTTTACCACAGTACCCTCACATCCCTGTGTAAATTATGCTATAATGACCCTTCGATAGCTCAGTTGGTAGAGCGGAGGACTGTAGTTGCTTAAATTGTCATCCTTAGGTCGCTGGTTCAAATCCGGCTCGAAGGAATGTTTGTGTTTAATTTGCTGTTACTCAAACTGCTCCTTACTCACGGTATATATTACCACACGACCCTCACATCCCTGTGTAAATTACAATATAATGACCCTTCGATAGCTCAGTTGGTAGAGCGGAGGACTGTAGTTGCTTAAATTGTCATCCTTAGGTCGCTGGTTCAAATCCGGCTCGAAGGAGTTTTTGTGTTTAATTTGCTGTTACTCAAACTGCTCCTTACTCACGTTATATATTACCACAGTACCCTCACAACCCTGTGTAAATTACAGCCTTGTAACCCTTCGATAGCTCAGTTGGTAGAGCGGAGGACTGTAGTTGCTTAAATTGTCATCCTTAGGTCGCAGGTTCAAATCCGGCTCGAAGGAATGTTTATGTTTAATTTGCTGTTACTCAAACTGCACCTTACTCATGGTATATATTACCACACTACACTCACATCCCTGTGTAAATTACACTATAATGACCCTTCGATAGCTCAGTTGGTAGAGCGGAGGACTGTAGTTGCTTAAATTGTCATCCTTAGGTCGCTGGTTCAAATCCGGATCGAAGGAATGTTTATGTTCAATTTGCTGTTACTCAAACTGCTCCTAACTCACGGTATATATTACCACACTACCCTCACATCCCTGTGTAAATTACAATATAATGACCCTTCGATAGCTCAGTTGGTAGAGCGGAGGACTGTAGTTGCTTAAATTGTCATCCTTAGGTCGCTGGTTCAAATCCGGCTCGAAGGAATGTTTATGTTTAATTTGCTGTTACTCAAACTGCTCCTTACTCACGGTATATATTATGACAGTACCCTCACAACCCTGTGTAAATTGCACATTTGTAACCCTTCGATAGCTCAGTTGGTAGAGCGGAGGACTGTAGTTGCTTAAATTGTCATCCTTAGGTCGCTGGTTCAAATCCGGCTCGAAGGAGTCTTTGTGTTTAATTTGCTGTTACTCAAACTACTCCTTACTCACGATATATTTTACCACACTACCCTCAAAAACCTGTGTAAATTATGCTATAATGACCCTTCGATAGCTCAGTTGGTAGAGCGGAGGACTGTAGTTGCTTAAATTGTCATCCTTAGGTCGCTGGTTCAAATCCGGCTCGAAGGAATGTTTATGTTTAATTTGCTGTTACTCAAACTGCTCCTTACTCACGGTATATATTACCCAGTACCCTCACAACCCTGTGTAAATTGCACATTTTAACCCTTCGATAGCTCAGTTGGTAGAGCGGAGGACTGTAGTTGCTTAAATTGTCATCCTTAGGTCGCTGGTTCATATCCAGCTCGAAGGAGTTTTTGTGTTTAATTTGCTGTTACTCAAACTGCTCCTTACTCACGGTATATATTACCACAGTACCCTCACATCCCTGTGTAAATTACAGCCTTGTAACCCTTCGATAGCTCAGTTGGTAGAGCGGAGGACTGTAGTTGCTTAAATTGTCATCCTTAGGTCGCTGGTTCAAATCCGGCTCGAAGGAATGTTTATGTTTAATTTGCTGTTACTCAAACTGCTCCTTACTCATGGTATATATTACCACACTACACTCACATCCCTGTGTAAATTACACTATAATGACCCTTCGATAGCTCAGTTGGTAGAGCGGAGGACTGTAGTTGCTTAAATTGTGATCCTTAGGTCGCTGGTTCAAATCCGGATCGAAGGAATGTTTATGTTCAATTTGCTGTTACTCAAACTGCTCCTAACTCACGGTATATATTACCACACTACCCTCACATCCCTGTGTAAATTACAATATAATGACCCTTCGATAGCTGAGTTGGTAGAGCGGAGGACTGTAGTTGCTTAAATTGTCATCCTTAGGTCGCTGGTTCAAATCCGGCTCGAAGGAATGTTTATGTTTAATTTGCTGTTACTCAAACTGCTCCTTACTCACGGTATATATTATGACAGTACCCTCACAACCCTGTGTAAATTGCACATTTGTAACCCTTCGATAGCTCAGTTGGTAGAGCGGAGGACTGTAGTTGCTTAAATTGTCATCCTTAGGTCGCTGGTTCAAATCCGGCTCGAAGGAGTCTTTGTGTTTAATTTGCTGTTACTCAAACTACTCCTTACTCACGATATATTTTACCACACTACCCTCAAAAACCTGTGTAAATTATGCTATAATGACCCTTCGATAGCTCAGTTGGTAGAGCGGAGGACTGTAGTTGCTTAAATTGTCATCCTTAGGTCGCTGGTTCAAATCCGGCTCGAAGGAATGTTTATGTTTAATTTGCTGTTACTCAAACTGCTCCTTACTCACGGTATATATTACCCAGTACCCTCACAACCCTGTGTAAATTGCACATTTTAACCCTTCGATAGCTCAGTTGGTAGAGCGGAGGACTGTAGTTGCTTAAATTGTCATCCTTAGGTCGCTGGTTCATATCCAGCTCGAAGGAGTTTTTGTGTTTAATTTGCTGTTACTCAAACTGCTCCTTACTCACGGTATATATTACCACAGTACCCTCACATCCCTGTGTAAATTACAGCCTTGTAACCCTTCGATAGCTCAGTTGGTAGAGCGGAGGACTGTAGTTGCTTAAATTGTCATCCTTAGGTCGCTGGTTCAAATCCGGCTCGAAGGAATGTTTATGTTTAATTTGCTGTTACTCAAACTGCTCCTTACTCATGGTATATATTACCACACTAAACTCACCTCCCTGTGTAAATTACACTATAATGACCCTTCGATAGCTCAGTTGGTAGAGCGGAGGACTGTAGTTGCTTAAATTGTGATCCTTAGGTCGCTGGTTCAAATCCGGCGCGAAGGAATGTTTATGTTTAATTTGCTGTTACTCAAACTGCTCCTTACTCACGGTATATATTACCACAGTACCCTCACATCCCTGTGTAAATTATGCTATAATGACCCTTCGATAGCTCAGTTGGTAGAGCGGAGGACTGTAGTTGCTTAATTTGTCATCCTTAGGTCGCTGGTTCAAATCCGGCTCGAAGGAGTTTTTGTGTTTAATTTGCTGTGACTCAAACTGCTCCTTACTCACGATATATTTTACCACACTACCCTCAAAAACCTGTGTAAATTATGCTATAATGACCCTTCGATAGCTCAGTTGGTTGAGCGGAGGACTGTAGTTGCTTAATTTGTCATCCTTAGGTCGCTGGTTCAAATCTGGCTCGAAGGAATGTTTATGTTTAATTTGCTGTTACTCAAACTGCTCCTTACTCACGTTATATATTACCACAGTACTCTCACAACCCTGTGTAAATTATGCTATGATGACCCTTCGATAGCTCAGTTGGTAGAGCGGAGGACTGTAGTTGCTTAAATTGTCATCCTTAGATCGCTGGTTCAAATCTAGCTTGGAGGACTGTTTGTGCATAATTTGCTGTTACTCAAACTGCTCGTGATTCACCGTATGTATTACCACACTACCCTCACAGCCCTGTGTAAATTACACTTTCATAACCCTTCGATAGCTCAGTTGGTAGAGCGGAGGACTGTAGTTGCTTAAATTGTCATCCTTAGGTCGCTGGTTCAAATCCGGCTCGAAGGAATATGAGTGTTTAATTTGCTTTTACTCAAACTGCTTATTTTTGGTGGTATATATCACCACACTACCCTGACAGCCCTGTGTAAATTACACTTTCATAACCCTTCCATAGCTCAGTTGGTAGAGTGGAGGACTGTAGTTGCATAAATTGTTATTCTTAGGTCGCTGGTTCAAATCTGGCTCGAAGGAATGTTTATGTTTAATTTCCTGTTACTTAAACTGCTCTTTACTCACGGTATATATTATGACAGTACCCTCACAACCCTGTGTAAATTACACCCTTTTAACCCTTCGATAGCTCAGTTGGTAGAGCTGAGGACTGTAGTTGCTTAAATGGTCATCCTTAGGTCGCTGGTTCAAATCCGGCTCGAAGGAATGTTTATGTTTTATTTGCTGTTACTCAAACTGCTCCTTACTCATGGTATATATTACCACACTACACTCACATCCCTGTGTAAATTAAACTATAATGACCCTTCGATAGCTCAGTTGGTAGAGCGGAGAACTGTAGTTGCTTAAATTGTCATCCTTAGGTTGCTGGTTCAAATCCGGCTCGAAGGAATGTTTATGTTTAATTTTCTGTTACTCAAACTGCTCCTTACTCAAGGTATATATTACCACACTACACTCACATCCCTGTGTAAATTACACTATAATGACCCTTCGATAGCTCAGTTGGTAGAGCGGAGGACTGTAGTTGCTTAAATTGTCATCCTTAGGTCGCTGGTTCAAATCCAGCTCGAAGGAATGTTTATGTTTAATTTGCTGTTACTCAAACTGCTCCTTACTCACGGTATATATTTCCCAGTACCCTCACAACCCTGTGTAAATTGCACATTTGTAACCCTTCGATAGCTCAGTTGGTAGAGCGGAGGACTGTAGTTGCTTAAATTGTCATCCTTAGGTCGCTGGTTCAAATCCGGCTCGAAGGAGTTTTTGTGTTTAATTTGCTGTGACTCAAACTGCTCCTTACTCACGATATATTTTACCACACTACCCTCAAAAACCTGTGTAAATTATGCTATAATTACCCTTCGATAGCTCAGTTGATAGAGCGGAGGACTGTAGTTGCTTAAATTGTCATCCTTAGGTCGCTGGTTCAAATCCGGCTCGAAGGAATGTTTATGTTTAATTTGCTGTTACTCAAACTGCACCTTACTCATGGTATATATTACCACACTACACTCACATCCCTGTGTAAATTACAATATAATGACCCTTCGATAGCTCAGTTGGTAGAGCGGAGGACTGTAGTTGCTTAAATTGTCATCCTTAGGTCGCTGGTTCAAATCCGGCTCGAAGGAATGTTTATGTTTAATTTGCTGTTACTCAAACTGCTCCTTACTCACGGTATATATTACCACACTTCCCTCACATCCCTGTGTAAATTACAATATAATGACCCTTCGATAGCTCAGTTGGTAGAGCGGAGGACTGTAGTTGCTTAAATTGTCATCCTTAGGTCGCTGGTTCAAATCCGGCTCGAAGGAGTTTTTGTGTTTAATTTGCTGTTACTCAAACTGCTCCTTACTCACGTTATATATTACCACAGTACCCTCACAACCCTGTGTAAATTACAACCTTGTAACCCTTCGATAGCTCAGTTGGTAGAGCGGAGGACTGTAGTTGCTTAAATTGTCATCCTTAGGTCGCTGGTTCAAATCCGGCTCGAAGGAATATGTGTGTTTAATTTGCTTTTACTCAAACTGCTCATTTTTGGTGGTATATATCACCACACTACCCTGACAGCCCTGTGTAAATTACACTATAATGACCCTTTGATAGCTCAGTTGGTAGTGCGGAGGAGTGTAGTTGGTTAAATTGTCATCCTTAGGTCACTGGTTCAAATCTAGCTTGGAGGAGTGTTTGTGCATAATTTGCTGTTACTCAAACTGCTCATGATTCACCGTATGTATTACCACACTACCCTCACAGCCCTGTGTAATTTATACTTTCATAACCCTTTGATAGCTCAGTTGGTAGAGCGGAGGACTGTAGTTGCATAAATTGTTATTCTTAGGTCGCTGGTTCAAATCTGGCTCGAAGGAATGTTTATGTTTAATTTGCTGTTACTCAAACTGCTCCTTACTCACGGTATATATTACCCAGTACCCTCACAACCCTGCGAAAATTACAGCCTTGTAACCCTTCGATAGCTCAGTTGGTAGAGTGGAGGACTGTAGTTGCTTAAATTGTCATCCTTAGGTCGCTGGTTCAAATCCGGCTCGAAGGAATATGTGTGTTTATTTGCTGTTACTCAAACTGCTCCTTTTTGATGGTATATATTACCACACTACCCTCACATCCCTGTGTAAATTATGCTATAATGACCCTTCGATAGCTGAGTTGGTAGAGCGGAGGACTGTAGTTGCTAAAAATGTCATCCTTAGGTCGCTGGTTCAAATCCGGCTCGAAGGAGCTTTTGTGTTTAATTTGCTTTTACTTAAACTGCTCATTATTCACGATATATATAACCACAGTACCCTCACAACACTGTGTAAATTACACATTTGTAACCCTTCGATAGCTCAGTTGGTAGAGTGGAGGACTGTAGTTGCTTAAATTGTCATCCTTAGGTCGCTGGTTCAAATCCGGCTCGAAGGAGTTTTTGTGTTTAATTTGCTGTTACTCAAACTGCTCCTTACTCACGGTATATATTACCACAGTACCCTCACAACCCTGTGTAAATTATGCTATAATGACCCTTCGATAGCTGAGTTGGTAGAGCGGAGGACTGTAGTTGCTTAAATTGTCATCCTTAGGTCGCTGGTTCAAATCCGGCTCGAAGGAGCTTTTGTGTTTAATTTGCTTTTACTCAAACTGCTCATTATTCACGATATATATAACCACAGTACCCTCACAAACCTGTGTAAATTGCACATTTGTAACCCTTCTAGGGGTGTAACGGTTCGTGTATTCGAACCGGACCGTTTCGGTTCAGGGCTTTCGGCACGGTGCGCACGCGCACCGAAAGCATTTTGTGTGCGCCTGTGCGGAACATAATACGTGCGTTTCCGCACGAACATATTAAGTGGCGGAAGTCTCCGCGTTCAGCGCAAGTCTTCTGTCAAACATATAACATAATTCGACCCGCAGAAAGATTTTTATTTACTTAGTTGTATATTCGTTTGATTATTGATGTAAACGTTTACGTGTCGTATCTAAAAGCGCATGTTAAACGCGTGTCAACGCGCTGCTTTGTTCTTTCAAAGGTGCGTGAGAGGATGCACGTCTTTCGTTGCTACGCAATCATGAGACGCGCTTTCTGTGACAGCAAGAATAAGGAATGCGTGATCAGATTTTTCATCTGCATATCACGTCAATCATATCATTGTCACAATGCGATCAGCTGGTCGGGACAGAGAAGAGCTGTAACCCGGGCTTACTCAGCTGTTACTCAGCTGCGGAGGTGTTCGTAAGTAAAGTCACAGCTTACATTGATGACACAAACAAAGATTAGGAGAAACGTGCAAAAGATCAAAGATGGCTATGTATGCAACTCACTAATCTAAAAATGAGTGTATAATAAGTATATCATCATGTTGCTTGCTATGCAGTTACACATAGAGCAGTAATATTATTTTTATACAGAGATGGTACATAGCCAATTCAATTCTGTGAGTTACCTTCTGTTATAAAATAATGTAAAAATAACTTTGCAGTAGTATTTTATTTATTATTTTTTCATTTTATATATATTTTATCTGTTATACTTTAATAAAGTGTTTAAAAAAGTGTAAACAAATTGTAAAAAAAAGTTTAAAGTAATAAACAACCTGCAGTTTAATGTTTGCATTTCTCCCTTACTGTACCGAAAATGAACCGAACCGTGGCTTCAAAACCGGGGTTCGCACCGAACCGTGATTTTTGCGTACCGTTACACCCCTAAACCCTTCGATAGCTCAGTTGGTAGAGCGGAGGACTGTAGTTGCTTAAATTGTCATCCTTAGGTCGCTGGCTCAAATCCGGCTCGAAGGAGTTTTTGTGTTTAATTTGCTGTTACTCAAACTGCTCCTTACTCACGGTATATATTACCACAGTACCCTCACAACCCTGTGTAAATTATGCTATAATGACCCTTCGATAGCTGAGTTGGTAGAGCGGAGGACTGTAGTTGCTTAAATTGTCATCCTTAGGTCGCTGGTTCAAATCCGGCTCGAAGGAGCTTTTGTGTTTAATTTGCTTTTACTCAAACTGCTCATTATTCACGATATATATAACCACAGTACCCTCACAACACTGTGTAAATTACACATTTCTAACCCTTCGATAGCTCAGTTGGTAGAGCGGAGGACTATAGCTAAGTAAATTGTCATCCAGCTTGGAGGAGTGTTTGTGCATAATTTCCTGTTACTCAAATGTAACTGTCACTCAACAGTTCATGGTATATATTACCACAGTACCCTCACAGCCCTGTGTAAATTACACTTTCATAACCCTTCGATAGCTCATTTGGTAGAGCGGAGGACTGTAGTTGCTTAAATTGTCATCCTTAGGTCTCTGGTTCAAATCCGGCTCGAAGGAGTTTTTGTGTTTAATTTGCTGTTACTCAAACTGTTCCTTTTTGATGGTATATATATCACCACACTACCCTCACAGCCCTGTGTAAATTACACTTTCATAACCCTTCGATAGCTCAGTTGGTAGAGCGGAGGACTGTAGTTGCTTAAATTGTCATTCTTAGTAGAGCCCGACCGATTTATCGTTTTGCCGATTTTATCGGCCGATATGAGCATGTCGCAGATATATCTGTATCGGCGTATAAGCCGCAGATATGCGCCGATATGAACGTTTGTTACAGAACACATTAAATGCATTTGAAAGATGTAAGTACTTGTTTGTCCAGCAGAGTGCGCCATACTGGTTGCTAATGGCGACCCAGATCACTCACTGTAGTGACACCATCCAATCCCCCACCCCTTTCACTTCAGTCAGTCAGTCTCTCAGTTCAGGTGGCTGCAGTCACGCAGTGTCTTCTTCACAACATTTTTACACCTGGTATTAAGACGCGCTTTGGTCGATTGGATTATAAATGGACAAGAGAGACGCATTCCCGCTTACATTTGGTGTTTTTAATCCGTCTCTTTGTCGACTTGCGAGTTAAAACGCAAGCGGGAGAAATGACGCGAGACGGAGAAATGACACGTTTAAAGGCGGAGTCCACGATGTTTGAAAAACGCGTTGGGAAAGGAGACGGGCCGACTACCAAAACACACTTATAGCCAATAAAATCAAATCAAACGCCGGGTTGCGTATGTGTGGGGCGGGTCTATCAACAGAAGGTCCGGATTCTATTGGGGTAGGGGCGTGTTTGTTTAGGTGATTTCAAATATCAACACTGGCTTTCAAACATCATTGACTCCGCCATTAAGCTACACGCAGCCGTGCACTTATATATCACTATATGAGATTACTGCTGCTTGTGTTGTTAGTTAACACACTCATTTCAGAGCAATTGATTCAATAAGCTCGCGCAACTCTACACCCTTGCTAAATAAAAGAGGCGGAGCGAAGACGCATTAGTTTTATTAAAGTCTAAAGTTTGCACGGAACCCTGGGTTTGTGTTATAAAAACGTTGTGCACAAGCACAACATTAAACATAGCGTACATTAGTATGTGCTCCGTCAAGCATTGTCTTCGTAACTGTGAGTGGCTAACTAATTTGTGAAGTACACAACTTACTGTAAAGCTAATATTAATCAATGACTTCGTAAGGTTCTCTTTATAACGTTATTCTCGTCAAAACTGCAAATGATTCAAGTTTTATGTATTTTGTTCTCTTTGTGTTTTAAAGTTATTATTAATAAGTCAAGTTTACTGTTTAGTGCACTGATATCCAACTAATTTTGGATAATAAAGTTTATTGTTAACTTCTTGCCTATAGTACATATCTTTGTCACATCAATATAAGTGTTGGATCACCACATTTGTGAGTGATCATTGCATTGCATTGTATTTATTCATAGTATATTATGTTAAAGTATATAGTGTATTCTATGTACAGTACTTTAGTATAATATACTGTAGTATGTACTGAACTATAATGTACACATAAAGAATATCGGCCGATATATCGTTATCGGTCTTTTTTTACTCCCTAATATCTGTATCGGCATCGGCCCGAAAAAACGCATATCGGTCAGGCTCTAATTCTTAGGTCGCTGGTTCAAATCCGGCTCGAAGGAATGTTTATGTTTAATTTGCTGTTACTCAAACTGCTCCTTACTCACGGTATATATTACCACAGTACCCTCACAACCCTGTGTAAATTACACTATAATGACCCTTCGATAGCTCAGTTGGTAGAGCGGAGGACTGTAGTTGCTTAAATTGTCATCCTTACGTCGTTGTTTCAAATCCGGCTCGAAGGAATATGTGTGTTTAATTTGCTGTTACTCAAACTGTTCCTTTTTGATGGTATATATATCACCACACTACCCTCACAGCCCTGTGTAAATTACACTTTCATAACCCATCGATAGCTCAGTTGGTAGAGCGGAGGACTGTAGTTGCTTAATATTGTCATCCTTAGGTCGCTGGTTCAAATCCGGCTCGAAGGAATGTTTATGTTTAATTTGCTGTTACTTAAACTGCTCCTTTTTGATGGTATATATCACCACACTACCCTGACAGCCCCTTGTAAATTACACTATCGTGACCCTTTGATAGCTCAGTTGGTAGTGCGGAGGAGTGTAGTTTAGAGCTGCAAATTTCGACTATTTTTTCAACCGATTAATCTATCGATTATTTTTTCGATTAATCGAATAGTCTAAAGATTTTTTTACAAATAATAAATGTAACATCTGCTATTAATGCCAACATTTTATTGAAGCATTTTCTCAATTAAACAAATACACAAACAGTGCCAGTGCCAAGGAAAATATAACAAATCACATAAAAACAAGTCCAACATTAATTCAGCCTAACATAAACAGTGCAAAAGGGGCATTATTCACCTTAAACAAATAAAATATATTAATATTAAAGAAGTAAAATAAAAATAAATCAAACTGAATAATAACTCCTTATTAATATAAAAACATGTCCCGCTCTTTATTGTTCCAGCCCTAGTGCTAATCATAAACTAATGAAAAGTCATCATTAACTACAAAATGACTCACATGAAATCATTGTTTATTAATACATTAACTAAAAAACATGTCATGTTGTACTTAATGATGACTCTTCATTAGTTTATGATTAGTACATGCATTTACTCAGCATTAGTTCAGACTGAAGTAAAAATAAGTTCATTGTGATTCATGAACCCTTATTATGTAACCATTATATTATTACTGTTAATATTATTACTATCAGTAGTAACGTTACTGCATTCTCATTTAGCATCAACTTTAACATTTTACTTTTCTTCCCAGACAGCACGTTCAGTCTTACCGACGTCGGCAATTGGAGGGCACCAGCGGCAAAGTGTCGCTTGGGGTTTTTCCCCTGCACACAGAATAAAAGTAGGTGGGTAAACGATCGGCGCGATGAGTCTGCAGCCGGAGATCGGCAGAGGAACCGCGAGCAACCTTTATGCCGACCGCGCCTCTTTTTTTCTTCACTAGATCTACGCAGTTGTTGGTCCACATCAAGCCGGCAGTGTAAGCGCGAAGGTATGTTGATTAAATATGATTGTGGAAATGTTTTCGATAAACGGATGACAGAAATTGGCGTCGGAGGCAACGTTACATGTTTTTAGACTTGGTTTGTTGTTATAACTGTTGACTTGGGGTGCGTTTCCCAAAACCATAGTTGCTAACCTGTTGTGTTAGCAACTAGTTGGTTGGCAATGGAAAATAAGCAACATGGTTTTGGGAAACGCACCCCTGGTTAGTTATTATTAATATGTTCGCGTATTAAATATTTTTCAGTGAGTTGTTTTAGACATTATTTTTGACGTGAGGGGATCGTTCGGTAAACAGTTAGGTAAACGGTAATAAATTGACGGACTGTCTTTTGTCTACACAAAAATGACATCTGTCATTTTATAATATGGACCCCTTACACTCTAAATGCATTTTTAATGATTTTGTCTAAGTGACATGCTTAAAATTAAAGGCAGCTCTTGTTGTGCGTTTTTATGGTAACGTTAAAAGTAGACCTGTCAATCAAAGAGCTAGTTTAGTACAAGTGCACAGCCACTGTAGACAGTCAGACAAAGTGGTTATTAAGTAATAAAGTGATAGGAAGTAAGTGTTTTTGGACACACACCTATTCATAAAATAGAGCCTTTATTTAACCTTTGTAATTTAGGCAAAATAAAATGTCTTTTCTGTTTTTTTCACTCAGGTAAATACGATGAAGGCATGGCTTGGTGGCCTCCAGAACCTTTTACAGCCCACGTGATCAAATAGCTTGCGCGCGCATTTCGGCCACGGAAGTGTTGTTGTTCCCCAGTGGTTCTCTAACCTGTTAGCAACTCAGAAAGTTTATTAAAACGGTTTTCCAGCATCAAAATGTCTGGTTGTTGCGTTTGGTTGCACTAATATAATATACTAATATATACGTATATATGTATCTGGCCACTTTATATTTGGGCATCTGCTAATGTCTTCTATCCACTCCACTATAGTACACGGATCTGGTAGATGTGTTGAAAAAGTTGATAAGTCAACTTTTTAAAATAACTTTGTCTGTGTTACTTCACTGCTGATTCTTACCATACTTCCGTTGCCAAACTGCGTGCACCTACGTTGCCACATCATCATTGTGTACAAAGAGTAAAAGGGTCTATAAAGACTCATACAAAATACTCCAAAGTTTTTTCAAGAGGACATCACCCAACCCATCTGAAGGATGAAAACAATACTCTTGTTGAATACTACATGAGACAAGTGAGAGTGGGGGGCTATGTTGTTCTGATGTTACTCATTGTACTTTCTATGTTCGATGTGATCAATATGAAAACTAATCTTTGTAAAAACTTTTCATTTACAGACCATCCTGACTTAGATCACCATCACCACCATCATCCCCTGCATCGTGCCCTTCATCAGACACCCAAAATGCACCACAAACATCACAGGCGAAAAAGAAGAAAACGCACAACAAACCTTCCAAAAAACCCTCCTCCCCCTTCCCTCCTACCTATGGCTGGAAACAACATAACAGTTGGCAAGTTGAATTAACTATTTTGACCTTAAAGGCTTATTTTTTTATCTTATTCACTGTATCCCCATAGCTAGATAAGTGCATACATACTCCCTTTCATCTCTGTGCGTGCCGTAACTCTGTCTGATGCACCCACCGCTAGCTTAGCTTTGCACAATGACTTGAAGTAAATGGCCCCAGCCAGCACGCTGCTCCCAATAAGCGACAAAACAATGCCAACTCCTTCCTATCCATATGCTGTGACCTGCACAGCCACAACATGCACAAACAACAAGGTCATGTGAGACACAGCCATCTACTAATCATATACATACAGGGAACTATATTCTCAGAAGGCAAAGCCCGGCTACTTGGGTGCAGTGATTTGCTAGCAGCACCTGAGAAACCCCTGGTGAGGAGCAGAGAGTTCGGTCAGAGTTGTGCAGTTACTCCCCCCAAGTAGCAAGTGCTTCACCTTCTGAGAATATAGTTCCCAGTATGTATACTGTTAAAAGATGGCTGTGTCATGACCTTGTTGTTTGTACACGGTGTGACTAAACAAATCACAACACATAAATAGGAAAATGTTGCTGTTATTTTGTCACTTATTGGGAGCAGCATGCTAGCTGGAGCCATTTACTTCAAGTCTTTATGCTCAGATAGGCTAGCGGTGGGTGCGTCAGACAGAGTTACGGCACGCACAGAGATGAAGGGGTATGTATGCACTTATCTAACTCTGGGGGTTACTGTGAATGAGCTAAAATCCCAAAAAGTCAGCGTGTTCCTTTAAGTTTCCATATGTCCATTAGAAAATTAAAGGGATAGTTCACCCAAAAATGAAAAATAATGTCATTAAGGACTCACCCTCATGTCGTTCCAAACTTGTAAGACCTCCGATGTTTTATGTTTAGTCCGAGAGCTTTCTGACCCTACATTGAAAATCTATGCACGGTATACTGTCCATGTCCAGAAAGATGATAAAGAACATGATCGAGGTTGCCATTTGACATCAGTGGGTCAGTTGGAATGTGTTGAAGCATCCAAAGAGCATCTTGGTCCAAAAGTGACAAATTTATTCAGCATTCTCTTCCATGTCTATTGTGTAGCGCATGTGTCTTACTAAAGTCTTGTGACGCAGATGGCGTTTTATCCTCAGATATGTTTGTGAATTTTTTTCACATTTACAGCATTCGTCTCCCTCAGACTGTAAACGAAGCTCGGGCGCACAAAAAAAAGCGGGGACGCACCTAATAACACATCAGCCACGTTGTACGTCAGCTGCGTCACTGCAGTCATGTGACTTCAGTCTCGTGCGCGTTCAAAACAGAACCGGAAGAGAAGACAATGCTGAATGATGTCGTAATTTTATTATTTTTGGACCAAAATGTACTTTCGATGCTTCAACACACACAACTCTCCCTTTAATTACATGCTCATACTTGTAATTATGCCTGATAAGAATTTGTAATCTTTGTGTTTAAACATTTTTCGAATTTTAATCCTTGTTTTTAAATGGCCATGACAGTGACAAAAAGGAAGCAGCCTTCTCTAGCCCACCCAAGTTTCCATCAAAGGAGCAAGCCTAGTAAGACATTTTATGTGTATAATGCTGCACTTCTCATACAGCGAATATCAGATGTAGATATCTAAGGTGCAAATCTTATGGTTGATGTGCCTTTTTGATCATCTTTCTGTTGTAACCTTTTTTAATCTTCTTGAAGTGTCAGTAAGAAGAAAGCTGGCTAACCCTCCCACCCCTTGTTTAACTCCTCCAGCCCATCCCACATCATTGTAGAGTGAAGGTAAGTGTACCCTATATAGTAAAATGCATCAGGTCCCTAAATTCAAGCAGACACAATGTACTCCACAGGTCCACAGCACATACCATAGTTTTATGTTCCAGAGATATGATTTTTGAGTTTATATTAGTAGTGTGATCAGTAAACCAAGGTTTTCTGTCTTTCCAAGAGACTGCGGTTAATATTCAGAAAGAGGCGCAGAGAACTTAGGCTTTCCTGACTGTAAGCCATTTAAAACGCAGACAATGAAAACACTGACACGTGTGTGTGTGTGTGTGTGTGTGTGTGTGTGTGTGTAGAAATGTGTGGCAATTACTCAGCCCACTGACATTAGTTTATCTAATTGTGATAAACTTGACTTACTGTTCACTCCAATAATTTCGTTTTTCTGTATTTTCTAGTGACACCGAATAATAACGAAGGCCTGTGTGCTTTGCAGCAGCCTCCACGTCACCCTCTTCCAGTGCTCCGTCAGAGGACTAACGATAGTAAGATATTTTACATGTAATGTATGAATCTGCACTTTTTACTCAGAACATCATACTGAGGTAGTAAAACAATACATTTCAGAATAATTCAATAGCAAATGAATTAGGGCCAGATTTTAAAATCAAGCTGGATCTGGGCCATTTGTGTTTTTTCCATTTAAGTGATTACATCAGTGAATGAGGACCTTCTTCGTACTGAATGTAAGTTTCCGTTAAATATGTGATGCATAGACCCTTTTACAGCCCACGTGATCAAATAGTTTGTGCGCGCATTTCGGCAACGGAAGTGTTGTTGTTCGCCAGTTGTTCTAACGTGTTAGCAACTCAGAAAGTTTATTAAAACGGTTTCCCAGCATCAAAATGTCTGGTTGTTGCGTTTGGTTGTACTAATATAATATACTAATATACGTATATATAAAGAGTTTGGTCCCAAATAAACGCCATTTTTGAAAAAAATGAGTTGCTGCCAGAATCAGTATTATATCAGGTCAATATTAAAAAGTAAATTCTTAATTTTAAGCAAAATCCAATATACGCCGTTTTATTCTGTCATCTTTTTTCCCAAAATGCAATAAACGCCACTCCTCCTTTTCTACAGAATGCCATAAATCCGCTCCACAGTTTGCAGCGCACCATTGCAATGTAAACAAACAATGGCGGCGCGTTGAGTACACGGAATACTAGTTTTCCTCATCTACTATGTACTTCGTGATCAACAAACAAACAAAAACAAAATAATACTTTAATAGCATTGATAAACCTGTGATGGTTTTCTGTGACGGGAAAGAAACGTAAGCCATCAACATCTAATAATTTACGCAAGAGACACTCGGGAGACGGGTGCTTGTTTGCCCGGGCCGACAACATCAAGTTTCTGTCATGCAAACACATTGACCCCAGGGGATCTTATGAAAAACTTTCCATAATTTTACTCAAAGTCAACGATAATCGAGCAGGACCAAAACATTTTACAGCTGATCGCTGTGAAACACGTTAAGCGACGATGTCAAGTATAACCGCATCAATGACAGTGTTCTTAATATCACAAAGTAAGTGTTTTGATTAATGCCATTAATGTTTATATTTTTAATTGGTGTATACCACTAGTCAACTAAATGAATAACATGGCAAAGATGAATGCACATTTATAAAGGCTATTGATTCAATAGATTTATAGCATTTTGAATAAAAACTTGTCATGAATTTATTGCATTTTGTGGAAAAAAGAATCTGTTTTTATAATAAATCTTTGAAAATCAAGTTATGGATTTGAAATTTTTTTATGTTTTTATAACCTAAAGATGCTATGTAAAAGTTTGTAACAGAAAATAGTGGTTTTCATCTTGTCACTTTCTTGGTATAGAAAACACGTTTTTAACAAAATTTGTCAAAATGGATTTATTGGGTTTTGGAACCAAACTCTTTATATGTATCTGGCCACTTTATATTTGGCCATCTGCTAACGTCTTCTATCCACTCCACTATAGTACACGGATCTGGTAGATGTTTTGAAAAAATTGATAAGTCAACTTTTTAAAATAACTTTCTCTGTCTGTGTTACTTCACTGCTGATTCTTGCCATACTTCCGTTGCCAAACTGCTCGTGCATACGTTGCCACGTCACCATTGTGTACAAACAGAAAAAGGGTCTACTGGGTCTTTAAACTTGTGGCTGTAAGCGCACTTGAAAAGTTTGAGAGCAAAAAGCCTACATACTGTTTAGCAGTTTCACAATCTAATTTTATCATTTCATAGTGACAACCGTTAATTGGCAGCAGGAAGATGAATATGAAGGGCTGGGCTCTCCTGAACATAAGCTGTTTAGCATGCAGATCAAGAACACACTGAGACAGGCACACACACACAATACACAGCGCACACACAGCACAGTCCTACATAAAATGGGGAATGACAAATGACAGAAAAAGTTTTAGAACCACTGCTGTGGGGTCACTTATTTAGCTCTGTTAGTTGGACCTGGGTGATGCTGTTCTTTGTGTAACGGGACTTTTTCTGTATTTCCTAGTGCCACAAGATGATTGGCAGCAAGACACACCCAGTGATGAAGGGATGTGCTCTCCTTAAATCACAGCCTATTCATCAGGTACTCCTGAGTAATTCAATTCAATTCAATTCAATTTTATTTATATAGCGCTTTTCACAATACTCAATTGTTTCAAAGCAGCTTTACATTAATAGAAGCAGTAAAAGCACAGAAAAATGACAGATAGCACAACATAATACACAATAGCATAAGCTGTCAAATCAGCTGAGGCTATGACTCGACATTATGAACGAGCGTATTACTAATGTAACGTCTAGGAGAAGATGCTAAATTAAGCCCAAGCAGGCTACCTCCCCGGGGTAAAAAACCCCCTAGGAGAAAAAAAACAAAAACCCCGGGTTGTTGAGCCGAGGAAAAAAAAATAAAAAGTCCTAGGAGGGAAAACCCTTGGGAGATATATATGTATATAAACACATATAAACGGATAAGGAGATTAAGCGGGGATTAAGCGGGGTTTAAGCGGGTTCTGCCGGTGGTCGTTGGTCAGGCATCAGCTGGGCATCACAGTGATGGACGACCAGTAGATCAGAGGTGAGTCGACTTTCACATCTACCGGAACTGGGTCTGTTTGTCCCATTGTCCTCAGGGTCGAGGACAGGACAGGGAGAGAAAAACAAAATCATATTAGCGTAGGGGCCGTTCACATGTAATGCAAGTGTCACACAGTGATGTGGTTTAATCAGCTTAGTTTCAGACAGACTAACTATTGCGGCATAATTATATTATCCACAGTTGAGGATTTTGCAAATTGGGGGCCCACTGCGACGGTATAGATGGTAACTAAGGGTCACCTTCTGATTTTTAAGAGAAAGAGAAAATGAAACCTGTCGACCCGTTTGACTAAGGCCTGTAACCCCACTGTCGTCGTTAATGCAGGTTCAGTGGCAAACGGGTCTATATTGCATGCTATTTACAAGATCATGAGAAAACGCCAACATCGCAACCTGACCATACGTGCCAACCCGTTTGACTAAGGCTGGAGGCCCCACTGACGACGTTAATGCAGGTTCAGTGGCAAACGGGTCTGTATGGCATACTATTCACAAGACACAAAAAAGCGCCAACATCGCAACCCGACCATACGTGCCAACCCGTTTGACTAAGGCTGGAGGCCCCACTGACGCCGTTAATGCACGATCAGTGGCAAACGGGTTTGTATGGCATACTATTCACAAGAACACGAAAGTTCCAAAATCGCAATCCGACTATACGTTAAGATAAGGTTTTTATTTATTTATTTGGTTGGTCTGTTTTATGACCGCGAGTGCTTTGTTCGGTACAAATAACTATTTCGAGTTAAGTACTTTTACTAGACAAATTATGCGAATGCTTTGTTGAAGAGAAAAGTTTTAAGTCTATATTTAAAATTATCGACTGTGTCTGATTCTCGGACATCGGTTGGTAAATCATTCCAGAGCTTAGGGGCTAAGTAGGAAAATGACCTTCCACTTTTAGACACTTTTGATAGTCTAGGGATAATCAAGAGACCAGAATTTTGTGACCGTAGTGTGCGTGATGGATTGTATTCTGATAGTAATTCTCTAAGGTATGAGGGTGCTAGGCCATTTAAAGCTTTGTAGGTGATTAGTGATATTTTAAATTGTATGCGATATTTAACTGGTAGCCAGTGTAAAGATGCCAGAATTGGGCTTATGTGGTCGTACTTTTTAGATCGAGTAAGTACCCTTGCGGAAGCGTTTTGAACTAGCTGAAGCTTGTTTACTTGATTTGCATGGCATCCCCCGAGTAGCGAGTTACAATAGTCTATTCTAGAGGTCATAAAAGCATGGATAAGCTTCTCTGCGTCAGATGTAGACAGTATATGGCGTATTTTCGAGATATTTCTAAGGTGGAAGAAAGCTGTACGGCAGACGTTGGCGATATGACTATCGAAGGATAAGTTGCTGTCGAACATCACACCTAAGTTCCTTACCGTGGAAGATGGCACCACAGTGCAGCCATCTATGTGCAACGTGTAATCTGACATATTATGTTTGTAGCGATTCGGTTCAATAATAAGTATCTCTGTCTTATTGGAGTTCAGCTTAAGAAAGTTATGTGCCATCCAGTCACTAACATCGCTAAGGCAGTCTGTTAGCTTAGAAAACGTGTGTGTTTCGCTGGGATGTGAGGAGATGTAAAGCTGGGTATCATCCGCATAGCAGTGAAAACTTATGTTATGTTTCCTGATAATGTCTCCTAGAGGTAACATGTATAACGAGAACAGGATAGGACCTAAAACCGATCCCTGCGGTACACCGTATTTAACCAGGGAGTGATATGACTCTTCCTCGTTTACATAAACAAAGTGATAGCGATTGGTTAGATACGACCTAAACCATGCTAGCGCCTGACCACTGATACCAACATAGTTTTCTAGTCTACTGAGTAAGATTGTATGATCTATTGTGTCAAAGGCTGCACTAAGGTCTAATAATATAAGAATTGAGATTTCACCACGATCGGATGTTAATAGGAGGTCATTTGTAACTCTAAGCAACGCTGTCTCTGTGCTATGGTGGGGCCTGAATCCTGATTGGAACTTTTCATATGTACTATTATTTGTCAAAAATGTGCGTAACTGGCTTGCCACTACCTTTTCTAATATTTTCGAAAGAAAAGGGAGATTTGAGATTGGTCTAAAGTTATTAAGCTCTCCCTGATCAAGCTGTGGTTTTTTAATCAGCGGTTTAATAACTGCTAGTTTGAAAGATGTTGGAACGTATCCTATTTCTAGCGATGAGTTAAAGATATTTAGAACCGGGGTTGACACTACAGGAAATACCTCTTTAAGTAGTTTTGTGGGAACGGGGTCTAATATACAGGACGATGATTTGGATGACGTTACTAGTTTAGAGAGCTCTTCTATTGTAGTAGGTTTAAATGAATCAAGATGTTCGTGTGGTAGTCTAGTGTTAAGTGAACTAACGGGTAGAGTGGTGGCTGCCTGTGTAGCTACGATGTTTTCCCTTATAGCCGTAATTTTGTTAGAAAAGAAGTTCATGAAGTCGTTACTATTGTGTTGGAGTTTACTATTGGTATCTGTTTGTTCTTTGTTTCTAGTCAGTTTTGCAACGGTGCCAAAGAGGAAACGAGGGTTATTATGATTCTCATTTATAAGCTTGCTAAGATAGGTAGATCTGGCGGTTTTAATAGCCTGTCTGTAGTGTTTAACACTATCTTTCCATGCTGCACGCCATACTTCTAATTTTGTGCTTCTATAATTTCTTTCCATTTTCCTAGTTGCCTTTTTAAGAGCTGCGGTGTGATGATCATACCATGGAGCTGGCGGCTTTTGTTTGATTCTTTTTTTTCGAATGGGAGCAACGGCATCCAATGTGTTAGAACAGACATTGTTTAGGTTTTCTATTACAATATCTAGATCATCACAGTTATCTGCATGTTTAATTTGGGACAGGTCTGGAAGAGTGCTAATAAAGCTATCTTTAGTGGTGGAAATTATTGTTCTGGCTAATCTGTAGCATGTTGTGGATTGAGTGATCATATCTAGAAGTACAGTGTATGACACAAGGTAATGGTCAGAAACTGCATCACTCTGAGGTGATATTTTGATGTCATTAATATTAAGCCCGAGTGACAGAATTAAGTCTAATGTGTGCTTACGAGTATGCGTTGGCCCTGTCACGTTTTGTCTAATATTGAGAGAATTTAGAACATCCATAAACGCACGTCCTAAAGCATCTTTATGGTTATCCACATGAATATTAAAATCACCAACGATAAGAGCTTTATCTACAGTGACTACAAGCTCAGACAGAAAATCTGCTATTTCTTTAAGGAAATCTGCATGGTGGCCCGGAGGTCTATAGATTGTAGCTAAGGCAAAAGAGAGCTGTTTGTGGTTACGATCAGTTATTTCCATATTTAACAACATTAGTTCAAATGATTTAAATTTTAGTTCAGATTTTTGGTTTACTTTAAAAATTTTGTTGTATATTGTAGCTACACCACCCCCTCTCCCCTTTAACCTAGGTTCGTGCCTACAATAATAGTCTTGTGGGGTGGATTCGTCCAAACCAATGCAGTCGTCTGCTTTAAGCCAGGCCTCTGCCAAACAGAGCGCATCCAAGCCCTGGTCACCAATTATTTCATTAACAATAGGTTCTCCACTGGCAAGCGATCTAATGTTAAGAAGGCCGAATTTTAACATTCGAGGTTCATCTTGTAATGTATTGTTTTCTAATTTTATGTTGGTCAAATTTGTACGTGATGTGGCAAGCGGCGCTCTGCATCTGCCCGCCCGGGGAACAGACACAGCCGAAATGTGCCGATACTCCGGCAAGATCGACTCGAAGTTCTGGGATATATGTGATCCAGACATATCACGCCAGCCAACAGACGGACAGTCAAGCTGATCCGTCTGTTTCCTGACCTGGGCCCTGGATAGTCATACTATATCAGAATTAAGAATATTAATCAGATTTCTGGTGAGTATAGCACTTCCTTCTGATGTCGGATGAAGGCCATCTCGGGTTAGGAGAAATGGTCTACCCCAGAAATGCTTCCAATTGTCTATAAACCCTACATTATGCTGAGGGCACCACTTTGACATCCAGCCATTGAGAGACACTAATCTACTATGTGTTTCATCTCCCCGGTAGGCGGGGAGGGGACCAGAGCATATTACATTGTCTGACATTGTTTTTGCAATTTCACACATCTCCTTAATATTATCTTTGGTGATTTCCGACTGTCGGAGTCTGGTGTCATTTGTTCCGGCGTGAATAACAATCTTAGAAAACTTCCGTTTAGCATTAGCCAGCACTTTAAGTTTGGATCTAATGTCAGACGTTCTGGCTCCCGGTATACAGTCGACTAGGGTGTTTGGTGCCTCAATGTTAGTGTTCCTGAGTATAGAATCTCCAATGACCAGGGCACTTTTAACAGGTGTTTCAGCTAGTGTATTCCTTAGGGGATCGAATCTGTTAAAAAGTACCGTAACGGTATGGGTCTTAGATGGACGCCGTATATGACTATGCCGCCTGACAGTCACCCAGTTAGACCGCCGACTTGACTCTGATGTCGGAACCGAGCCATGTGTATTATGATAAACACTATGCGCGCTCGATACAGTATTTATAGTGTTTACATTAGCATCTGATGTCGGAACACTATGTGCGCTCGATACATTGTTTGTAATGTTTACATTAGCATCTGATGTCGGAACCGAGCCATTAGTCTTTTCGCTCGATACAGTATTTACAACAGTAACATTAGCGGTTTTGTTATCCTCAACTAGCGTTCGGATGCGCGATTCTAGTTCAGCAACCTTCTCAGTTAATCTTAATACTTCAATACACTTAGTGCATGTAAACCCATCTATGCTAACGGCAGAAGCTAAACTATACATGTAGCAAGTAGTACATGTTACAATAACAAGCGGAGTCTTACCGCTTTCATGCTGGGCGATGGCGTCTTTGTTTACCCGAACGCGCTCCGCGGAGCTGCATCGCGTTGGTGGTTTGGTTGTGGTACGCCTCAGTCGCCTGCGAACGTCTGGGTCCAGGGTGATGTTGGGCATGCTGAATCTGCGAAGGCCGGGCAGCGGCTCCTCCACAGCTTCCCGATCGCTTTCATGTTGGGCAATGGCGTCTCCGTTCACTCGCTTACGGTCCGTAAAGCTGCATCGCGTGGAGTACTCGTTTGTCGCATTCCTCGGTCGCTTGTGGACGTCCGGAGACATGGTGAAGTGGGCGCTGTAGCTCGCGTTGGATCTGCTCAAACCGATCAACTCCTTCGTAGCTTCCCGCTCAGGCGAGGACAGGTCAGAAAAGCATATATCAGATGAATCCGCCATTAGATCGGAAAATGCTAGCTTCAGTCGGCAGCGTTTGTTGAAGCTAGCGGGCTATATGCTAACACTGTGGGTGTTTATTAGTGATAAATAGTTTCACGTGGTAGTACTGCTCAATAATCCTCACGGTAAAGTATTCCTAGGTAAAACTTAATATATAAATAGGAATAAGATAGTAAAAAAAAGGCTTTTAGATGAAGAACTCGACGGAGCTCCGATGCACGATCTGTTCAGCGTGAAAACCGGAAGTCACGTCAGAGAGCAAAGCGTCACTGCACTGTAGCTGGTTGCGGGGTGCTGCTCGGCGAGTGTCTCAATTCCATTGCTCGGCGAGTGTCTCAACACATTGTAGTAAGTCCTACAATGTGTTGAAACAACATGATTTTATTTTTTGCAAAATGCTCTGACTTTTCTGAATTGTCTTTTTAGAAACCATCCACGAAGATATATAGACTTTTGTGCTGTCTTATTTTTTTCTGTTGCTTATTACATTATTACATTTTTTTAGGTGCTGTGTTAAGAAATCCTGCCTACAAAGTTCCACTGAGGCTGATATAAAGATGACTGTGAGAAACTGGCTGCGGCTGTCTGAGCAGAGCCAGGAATGGGGGCAGCAAAGGCGGGACAAGCAAGCATCTTAAGTGAAATAATTGATTGGACTGATTCTGGAGTATGACTTATTCTGGAGGGAATTTCTTATTTTTGTTGCAGTTTGCTATGGGACGGTTTCAAGGACAGGGATTAGACTAGTTCTAGACTAAAATAAATGTAAGAGCTGTCCAAACTGAAAACAACTTGCACTGACATATCATAAAATACATCAGTGTCTTTTGTGATGCTTCAAAATGCACACAAGTAATGTTTTTATTAAGACATGTTATTAAAACTAGTTATATTTCAGAATTAAACTAAGGCCTAGTCCCGGTTTAAGATAATCCCTGTCCGGGAAACCACCCCAAAGTGTAATTTGTGGAGTGTTAAAATAAATGAAACTGCCTTTGCAAAAACAAAGTAAAAAAAAATTTCCAGATGCCCTTCTGTTTTGTTATTTCTCCTGGAAAACTCACTGATCCATTTTTTTCTGTTAGACTGACATTTACCAGGTTGTCATATTGTGTATGAAATACACCCTACACATAACAATCACTTATTTTCAATTTAAACTTTTTTTGTCATAAAACCTGGCAACTCAAAAGGAAGCGGCTGCAGACTGCGCAGCCACGGACGGAGTCTTGCATGCAAGTGGGCTAGTTGCCTACTTCTCCACTAGCTCTTGTCAAATTGTTAGGGAAGAAATTTTATGATTAACACAACATAAACTGTTATTGAGGGTTGATTGTTGTTGATACACAATATGAAATGAGTTAGCCTGCAGGGGTCTCCAACATTGTGAGCAAGGGCTACAACAATATGTATAAAACAATCTGGAGGGCTACTTTTTTATTTATTCTACTCAAAACTTTTTTGTTTTACTTACTGATTTTATTTTATTTTACTTTTTGATATGTTTTAGTATTGTTTAATATGTTAACATACGTAAACCAAGCCAAGTTAATATAAAACATATGTATGTAATAAATAAATATTACAATTGAGACTAATAGAATGTGCTGGCACCATGGAGACCCCTGGCCTAAACAAATCAATTATATAACGGTGGGATCCTGACGCCTCGCTCCCTTTAACACTGGAACAGCTGCTTTATAAGCATGCCTTGACGTTTACAGCGATGCAGCCGAAAATCAGCTGTGTTCAATGGGAGAGCGAAGCGGATCGCGCCGCATATAGGCAGGGCCGCATTAAGAGCTCACTGGGCCCCGGGGCTATGAATTACTGCAGCCCCCCCCCCAACACCACTTTAGGTCACCAACTACAGAGAGAACACATTTTTCTAAAACACTGCTGAAGTTGTTTTACATAAATATAATCTATAATAATTCAGAATAACAGTTGCACGAAAAAAGCTGTTAGATTAACACTAACCTGTAAACATGACTTGCTAATAGCGAATATAGGGGTGGGCGATGAGCTAAATGTTTTATCATTATACGAGTCATTTTATCTAACAATAATGATATACTTCACAGTCAAGTTATATTACTTTTAATAAGAATTTTATCATATGGAAATTTAATGCCACTAACATTTCAGAATTCTTTTGACCAATTTCCATATCACAAAAAATAATAGTCACTTAAGAAAATAATCTCAAGCTTACTGATGACAAGAGTTACAATTAATAACAATAGAACAAAGGCACACAAGAAATCGACCTACTTGAAAAACTTAAAGCACTGAATAATATTATATTGTGTAAAGTAATCAAATATACAGTACCTATCTTTCACTATAAATTCAACATTCATTCTTATTTATTTTACAAAAGTGATTCAGTCAATGGCAGTAAATTACTTTATTTCTGATGTTTGATTTATTTATTTATTTATTTATATTTATTTAATGTTTATTTGACAGGGACAAATGGATAAAACATTGCTTTATAAAAAATACAAAGTAGATTCCATGCATACAGGTTTATAGCCAAGACTAATTTGCAACCCCTGTCCCTGGCTTGTAAGGTTAAAACAGAGATTACAGAGTATTGAAGCACAAATTTATAGCTATTAAAATATATACAATAAATACATCAAATACATCAAATAAGATGTGGGCTTAAATAGATGTAGTAGTCACTACACAGAATCTAAACAAATTTATACATTAAGTTGTAGCCTGTATAATCAGCGTTCACAAAGTTGTTTCAGTTTTAGCCATTGCTTTAAATGTGTATTAAAAACCTTGAGTCCTTTCAGTGTTTTAATTTCTGATGGTAAAGCATTCCACCATTTTATGCCATTTTAAAGTGATGTCTGACCAAATGTCTTTCTACGGTTTGCGACTATACAGCATATACAGTGAGGCGCGGCTTTTTATATTGCTAAGCAACCACCGAGTAAGCTGTCTTGTCAATCAAATATTGACGCGTGAGCGCTCTTTTACTGTTAACTGTCATATTAGCAGAAACTTTAAAAATAGGACGCTTGCTCTGACCTTGTTTGAGGGTGAGAGGTGCACAAAGACGCAGGAGAAAGTGAGCGAGTGGAGTCCGGTTCTTCAAAGCCCTTGTAAACTTCCCTTACCACAACGTAAGGCCCGCCTGTCCCCTCATTCGATTGGACAATGCGCCCGACGCGAATGTCGTCGGGCGTTTCTCCGCTCTCAGCGCTTCTTCAAAAGCGCGTGCTGCGGCTGGCGGCAAAAAACTAATTTGTAGGGGGCGTGGTAAGGCTTTGGCAATCAGATGTCTAGTAGCAGTCAATCTGCTTCACAGCCAATCACGGGCCCCCTACTTGTTCGGGCCCCGGGGCTTTAGCCCCGCCTAGCCCTATGGTTAATGCGGCCCTGCATATAGGTCATAATAATTAGGGCGGGTTTAAGTTGGCTCACGGTCGGCGATCATTCTAATGCCACCATCTTCCCGATGTCTTGCCTATTAGCTACCGATCTCCATAAGACATCTCACCGAGGCACTTTATGTCGGGCAAGTACATGCGCCCCAACGTCGGTAAGAGCTAAATTGCTGTCTGGGAGAGTCAGTTACTCCGGAAACAGACACCGAGTATAAGTTACCTTTGCTTCTGAAACAGGCTTGACTTACCCCGCTGTCTCGGGTTTAACCTACCCCTCATTTTGAAATGGTAAATTCAGAGTTTCCCTCATTTCAGGTTTAACATACTCAGAGTTTTCACTAAACCATCTTTCTGAAACGTGCCCCTGCAAAAGTGCTTACAAGATCGAAGGAGTATGATCATATAAGCCCTGTCAAGTATTGCATACATTTTAAAACATTGCTAATAACCTACTGTATAAACTAAAGCCTTGAATGATCTTGCACCCAGTGTTGGGAAAGTTCACATTCTACATGAACTAGTTCAGTTCACAGTTCACAAATTTTAAAATGAACTAGTTCAGTTCATAGTTCATATTTCCAAATTTTGACCTAGTTCACAGTTCCAAAAATGAACTAATTTATAGTTCTTTTTCCCCATATTATTTTTTTTTTTAAATATTGCCATTATAGCCCATATAGAACCACAGACAGGAATTATTTTATCAGTTTTAACACTGAAGCTAAATGCATCAGATTTCATCTTCATATCCAACTTTGAACCCTTATCCAACCAGGGTTTACGAGCATTGACTGTCTTTTAATTTTTGTATTTGCTTGCACATACCTTGAAAGGCTAGCCGGTGCTTCAAGGGGGTTTTCCGGGCGAGAAGCGCTGCGAGGCGTTGCGTGTATGACAATTTGCAGGTATTGCACACCGCACGTGCACGTTAAATAGCGTGACCTTAGTCAAAGTCTATTTCAAGATCCAGAATATGCTTAAGCAGCCTTTGTTAATCGTTAACGATTTAGGACAAATATAATGTTATTTAATGTTAAACTATGTGAGTGGCGCGGCAGGGATTTGGATAGCAGCGTCCAGTCAGTGTTGTTTTGATGACGTATGCAGCCTGGTGGCAGTGTTGCCAGATTGGGTGTTTTTTCCGCTAAACATTAAGGCCTGTTTACAGTGTGTTTTAGACGGGTTTTCGCCTGGAAGACTCTATAGAAATCTGGCACCCTACTGAATGACGTTAAAGTGAGAGAACGTGCCGTTCACAAGCCCCAGAATAAACGAGTTCATTTTGCGTTCATCAGGCAGTAATACAGTACGTTCAGTTCACGTTCGCCCAAAATATGAACTAGTTCATGAACTTTCGTTCAATGAACTCGTTCAGGCACAACACTGCTTGCACCTCCGTATCTTCATGAGCTACTATATGAGTACAATCCATCGCATTGCGCTTGCAGCATTTTGTTCTCGTCATTGTCCCTAGAATATCAAAATCTTCTAAAGGTGTTAAGTCCCTTGCAATGTCCGAGATTTAGACACACTCGATTAGTTTAAGTCTAAACTAAGACTCCTCTCTTTAACCAAGCATTCACCTAATTCAGCTCCTATACATACTTATGCCGCAACAGTTAGCTTGACTGGAACCGAGCACACACACACACATCTATAATACTGTATAACTGTATTTCTTTAAAATTATATGTGGTGGCTTCTTCACTAATAGCGCCTTGCTTCTGCTTCACCGCGGACATCTGAGACAGACGATTTCAATTCCAGTTCGGTCTAATGCCCCCCCCCCCACTGATCCAGCTGATGCCCATTCTCATTCTGCCAAATTGATGACTGCCCAGTGACATCTGATAATTTTCTTGTGCACTTGTAGTGATGTTAAATTCTATATTATAGAATTTTATATAGCGTATATACTGTATAGTATATACTAATTTCTATAATGTATTACTTTAATAGCAGTATGGTGCAGATGCAATTAGTTACCCTGTGGCTTTTTCCTCTGTTACGGCTAAAGCTGTGTTGTGGATTGCAGCTGTACCCCCCTTAAAGGGACACCATGAAAGTCAGAGTGTTTTTTTTCTACGAAGCGATCCCCCAGTGTCTGCTAGTAAATGCTTTCAAACACACTCTCGTTAAAACTAACTGTTGTCCCTCACCACCCAGCTGATCAGTTGTCAGCTCCGCAGAGGAACCGGCTATTTCAAAAATGCTTCTTCCCCGGCTCTGCCATTATACACACCTTTGCAACAATTGCTAGCTGGGTTTCATTAGCCTGCCTCTGTGATAGGGATGCTTGCCGTAAACTGATCCTGCTTCTTGCGATATCTGAGACTTTGCAAGACTGAAGGACACGGGTAGGATTCACCGAACTTGCAAGTGGGTTATTCTTCCTACAGGCAGTAGGGGCGGGCGAGAGTGTCTTCATTCCCCCTGTAATTAGTCATTTAACCATACCAACTTACGAAGATGATTAAATAACATGAAAACGTTGCCTGGTGTCCCTTTAATTCAATCATGATATTCTTCTGGTGCATCTTATGATCATTACTTTGATCCCATGGATTCTGGTTTCAAACTGGATGTTCAAGTGGGGCTTCAATGTCTCATTATCTCAAGACTAAAAGATCATTATTCACAGCCTTTGACTACACAGCTAATATATGCATAAAATAGCTCAAATACATGTTTGTAAAATGTTTGAATATTTTCATGGGACAACACAAATACATAATGGTTAAATCATTTGTACAAATAAATGGTTATATTCACATAGATTATACTTGATTCCTTTATATTCCTTCTTCCCTGGGAGTGGCTGAGAAGGAATGTCTTGAGTCAGTAAATGATTATGTGGTGACAGTAGCTGAGAGCTTGTCTATTGTAGCAGAAGCTGTGAAAACACATCAAATGAGAGCCTCAAGAAGCCCCCAAAAAAAGCTTTGATTCAAGTCTCCCACCAGTTTTATACAGAAGGAGAACTAGTTTGGGTGAAAAATATGGCGCGCAACCGGTGTTTAAGTCAGAAATAAAGACATTTTATAGGCCTATTTGTTGTCCTTGAACAAGTTACTGAGGTTTTGTATTAAAAAACTTGAGTCTGAATTTTAATCATCTTAAGGCACATATTTCTAAGTCGTATGCATGGATGGCGGAGTTACGCACTGGCAGAGGAGACCAAATGTCAGTTGGGGAAGAGGAAAGGAGTAGGCTGCCTCCTGACTCTGTGCTGCCTCCTGATTCTGTGCTGCTTCCTGATTCTGCACTGACGCATGATCCTGTGCAACTGCCAGACTCTGTGCTGCCTTCTGATCCTGTGCTGCCTCCTGATCCTGTGGTACTGCTTGACTCTGTGCTGCCTCCTGATTCTGCACTGACGCATGATCTTTTGCTACTGCCTGACTCTGCAATGCCTCCTGATTCTGTGCTACTGCTTGACTCTTTGCTGCCTCCTGATTCTGCGCTGACGCATGATCCTGTGCTACTGCCTGATCCTGTGCTACTGCCTGTCTCTGCACTGATGCATGATCCTGTGCTACTGCCTGACTCTGCGCTGACTCCTGATTCTGCCTTGATGCATGATCCTGTGCTACGGCCTGACTCTGCACTGACCTTTCTGTCCCTGACTTGCTGTAGGTCTTTATGCTGGATGAAGTGGCGTCAGCTACTGGAGACAGATCTAATATATGACCCTCTTTGTCATGTAATTTTTAGTTGCATCAAATAATACTATTAAAGAGTAAAAGTCAAGGATCACACAGACACACTGTTAACAGAATTTTCTTTGTCTGATTTATTATATTCTGCAGAATAGTCTCTCACCCTCTGTAAGCATAAGTAAAAATGAGAGCCCCGTTCACAAGGTTGAACACATATTTATAGCAAGATACTGAAAAGTAGATAGTCATCCCATCTCCGCCCATGAACCAAAGATCGTCATTCTATTCCAGCGTTACTTAGAAAATAACCTTCAATTTATCAACATATCAGTTGAAGCACATCTAGTAATATAGAAGAAATTATTTTGTTCTCAGTGAACTCTTTACTGGTTTTCTAACTTGTTTATGATACGTTACTTATCTGATACACTTAGCCCCCTTTATCTTATCTGATAGGACTTTGTATAATGTTCTAGTCCTTGGACATTTTACTGCTGAAAAGACAAAAAGAACAAAAATCTTCACAAGAGCAAAAGAACAGGATTTTGTATATAACAATTGTAAGTTCATAAACTATAATTAAAAAAAAAAATCTCCCACTACACTCTTCATTATACTAATATCATATATATGAACATCATGAGACTTATATTATGGTTTAGGTTTATAGTTTAATATTAATTTTAGGGGTTTGGTATTTATTTTTAGATGTACGTTCCTACATGTTCTCTCCATTGATGCCCGAAGTGGGTTGTAAATGTGTGGTGTGACACTCACCTGGCTCCGTCATAGTTGGACGGATGCTAGGTAAAGATATGTGGTTGTGATCTCCCGTCCAATAGTGTCCCCTGACGAAAGAGGAGGATAAGGATGGTTCAGCTCTTTGTGCCCTCTTTTGGCCTAGAGATGGAGGGAACTGCTCTTAATAATGTTGTGTACTTCTGGCTTTTAGCCAGTGGCAGAACAGAATTAACTGAACAAAATATTCTCCAGACGGCCCTTCACCAGGGGAGGGAGTTGTGTGGTCACCATCTCTCAAAGACCTATGACCTCCAACTTCACCGCCCTCAGGCCACTTACTCTTGCATTTTCCACCAGGTTTTGCTGGGACCTGGACGGACTGGGTGCTCTGCCTGTGCCTGTCTCCAAGACACTGCTTGGGCTCTCGACCGCATTGCCCAAGAGGTCATTTAGAAGCAGAATTGAGTTCACCTGGCATCCCTTAATGCCGACCAGACACACCAAGAGATGGATTTTCTGGTGGGGGGAGTTACTATGTCTATTTGTGCAGTGAGGTCTACCACCTAGTTAGCTTCGCATGCACTACTAAAAGTGTCGTACCACAACCTAGTTAGCTCCCCATTCACTACTAGAAAGAAAGGCCAAAGCACTGCAGACACAGTTGCATCCACGAGTCGCCCCGAGAAACCAATCATTCTGGGAAAAGACTCTTTTTAGGTACTAAAACCAAAGAGAGATGCCAGTATCACTTCAAATAACAACAAACCACTCTGCACCAGGCACCTAATTATACTCCCCCGGCAGGGCATGGCTGGTAGATGCAAATACCGCATGCCAATGTGCATTGTCTATTTTTGTAACACTCTCTCTAGCGAGTTCCCAATTCGTTGGCCATCAACATTATATCAAAGTGACCTACTGAAAGGGAACCATGGTTGCAACCTTATATATTAAATAACAAATAAGGTTGTGTAAACACCCATGTGGGACCCAAAAGGGTTGCATGTGGGCTGATGTGTGGGGCCCACATGGACAATCCAACTGGGACCCAGCTAATTTGTTCTCAGTTTCCATGGAGGCCCCACATGTTAGCTCAAACGGGCTGATGATGGGCCCTTGATGGGCTCCATATAGGGCCCATATGGGTTTACCAGGTAGCTCCCATTTGGTGCCTACAGGAGTTTTTCTACATAAGTTAGTGATGGGACCCAGCCAAACCTAGATGGGCTAATGATGGGCTTCATAGGGGGCCCATATGGGTTAACCAGGTAGCTCCAGTTTGGTGCCTATAGGAGTCTGTCTACAAGGGTTAGTCATGGGACTCAGCTAGGTCTTATGCAGGTCTCTTATGGGCCACAACAGGTATACATACGGGGTGATTTATTTGTCCATTTGAGTTACCTTATTTTACAGTAAACCCCTAAATACATCATCACATTTAATCAATTATAATGCTATTCAATAAACAGAAATCAGTGGTTCACACTTTTAAAGAAACTTTATTTGGAATAATTTAAACATGCTGATTATAACATAAACATTTACAACTTTATTAAATGCAAATATTTAAACAATAAA
Organism: Misgurnus anguillicaudatus; assembly: GCF_027580225.2. Classification (NCBI taxonomy): domain Eukaryota; kingdom Metazoa; phylum Chordata; class Actinopteri; order Cypriniformes; family Cobitidae; genus Misgurnus; species Misgurnus anguillicaudatus. Next base: position 2,730,432 of record NC_073337.2, read on the forward strand.
GTTAATGTTAAGCTACTGAGCAACCCCTCCTTGGCAAGCAGACAGGCAGAGTAACTACTCCAAATGTAGTTATTTTATTCAAGACAAAGACAAGACAAAAGACAACACAAGACAGTAAAAAGGTAATCTTCAAACAGAATAATCCACAGAAAGAAAATAAACACGAGAAAGCACAGGCACCACATCCAACAAAGGCTGATAAAAGACAACTGAAACACTATGGCAATATATACACACATGGGTAACAAGATACCAGGACACTCCTGGGGAGATAATCAATGTGGAACCAATAAAAAAGAACTACAAAATTACAACAAGCATGAGACAGGGAACAGGAACTCAAAATACAAACTTAAAGCCCATGAAACACAGAACAAGACTGTGACACTTGCATTCTTTACTTTATTAAGCAAGGTTTCATTTTGCCATACCCCTCCTTTGCATGATGTTACTCTGCCCTGACAGGTCGCAGTTCCACATTACTATGTGTTAACCAGGCCCAAAGCTTGGTAGTAAACACCCAAACAATAGCGTTATATGTGTTAGCCGAACGGACAGATTACCGATAAAGCACTGCAGGTTGTGAACCAACGTATTGCTCCATCATGACCCAAAATAATAAGAAAGACAGATCTTCTATATTAATCAACAGATTTGTAGACAATAGCGGACTATTAGCTGATTAGCATGCTTTAAATGTGAGTTAGCCACTTCCCTTGCGAAAATTAATCATGGTTTTATAGTGGTAAAAGTGTACCCTACTGAAAAATCCAGCCAAGACCAGCACAAGCCGGTAAGCTGGCTCTAGCTGGTCTCCAGCTTGGTTTTAGCTGGTTTTGCTGGTGTAGGAAGCTGGTTTTGCTGGTGTAGCAAGCTGGTCTAGTTGTGTTTTGGTCATGTTTTAAGCTGGTCTAGCTGGACTTAGCTGGTCAGGCTGGAAGACCAGCTGGCCCACCAGCATGACCAGCTTGGTAAGGTTGGGAGGACCAGCGCAAACCACCTTAAACCAGCTAAAACCAGCCAAAACCAGCTACCAGCCTATGCTGGTCCCAGCTGGATTTTTCAGTAGGGTAGTAACCATGGTTTTTGGTGTATTGATTACAATCAGCAAAACCATGGTTTTATTACACTAACCATGGTTTAACTATGTTTTTAAAAACCATGTTTGTCAAAACCATGGTTATTTTGTGGTTACCATGTTTTTGGGGGTTTTAACTGTAGGAAAACCATGGTTAATTTTCGTAAGGGTTAGCTTGAGACTGAGTTAGCCAGTTAGCGTAAGTGCATACAACACAACGAACAAAGCAACATGTAGCGTGCTCAACAGAACCTAAAAGCAACCATTATTATTCATACTTACAGGTAGGGTGGCCATTCGTGCCAGTTCTGCCGGACACGTCCCGAACATGTTTTCGGGTTCGTTCTCCGGAAGTCGCGTTGGTCGACCGCATACGTCATCAAGGTTTCATATTTCTGGTTAAATTTCACAAAAGCAACCGTTACATTTCAAGGTAAGAATGAAACTACAATGATTGTATGTCTTAAAAGAAATAAATCTTAATTTTCTAATGTATTTTAACTGAAATGTGAGAACCTCGATGACGCATGCGGTCAAGCAACGCGACCTCCGAAGAACGAACCCGAAAACATGTTTGGGACGTGTCCGGCGGAACTGGCACGAATGGCCACCCTACTTACAGGTTGTGATTCGGAGGAGCAAATTGGTCAAAAAAAAAAAAAACAAGTTTACAGATTAGAGAAGCAGTCATCAGTGAGATTATCGTAGATTCATTTTAACCACTGACTGTTCACAACCTTCTCCTTTGGAGGCTGTGTAACGATCAGGCTTATCGGCTGTGAGAATTAATTAGCTGTTCCACACACCCAACATCTTTATTTCTTATATTTCAGTTAATGCAGTTGTTTTAATTGTAGCCTACATATTCCTCATTTTCTGATTTCTCTATACGATTAAGCAATAATAACTTTCATATGTCCTAGTTTGAAAATAATACGATCATGTAACTTCTCTTTTGGATATACCCAGCCACGCTGTGATTGTGTTGCCTCAGGTCAGGGGCACTTCTCCATTTCTAATCCTCAGATGAACTTCTCTTTATAAGCTATGTTGATCAGGTCATGTCGACCTAGCAAACTTCTTGACTTCTCTAATCCTAGAGTTACTTCCATAGCCCCAGAGACTTCCTTGTACTATAATAAATTGTCTATCTGGCAAAAACAATATGACATTAGTCAAGAGTAATATCTCCAGAGGCATGAGTATGATTTGTATCAGACATCTGCACGAATGTCATCATCTGTCTCAGGTGACTAAAGCTTCCTCTTTTACTGCCTTTAAGCCAATAAATCTTTGATTATGATTTTAACAGAACTTGGTGTCTGTGTCTTTCATAGCCCCTGATCCAAATCTCTGCTGCTCAGCTCAGACCTCCAGGCTGCAAAACATATCTCTAGACCTGATTAGAAATATAATCTAACATCGGCTGAGTTAAAAAGATTGAAAAAGATAAACTTTCATTTGCTGGACAACAAAAGCCAAGTCAGTCATGCCAAACCATCTCAGAACCAACAGAGGTCTTCTCCCACACTGCCCTTTTTTAAGCCCTGCTTGCAGGCAATCTGTGACCCATACTTTAACCTCAGCATACCTTTCTAAACAAAGGGTTTGTAACATAAAGAAACACATGACATTAATTTTGTATGGGTCACCGTTTGTCTCCATTACTGAGACTGGGTGTCTTTTTCCCATACCATTTAGCCAGGGGCTACTCCTTATATCTGTGACCCTTGAAATTTAAGCTATGCGGTAAACCTTCACAATGCATACTGGTAATAAAATAGCCAAAATACATAATGGTAAACTAATAGATACACATATCTGGTTATATTCATGTAGATTATACTTGATTCCTTTATATTTTTGATGTGAACTTACGTTTTCTCACTTTAAGTGAAAATTTTAAGGTGAAAACCTTTTTTTAAAAAGATTTTTTACTTAAAGTGAGAAAGTTGAAGAAATGGGTTACACAAGAAGGTCCATGAATCATAATGATCTAAGACATACATTTATTTTTACTTCAGCATGAACTAATGCTGAGTTAATGCATGCACCAATCATAAACTAATGAAAAGTCATCATTAATTACAACATTACATGGTGCATGTTGGTTTTTAGTTAATGTAAGTTAACAATGAATTCATGTGAGTCATGTGTTTAGTCTTGTTGTAGATAATGATGACCATTCATTAGTCTATGATCAGTGCATACATTCACTCAGCATTACTATATTTAAGTAAGAATTAAATTGGGAATTCGTTTATTATGATTCATAAACCCTTATTAAAAACTATAAAGTGTTAACAAAAAAGTAAATCCAACTTTCACTTTTTAAAGTGTAGGAATCACATGGGGAGCCACCAGGGAATTACACATGTGGGTCCAAACTGGGTCACCCAAGAGTTAAACATTTGATTCTTACCGTTTTGGAATCCATTACCCTGACATCCGGGTCTGGCGGTACCACTTTTAGCATAGCTTAGCATAATCCATTGAACCTGATTAGACCATTTAGCATGGCGTTTAAAAATAACCAAAGAGTTTTTTTTCCTTTTCAAAACTTGACTCTTCTGTAGTTACATTGTGTACTAAGACAGACGGAAAATTAAAGGTTGTGATTTCCTAGGCAGATATGACTAGAACCTATACTCTCATTCTGGCGTAATAAGCAGGGACTTTGCTGCCATACAACGGCTGTGTCCCAATTCAAAGGCTGCGACCTTCTAAGGACATATTTTTAGACCGATTGCGTCACAGCAGCGCGACTTGAGGCTAGTAAGGCTGTCCCAATTCAAAGGATGCTTAGAATGAAGCCTTAAGATGGGTCCTCATTTCTCTGCGCTGTTAAGGATAGAACTAATGGATCCTTAACAGCCGAGGATATCCCAAGAGTCATTGCGCGTCTGCAACGGCTGCATATAATGGGTGATATACTAAAATAAACAATTAAAACCTTTATTAAATAAAAGTGTATTTATCAGAAAACATTTTTTCTTGTCACTTAGTATTATAAGTTATGTTTTGTGTTAATATTATTCTTGTTATGTTGCATATATTTCTAAGGTTGATTAATTTGATATACTGTTGAATAGTTTAATCTACATCAACATGTCATATTTTCTTAAATAAATTATTATTTTTCTGATTCCATATTTATTTCAATAAGTCAGAAACATCTCCGCTGTGTCCTGCTGACAGGCGCGGTGGGCGCGTGCAGCAGGTGACGACAATTAGGGGGTCCTCCTAAGGTTAAACCATCTCATTTCAGTTCTCTTCGCGAACTTCTGAGGCTTCCACCTTGAAAGACAGAGTTCTCACCTTTTAAGGTCTCATGCTTATAAGGTTGCAGCCCTTGAATAGACCATTCTCACAATTTCCGTTTTTATGACTGGAAATACGCAATCGTCGCAGAAATGTACTTCCTCCACAGTCAAGGCAACGTAAAAAGCCATATTTGTTCCATTCATTCCCTGTTGATGGTGAAGTTAGACAGAAATGGATTCAGGCTATCTGGTGGGATGAAGGACCAAACTTCACCATAAAAAACGTATGTATGCAGCACAAACTTCACTCAAGACGAATACATTTTAGGGCTCTCTGGTCGCCGCTTGCAACCACATGCTGTCTCTAGCCATTTTCCTTGGAATAAGTTCACCCCAACACACAAACATATGAACACAGACATTACAAGACAAAAATGTTAACTAATAATGATAGCATCCGGCTAACGTTATTGTTGCTACACACAAGACGTTCTCTTGAACAACCATAGGCAGTAATTGAAGGTAATTGGTACCATAATGCTTCATTCAAGGCAGACTATAATTTTTTAGTAAGGTAGTCTATATATCATCTACTGTACATACATTATGTGTAAGTGGACACGCTAATAATGTGTCGTTTTAGTTAACAGTTCAGTAACAGTTAGCCTCGCTCTCTACTTACCTTGATATTTATGGACAAATTCTTCATGGAAAAAGTTTTCCTCCACGAGTCGTGTCACATTAGCAAATGTAATATTTGGCAAATCCGTTAACGAAGTTGTGTAGACTCTTTGATCCATTTTTAACTTGCCCGGGTTTATGTTTTTCTGGTGTGTTGACGCTTGACAGGAACTCCACTTTCACGACGATGACTTATTTCCAATTATTGTGAGAAAGGTCTATTTGGGACACAGCTCATGGCTGCAGGAGGCGTAAGGATATGACGCAGTGCCCAAAAATAGTCCCCTTGTTAACTTTCAATAGCAGAGTACTATTTTTGGTCACTGTGTAATATCACTCCTGCAGCCATTTAACACACACATATATTCTTATCCAAGAAGCATTAAGAAGCTGCTTTCTGTTACATACGAATTGCCAAGTGCAAAGATCTGTCATTTATCAGTTATCAGGTCATAGGTTTCTTTTGACCTTCAATGAGAAAAAAACACCCTGAATATTGAGAGTGCAAAACTTTAATAGTCACTGAACTGAAAATATACAGTGAAAAGTTAATTTGGGTAAATTATTTAAACTCAATGTACCTGATGAATTATATATATATAAAGACATTTTAAACACAATTAATATTAATTTTAAGTATTATCCCTAGAACAGTACAGAATTTCTATTAAACATCACATGCATTTACTTTTTATAAACAACGCAGCTAAACATACAAGTAAATTATTGTGTACCAAATCAACCGTGTTACAATAATAGATTAAACCCCTTATGTCTTGGCAGCGCAGAGCCTGTTTACTCTTAAAAAGATGAAAGATGAAGTGTGACATATTGGCACAGATTTATTTCAAAATAGTGATGTGGTGTGAAAAGGTGTTATTTGTCAAATTAAAAAGACTTGAGAAAGATTTTGCAACACTGTTGCATACAGTTTTTTCTTTATTCACCATTTCTAGAAAAATGTAAGTTGTATTTTACACTGTAAACACAATTTAGAAGTACAAAAAATAACAATAAAAATATGCATTACAAAAATGTATATTAAATATGTACAGTCATTTGTCATCCAGCAACATTCAGTCATATACAGTGGTGCACATTAAATTACAAACAATATAACGATTGTATAAAAATAAAGTTTTTGTATTTCCCTCAAAAGTTAAAAAAACATTATATACATAAAAAAACAATCAGGAATGCTAATTATAAAAAACATGTATTACATGTCCTTTAAGTAAACATATTAAAAGTAACTCTATAAGACACAAGTGAACCATTTAGTGTTTTGTATGCTTTTGCTCAGTCTCTTGGCTGGATAGCATGGCTCTGTATAAAATTTGCTTTTTTAATGCTACCATGTTTGATTTCAAGACTTCCTGAGGTTTTTGGGGTTTTTTCTTCTGTGGTTCGACTTTCTGTGGTTCAACTTTCTGTGGTTCGACTTTCTGTGGTGACCTGGGAGGAGACCTGGGAGGAGAGGTCTTCTTTACTTTTGGTATAAAAGTGCTGCTCCACTGGTTGTGTACTTTTTGTTTGGCAGAAAGCACATCTGAATAGTCTTTGGAAGCACTGGATACTGTTGAGGTACTGGGGGCTGAAAAACGCTGCCCTTGGGGAAAACATGGATGCTTGTTTTGGGACCACTGTTTACTAGAATCTTGGAAAGCGCTGGAGACAGTTAAAGTAGCGGGGGCCGAGAAACGTCGCTCTTGTGCGGCACACTGGTGATCGCTTTTGGTTCCAAATAAGGCAAATCTCACTTTCTTTTTGACAGTTTTCTTTGGTGACAGATTCTCACTGTGCATCATAGATGTCTTTTTTGCTCTGTCAAGCGTTGTGGTCAAATATGGTTTTAAGTAACAGGACCCTTTTTCACTCACTTTTTCTTTATGGTCCTGCATAGCTTTGTCATTCACAACCTGTAAAGGCGGATCTTGTCTTTTTTGCCTCCTGGGTTCTTTTAGGTTAATCACACTATTGCAGTCCTTATTATTGCTAACAGGAAGGTTGATCGGAGATACAGCAGTAGCATGGCTGCTGCCTTGATTTTTCTTTTTTGGGCGTCTCTTTTTAAGCACAATATCTGGCGCGAAAAGCACACTGTCATTAGAACCATCCCCACCACTGCTGCGTAATGCGGATTTTAATGGAAGATTTTTTTTGCGTTGTATTAGCAGCTGTGATCTGAGAATGCTGATTTTCTCTGAGTTTTCATTTTCTGTCGGAAAATCTTTAAGTTGGATCTTGGGGGATTTGTTTGCCGTTGATCTTTCCACTTCGTCACTTTTAGTTTTTTCTGTCAGAAAATCACTACTTTGAATCCTAGGTTCTTTGTTTGGCTTTTCTGTTGGAAAACCTCTACTTGGAGTCTCAGGCACTTTGTTTGGAGTTGATCTTTCCACAGCATCACTTTTTGGCTTTTCTGTCAGAGAAGCTCTAATTGGAGTCTCAGGAGTTTTGTTTAGGTTTAAACTTTCCACAGCTTCACTTTTTACTTTTTCTTTCAGAAAATCTCTACTTTGAATCTTAGTTGCTTTGTTTGCATTTTCTGTTGGAAAACCTCTACTTGGAGTCTCAGACACTTTTTTTGGAGTTGATCTTTCCACTGCATCACTTTTTGGCTTTTCTGGCAGAAAACCTCTACTTGGAGTCTCAGGAGCTTTGTTTGAACTTTCCACAGCGTCACTTTTTAGTTTTTCTTTCAGAAAATCTCTACTTTGAATCTTATTTGCTTTGTTTGCATTTTCTGTTGGAAAACCTCTACATGGAGTCTCAGGCGCTTTGTTTGGAGTTGATCTTTCCACAGCATCACTTTTTGGCTTTTCTGTCGGAAAACCTCTACTTGGAGTCTCAGGAGCCTTGTTTGGGGTTGAACTTTCCAAAACATCACTTTTTGTTTTTTCTTTCGGAAAATCTCTACTTTGAATCTTTGTTGCTTTATTTACATTTTCTGTTGGAATTTCTCTACTTGGAGTCTTAGGTGCTTTGTTTGGTGTTGATGTTTCCAGAGTGTCACTTTTAGGTTTTTCTGTCGAAAAATCTCTACTTTGAACCTCAGATGCTTTGTCTGGCAATGAATGACTGTCACAGGCTGCTTCTTGATGTGCACTGTGTGCCACAGTTGGAGCAATAACTGTCTCAAAGACTTCTTGTTTCAAACATGGCAAACTACAATTTTGCTCCAGTTCCTCTGGCTCACTGCCCACACCATTAATCTTCCTCTTTTCAGGAGAGCATTGTTTCATTGCTAGGTCAAGCGATGGTGCTGTTTCCCAACACGGGATGCAAAAAAGTTCACTATTCGTTTTATTCACATCAACAGCAAATTCAGATGTCACAATAGTATTGGTTCCACAACGAGAGCAGACCTTTGGTTGGATATATTCACAGTTAGGCTCATTGGAAGATAATTCTACAAGCTCTGGATTTTTTGCGTCACATTGAGGTTCATTTTCTAACTGTTGGAAAAATTTCAAAGCATCTTCGGAGGACAGCACTGTCATATCCATCGACAAGCAATCATTAAATGAGTTTTCATTATCTGAATTTTCATCATCAGAAATATCTTCTACTTGCATTGCGTCTGTAAAGTTTGAAAGGACTTCCATTTTACCTGAATTCTCGTTTTCAGAAACATTTTCTACTTGCATTGCATCTGTGGAGTCGACAATGGCCTCAATATTGCCTGAATTATCATCATCTGAAATATCTTCTACCTGCCATATGTCTGTGGAGTTAGTAATGACTTCCATATTTCCTAAATTCTCATCTTCAGCAATACTTTCTGTCTGCATTGTATCTTTGGGGTTAGCAAGAGTCTCCATATTGCATAGATTCTCATCTTTAGAAACATTTTCTACTTGCATTGCATCTGTGGAGTTTGTAAGGACCTCCATTTTGCCTGAACTGTCATCATCTGAAATATCTTGTACCTGCCATGTGTCTATTGAGTTACTTTGGTCTTCTGTGGTTTTCACACAATCTGAAACAGCGTTGACAAATGTCAATGGTTTATCTCCAGGGCACACGGGAAGCAGATGTGGTTGTTCAGAGCCCAAATTCACTTGTTGCTCAATGAGCGGAGCAGATGCTAAGACTTGCTCTTGTTTGTCTCTTATATGTTCTTGGCTTAAAGTTTCTTTTGTGCTATCATGTCTCCGTTCTAAACACACGTCCGCTATGGGTGAAATGTTTGCCAAAGGCTTTGGGTGTAGATGCTTGCGATTTTGCATGTTATCACCTCGCTTCTCAAATGTTTCTTGTTCACTGGGAACATTGCGAGGAAATGCGACTCCACAAATTTTTGCATTTGAATGCCCTTTGTCTTCACTGGCCATTTCCATCCTGCAATTTCCTGCAGAAGGTGTGACAATTTCTGCAAAACTTCCAGTGTCTGGCCTTACACTTTGCTCATCTGCATCGAATGATGTAACCTCAAGGTCTTTCTCACCTAATTTGTCTGCATAAAGACAAATGTTATCAGGTGCCCATTTGGAGAGAGTGATGTAATCGGAGAGCGGTTCTGAAAGGACTTTCTCGATATCTGGCTGAGCATCAACATTTAACCAAGAAGACCTAAACTCCTGGGGTGATGAACACGTCTCATTGTTGACAACTACAAAGCGAGACACTTTTTTAATGTTTTCAGGTGTGATGCTTTTAAATACCACAGATTTATCATCTTCAACACTTTGTACTTGCAGGAAGTGTCTGGCATCATCGAATACGTTTGTGCGTATATACTTTAAAAGAGAGCAAACGTCCCCATTCCAGTACTTGTCCAAGATCTGATCGAAAACCGATCCCTCTGGTTTCTCTGTACGTTCAGCAAATGACTCTGTCATCTCCATAGACTTTACTAACCTCTTCAATTCCTCCAATGTGTATTCAACCACTGGCACATTGGACAATTCAATTTCGGTTTCACTCGAATCACAGTCACTTTGTTGCATGTCATTTTGACATGCATCAGTCTCTAAACTTTGAGTCACGCTTGGATCTGCAATGTTGTTAGTGGTCTTACTTTCAGGACTGATTCTGCCATCCTGCTGAACCTCTGGTGAGGATTCTTGTGGCAGCTTGTCATCTGCATTTATGAAAGGATCTTTTGATTTATCACACTCTTCAGAAAGTGACCAGACAGCATCAATCTTTAAAGGGGGACTGTCAACAACCCTTTTGCACACATCATCCATCTTTTCTGTGTTTAAAGTCTGCTGGGAAATAGGAGGGACGACCGCTACGGCTTTTTGCTGATAGGCTTTCGTTAGGGCAAATACAGCTTCAAGACATTGGGCGGGGTCAGAAATGTATTGAATCTCACTTTGCCCACTGCTGTTTTGTTCGGTTGTGCCTATCTGATAGGTGCCAGGTAAGGCAGACTGCAACCTGCCGTCCTTAGACACGCTTGAGTTTTTGGATGGGAACTTGTTCCAATAGTTCGTCTGAGTAAATTCGTATTTCTTTCGTTTACTGAGGGGTTCAACTACAGGTTCAACTACAGACTGTAGATTAGGCTCAGAAGAAAGTTGCCTTGATTGCGGGGAGTCGTCAGTCACGCTGGCATCACCGGCCTCCGATTGTTCCGGACTGGTGTTTTTAACTCCGACATCTGATGGCTGCTTATTTGGCGCTGATTCGTTATCTTGCGTACCTTCATTTGAACACAGAAGTCGATACAGTTGTGAGTTAATATAAGATATCAAGTTGAAATCATGTCTGGAGGTGGGGTTAAATTGGGTATCATATGCAGATGTTTGGTGTATATGAGAGTTTTGATTAACATCACATGATTTACCTTGTGTGTCTGGAGTCGAAGGCTCAGGGCTGCTTTGATTCTTCGGAGATGGAGCTGCCGGTACATTCTGAGTTGCATTAGACCTCAGTTCTGTCCGACTCTTTTTAAGGTTCTTTGAAGGTGGAGAAGTATTTCTTTTAAGTCCAGCTTGACTTTTGTTATGTTTTTTGGTCACGGCCTTGTCTTTGGCCCAATGTTTAGGTGTTGAGGGACGTCTAGGTGTCTGCTGTTGACCCGACTGTTGAGGATAGAAGTGAGCTTGTCTACGCTGAGGTTGTTGGTAAGACCTGCAATTGTCAGACATATTTGAACTCCAGTCCCTGTTATCATTAGCCATAGTTCTGGAGTTTCCCTGGTCTGAATATTGAGCACAATACATATGAGCAACATTAACATTCGGTGGTCCTGTTTGTCTGTAGTTTTGCTGGGTGGGAAAATATGCATTTGAACACGCTTGCATGTTGTATCTGCCATTGTACCTATCCCCATTAGGGTTGTCAGACACAAACCCGTCTGTGTTGCGTGCAACAAAATTTGAAGACCTGAAGTGTTGATGTTGGCCCGTGAATGGTTGTTGAGAAAATGTTTGGTTTTGCTGTCCATCATACCAACCGAAATTTCGTTGAAAACCTTGAGCAAAGCCATCTGGATTGCTTGTAGGGGAATTCCAGTTATTTACAACCTCTTGATGTCCACTGTGATGCCGTGCCTGCCCTGTGGGGTATTGTTGGGGGTTGAAGTGTGCTTGTCGTGTATTGTGTTGGAAATTTCTGCTGGCGTGATAAGGTGGGGGTGGTTCTTGGTAAGGTTGAGGTTGCTGATTCGAAGTCCAGGTGTATCCACGCATGATGATGGCTTCAGTGGATGCTGCCTTTGGTCTTGTGCTGAATTAGAAAATAAGCACCCTATAAAACAAAAGAAGTTTAAGAAAGCAAATACAGAAAATTAGGTTATGCGACATGACAATTGTGGAAATAAGTTCATGAACAAATTTTAGTTTTAAAACACTTGATTGAAATGTTTCCCATTAATTTACAAATCTTCTAATCTGCATGCTTACGTACACTCTAAAAATGCTTGGTTGTTTTTAAACCAGCTGGTTAAATATTGGACAAAAACACTGTTGGGTTTAAAAATTACCCAATGGTGATTTTAACACAACATTGGGTAACTTTTAACCCAGAACATCTCCAAAACAACCCAGCTTTTTTAAGTGTAAATGTTTGAAGGTCCATGCTTACATTTACTTTTGTTGACAAACAAATATAATTGTCACAAACATATCAATTTATTTCATTGGAAAACCAAAAAATGTCCAATAAGAGCTTAGAATTGACGTGAGCTCATTCAATATTGTTTAAAAAGCATCGCAGGATGAGATCTTAAGAATCTGCTTGATAAAATGAGTGCATTTAACAAATTTTAGGAAAAGGGTGAACACTGAAGAAACTGAAGAGACGCTTTTAGTCACAACAAAATTCCCACACAGATATAATTGTGTTATTCCACTGTTTTAATTAGTTTATTAATAGTCTAAAATATGGAAAATTATAAATAATGAAAGTGTATTTCAAAACTTTTGAACAATAGTGTACCATGGTAAATGCTGTTTATGACTGTGGGAATTACAGGCATCGCATAGCCTTGCGTCTTCCTTTCCCCCTCCCATGAACCTCATCTCTATCCCTTCAAACATTTAACCTCCCTGTCTTCAGAATAAGAGGTTTTACATCTATTCTCCTTAAAACTGACCAGCAACATTATGTCCAATCCAAGGCCATTGACTACCAGGGGCAGAGCCAGACATTGTAGACATTGGGGGCTTAGCCCAAATCTAGGAGTTCTAAAGCATGGTCCCCTACTGATATTTTTTTCAGCTTTATCCACCTGTTTCTTGACGTCAATGCGGGCGCCGCCATCTTTGAGCTTTCCGGTTTATGACTTCCGGTGAGCCACTAAAGCTAATGGTAGTCTATTGCGAAGGACACAAGTGTGCCATTTTGACAGGCTGTTTAATGGTTATTATGAAATCCAGGAATACCGACATAATTTGTGCAGTTAGGGGTTGCCATAATAGCTGATACAAACAAAGTAAAGTTTTAACCCCATGCACAAGAGCTGAATGTGTATGTGGTGCACATGCACTCATGATCTGTATTTATTTACAAATCAATCCAGTAAAACCTTTCATAGAAACTGACAGTAAACAATAAATACAATAATTGTTCAAAAACAACTAATATTATCCTCATAAAAATATGCTGATTTATTTATTCTGCTATATTATTACAAAAAATGCGATTACAGTACAGAATATATACGACATAATCTGCTTAGTTAATGTTTATAATAGTTTGTAATGTGTTTTAGCGTACTTTTGTTATGTTTTAAATCAGAAAGCAAATACTTTAAAAAGTAAGCAAATAATTTCATAAGCTCATGTCTCCACTTGCGTAAGAAGCAATGTAATTATTGTTTTGTTTTACGTGTTCGACGTGTTGCCAATTGCCATAAACAAGTCCATTAAAAATTGCCGTTTAAAAAAAAACTAACACCAGAGGGACAGTTGTGACATTATAAACCAGAAACAGGTGGATAATATTTTTTTAATCTAAGTGTTCTCTGTATTTTGATTTTGAAACTGTAACATAACAAATTTTGTCAATGACACTTTAACTTCTCTTTTCCAAAAAATGGCAAAATATGTTTGCTGTAGGCTAATCCAGTAACTATGAAGCTACATAGGAAAGAATAACAATTTTGACTTCACTAGCAGAACAATTTCTCACCTGCTTATAAAAAGCGCACTCTCTCTCTCTCTCTGTCTGTGATCTCTCTCTTTTTCCACCCTCCTCTCTCCCTATTTGCACTGACAATTATCACACATAAGGATATTTTAATGTAAGAGATTGTGAAATCATTGCGAATTTCAGTGAAATGCATATGGATAAAACATAAGCTGTCTCTTAAGTATCTACAAACTTTCTCACGTTTGACGTCTTTAAAAAAATAAATCGTTTATCCATCTATAAAAAAGAGACATGTGCACTGTGCAAGGTTTATTTCAAAGTTTAGTTTTAATTCACTGTGATTAAATGTCCTTTAAATACAACGTTACCAACAACAGAGTGCAGCAGAGCGGTCCGGCAGAATAGATCAGAGCGCTAACAGTAGCCATACAGATAATATATCAGTTGACGCTATTTAACAGTATTTACATCACATAACTATAAATATACACTTTTACAGTAACAACGAAACGAAGGCACTGTAATAATAAACACTTAGAAAAATGTGTTTACTGTGGGGAGATTCAGCATATTAATTTGCCTTCAACTTCAATCTCTCATTCGTTTTCACTGGAGTGGGGGACCGGAGAGTTTAAAGCTAAATGCCGCCACCTAGCGTACTGGATGAATTTATTTACAGATCTGAAAAGATTCGGGGCTTTTAACCCAGAAGCCACCCCCTCGCTCCGCCCCTGCTGACTACTATGGTATAAATATCACATGCTTTGTGAACACAGGCTTTTTATCTGCTCTGATGATCCCATTATCAGTCAAGGAGCCAAGTTTCAAAGAACAAAGAAATAGAAGAAATCATACAACTATTAAAGCACTGCTAAAATGGTTGGCTTACATCTCTTTGGATATGTGGTGTGTGTTTTAAGATCAATTTTATAAGAGAAGAGCATTTATTTACACACAGTTAATTCTCATTAATGTATGATAAATAATTACAAAGCTTATACTGAATCATTTGTGTTGCATTATATGAACTCTGCTTGTGTATTTTTAAAGCATATTCCTAAGTGCTTGGTTCCTTTGTTCGCAGAACTGGACATGTGCAGAGGAAATATAAGTAAGGTTACTCGGTAAAGGAAAACAGATGGTTAAGTAAGAAGCCGTCTGTCTGGGTGAAGTATGTGTATGTATACAAACCCGGATAGTTTTGCAATAAATCTACATGCGACTGTTGTTCTTCTCTTTGCCCAAAGCTGTAATGAGAAGGCCTGGCTGGTGCCTGACCAGGTGATTGATAGCAAATAGGATCTAATCGTGCAATGGCCCAAACATCACAATTTTGATTTACCAAAGTTACCACATTAACCAGTTGCAAAAGAATAGGTTCTTTTTTTTGGTTCCCAGAACGTTCCAAGAACCATTAACTAATGTTAGGGGGAAATTCTTGACACAGGACCACTTATTAACATCATTCACTTTATATAAAGCGGTGTCAATATGAACGTGCGTGCTGGAGAAGAGCAGCTGATGTGCTCAAGGCCATGACTATGAAGAACAATTTTTCTTAAAGCAACGTCAAAAGAACAAGAGGCTCCTTTATACTTTTCCCCCAATTTCAAAACAAAACATTCCTTCTACCAGGGGCGGTTCTAGGATTTCATTCTTTGGGGGCTTAGCCCTTTAGTGATGATGGGAAGAGAGCATTGTGATGCCTTTTTGCAAATTGGGATCAGTATTATTATATTAATAAATTCATCAAAAAACCCTCTTAAACAGCTATAAAGGTTATTCATTACTATTATTTATATAATGTGCATCTTAAATTAAAGTTTATGTATACTATATGTATCAAGGTTTAATGAATGCTAACAATTTATATGAAAACAGAGTCAGCCTGTACTTTTCGTTATACATTATAAATCAGTTTTACTTTCCAGTTGTATCATGCCTACTTGTAGCATGCATAACCCAATTCATAAACTTGCTAACAACAACCTCCAGTGATTCATACATGACCCCTTTAGTTCCTGATTGGAAAATTAAAAGCTGTTATGTTTTCAAACAACGTAAGGGTGAGTAAATAATAGAATGGTGTTTATTTTAGGGGCTATAACCTTTATCATGACTATGAAACCGCTACAATCACTTTATTCAACATCTCTTACCTGTCTCTGACACCTTCAGTCTCTCTAAAACCCCATTCACAGACCTTTGGTCCCAGAAAATACCCGTAAAATTGCCAGACAAGCGTCTGTGTGAACACAAACTCGTCCCGTTAATCTTCTGGGATCGTTGCCGGAAAGAGGACCTAGTCAGATACACGGATAACCCTCTGTGTTAACAAGAAGCCGAAAGAATGCCGTAATGGGCGTGTCGAAGTGAGGACGTGCGCATCATCACAACAAAAGTTATGGTTCAGCTCCTTAAAACGAGAGATAACATGCATACAAACATTCACCACAAGAAATGTTGCAAGCTATATTGACGCAGTTATCAGGAAATGATAAATGAGACGCATAAACAATGACGCATGTGCCGTAGTGAGGACGCGCGTGTCATGGCAACATGAAGTTGGTTCAACTCTTTAAAATGAGGGATTTACAACATTCACGATGAGAAATGTCAGCAAACTAGACTGAAGCAGATATCAGGTAAGTTAGCTCGTTACTTACTGCGTTGAAACGGAGATCATTCAGCAGCATAAAAGAATATCGCGTCACGTTCTCATTGAGCTATAATAAAGGAAAATACCCGCGTGTCATCCCAACAAGATATACCGTTCAGCTCCTCAAAATGCGGGTCTTAAATGCATATAAACAATCACGATGAGAAATGTCTGAAAACTGTATTAAAGCAGAGATCAGGGAGCTCGTCAAATATCCACTCTGAAGTTGAGATCATTCACCAGCATTAGAACGGCGCGTCACGCGCTTCTTTATAATCTTATCATAAACAAAAATGCACGCGAGTGGTTCTTGGAGAGAGAAATAATATATAATATGCAAACTTCAGACGCTGCGTAGAAGAGAGTGTGGGACTTTCAATAGGTCACGTGGCTTTCCGGGACCATCAGATGCCGGGTAATCATGGCAGTGTGAATGAACAAAAAAACTAAGGATCCCGGAAAAATCCCGGATGCCTTTCCCGTGTATTTTACGTAATGTTTGTGTGAAAAGGGCTTTACTCTCTCTCTCCACCTGTTTGCTCTCCTTTCCAACGTTATATATCCATCTATAAAAGCAAATGTTTATAGTCTATCTGATTTGTGTGTTTTATATACAAAATGTGTGGGTGCACTGGGTTTGTTACATGCGATGCCAGGTGTGTTTGTTTGTATGTGTGTGTACGTGCGTATGTGCGATGGCAGTGTTTACAGAAATTTCGTGGGTTAACTCAAAAAGACAAATTTCTCAGTTGCACATTCGAAAACTTCAGCATCATATCATTCACAGCTGTTAAATAGAAAAAGATAAAAATATAGACCTTGTATTATTTACCAAATGTATAATTTATAACGGTAACTAAAAACTACGCTGCTTCAGCTTTCAAAGCAATTTTGAATTATAAACGGGAGACATTAGCTTATTTAAGACGGCATTTTTTTATATTTTGCATACATGAACTTGACAGGCTAGCAAACAAACTAGCGAAAATACCTTTTATGGGCTTCCACGCTGGATAGTTTATGAAACAATGATTTTGAGTTTGCCGCTGCCTCTGTGTGACCTCGCGACGCGCTCTCCTCCACTCTGACATTACTCCACAGGCGGTTACGACGCATGCGCAGAACAGCAAAACTATCAAATGCCTCATAAACTCGTTAACTGTGCATTTTGCGTTATTTTCATTATTATTTTCGAATAAATTGTTTTTACAAATAAATAAAACTTTAGAAAAAATATATTTGATAGTTTGGTAGAAATATTAAGAAAAATTTTAAGGGGGCTAAGATAACAAACAGGGTGGCTGAATCCCCCTGAAAAGGGTCTAGAAACGCCCCTGCCTTCTACCATGAGTTCATCCTGTCCCCCTCCCCCACAGTACACCATGGTGCTTCACTACATTAAAACCAGATGTGAGCAAATGTATGCTTTAAAAATAGTACAACTTAAATACATTACGGTAAAATAATTTTGCATAATGATAAAAAGTTTGTACATAAATGGCTATATTCTAACCTTATGAAAATTAACCTTGGTTTTACTACAGTAAAAAAAACATGGTTACTGTAGTAAAACCATGGTAACCACAAAATAACCGTGGTTTTAAACCATGGTTAGTGAAGTAAAACCATGGTTTTGTTGATAGTAATCAATTCACCAAAAAAAACCCATGGTTACTACACTTTTACCACAATAAACCCATATTGATTTTCTTAAAATAAGAAACCTAAAAAACAACCAAAAGGAACCAAAAACTAACGTTACGGGTACGTTATGTGCTTGCTGGGTATCTAGCATTGTGTCAGTCAATGTTTGAACGATTATTCCAGTTCTTGCTTTCACGGTAACCATTTTTCCGCAAACATTCATATGGCTAGCTATAAACCTCAGAGCAAACCCGAAATGCATTACTATTCCTTTTAAGTAATTGTAGGCTGTTGTTAATGTCTCTACGCTAATAAACATGTAAAATAGATCCAATTCAAGCTTTCCTGCTCTCAACTTTAACTACAGTTGCTGTTTTGCTATTTTTACGGCAATGCATGTTTGCGTTAATGTAAAAACAATGCAAAAAAATGTTGTCTATTACAAACGCGCGCAATATGCAATATCTATATGCAATGTTACCATTTGTGTAGCTTACAAAACGTTACTTTTTACCGATTGGCTAAACTATTGTCTTCTCTTCCTGGTATTAGTAAAGTTAAAAGTTTTGCCGGGCACTGTTCAATACTCACACTTTAAAGCGCATCTCCAAAACAAACTCTTCGTCCACTTTGGCGTATCCAAAACGTGTCCAGGTTGCGCTTCAAAACAAAAAGTGAATCCCTGGATCTTTAACTTGTTGTCAGTCTTGTATCTCCATCTACAGTTCAGCATCACAAACACAAAGTGTGGTCGGAGGGGGTCTCGTGCATCCTTCTAAAGCGCGTGGAAGGGAGAGGCGGGGCTTACTGCGTAGAAACTAAAAACAAGTTCCTCTTGTTTAGTTCGACTGAAGGGCTTTGATGTCAATTTGATTCATTAGCAATGGTAGAAAAAGAGTTATTCTTGTTACTTTGTTGGTAAGATTTGTATACACACGTGCGTCTTCATTCTTGGTGCATTAAATAACTTTCAACAATTACAGAAAAGTGTCCAACAATGATCTGTGCAATTTTATATGCGATAACAGAGCACTGCATTTTGATGTAAAATTTTGTTTAGTTGTAATTTGTGTCTACTTTCCTTCTGTGGAAAGAGATGTTCGGCTTGCTCTAATGTATGTAGGAGGGAAATAAAATGAAGCAGTGTTAAAAAACCACAACATCCTGTACAGCCAAGATGAAGGTAAAAAACAAAAGCATACTCAGAGGATGCTAACCTACCAACTTTCCTCTGCATATAAAACAAAGCACAGAAGGTTAAAGGATTACTTAAATTTCATAAAAAATAAAATCTGATAATTTACTCACCATCCAAGTTGTTTATGTCTTTATTTGTTTAGTCAAAAAAAAAAGTTTTTTTGAGGAAAACATTGCAGGATTTTAACCATACAGTGGACTTTATTGGACCTCAACCGTTTACAGTTTCAACGCAGCTTCAAAGTTCTCAAAACCATCCAAAACGAGGCACAATAAGGGTCTTATCTAGTTAAAATTTGACAAGAAAATAAAAAATAAGCACTTTTAAAACTCATCTTGCACTAGCCGTGTGATGCTGCGCCAGCGTGACAGATCACGCACTACATATGTGAAACGCACACTTGCAGACTATTTTAAACAATAAACTGACACAAAGACATTAATTAGTTTCATTCATACAACAACGGTCCTCTTTCTCCACACTTTTAAACACTGAAGCGATAGTTTCGAATACATCATGTGTGACCTTTTGATATGCTTTGTTATGCTGGTGCGTCACACGGCTAGTGCAAGGTGAGAAGTTGTGGTATTGAAGTGCATATTTTTTGGCAGAAGTGCATATTTTTTATTTATTGGCAAAAATGACAATCATTCTCTAAATAAGACCCATATGCCTCGTTTGGGATCATTTAGAGCCATTTGAAGCTGCGTTGAAACTGCGATTTTAAACCGTATTGAAACTGCAAATTGTTGAGGTCCACTAAAGTCCACTATATTGAGAAATCCTGGAATTAAATTTCATCTTGACTGAACACAGAAAGACAGCAATATTTTGGTTGACATGCGGGTGAGTAAATTATCTGGATTTCTTTTTAAGAAAGTGGAGTATTCTTTAAGGCAGTAGTAGAAGATGGCAGTATAATATCTTGTTTTTGGGATAAGTTTGTTTTACGTTGTATCAGAAACCTTCAACTTTATCTAAACTGTGTATATGAATGTCAAGTACAAAATGTACTGTTGTTACAAACTAACCATCGTTGTGACATCTGCCGCTGATATGAAGAACCTTTCCTCAAGCTTCTGAAGCTACTTTTTTTTTATATAAATACAAAGCTGAGTTGGTCATGCCTAGAGTCTAGCTTTATATACGTATGTTTCATACATGTCACTATTATTTTACCACACTAGTGTCTTACCACTATCACAAAATATTTTTTAGAAAAAGATGGCATCTTAAACTCTTTTGAGGGTATTAGATTTGAATTCAGGTTCGTGCTGTTGCTCAAGTGAAAGTCACACTTAATACTTCACAATTTTTTTAAACACTGCATACTAGTTTCCTGTATTTTCTGGTTGTATTCTAATAAAGAGACTATATATATATATATATATATATATATATATATATATATATATATATATATATATATATATTTTTTTTTATCATACTGGTTTACCATCTTTTCAAGACCGACATGTGGAAGATTTTTTTATTATATTGTGAATAAAATTTTGTGTGAACAAAGTAATATAGATTTAACATTGTTCTGTCATTGCAGTCTCATATCTGTAATGTGAAGACCAGTACAGCCTATAAATACCGGCTACATGTATTCTGACCTTTACAAGTTGTACATCATATGCAGGATCTGAATGTGTGCATATAGAGAAACCCAAATATGGGTAACTAAGACTTCAGTAGCTAAAAATGTAAAGGCTGACATATGCAAAGAATAAAGAAACAACACCAGTCAGGCATTAGGAATGCTAAAAATAGCATATAGGAGGTGGCAACAACATTCAGGCCGACTGTATATATGTATGGGCTCAAAATAAGACTGTTTAGTTGCTCTATAGACCAACTTGGCTTTGTACTTCTGATAATAACATCTATATTTTGGCAACGGAGCCAATTTCAAGGGTGAATCTAGATACTGCAGAAACCACAACAACATATTTTCTTTTTGTTAGAATTTAATGTTCCCCATGCAACATACCATACTTATATATCTAATTCTGTTATTCTTTACATTCTCGTCTGTCTATTCTCTGTTCTAATTTCAACTATCTTGTTTGCATCGTATAACTGTCTAAGAATGATTATTTATGTATCAGTATCCACTTTAAAGCACACAAGTATTTTTAATTTAGAGTTACAAGGTTTAAAAGGCATGTTGCTTAAGCGCTTGCCATTTGGGTGTGGGGGAGGCAACATTCTTCATCTCCCTTGTGAATATCTACCCTTCTGAAGTGAGAACGAGGGGCAATTCAGCCATGTGTCATGCTATACTGATGTCCTTTTGGTGCGAATGGTCCAGGTGCGAATGATCCTGCATTATGTAAATGCCACGCATGATCAAGTTTGGCACCGCAGACATTTACAGGATGATGTTATGTGCATGATTAATGGTGATACCACTATCACAATGCATTGTTGAAAACTTAATAAAAATAAATCCAGAGGTGTTGTGGCTTCGCAGTGCTATAAAGAATAACTCTAATCTCATTATCATATTTTTAACATTTCCAGTCTGTTGTTGGGGACAAGAGGCCCCCAAGCAATATGAGGAATTAGATCTCGGCTCGTATAGGTTAAACCAAAATAGGTTATTTTTAAATGTGAACACTTACAGGCCTACATACATGCAGACAAATATGTGACTATAATAGCAGAAGAACTATAAAAGGCTATTCACACGATTATACTTGAGTCTTTTATATTGTAATTAATAGAAATATCCCACAGAGATTAAAGAAATGGGCTTTTTTGAAATTAACAAAGTTGGGGTGGCCCTCTTTCATTGGTTTTGTTTTTTATCTCTTTATCTCTCACCCCCGGTTCTGTCAGTGTTTTATGGCCTCTCTTAGCTCAAATTTCTGCCTTCTTGAATTCTTTGTAATAAAAGCCTAAATCAAATAGTTTTTCACATCTCCTTTAGGCATTTTTCCAATGGTTACACACTGGTAATGGTAGACTGTAAAAAGTAAAAGTTGAATTAACTTAAAAAATGACTCCATTCAAAAATGTCAACTTAATTTTTCTCACTTACAGTGAAAATTTTAAATTAAAATTGCTTACTTTTTTGGGGTAAAAAATTACATTTTTTAAAGTGAGAATATTTGAATAGGTTTAAGTTGAGAAAAATGTAGATCCAACTTTCACTTTATACAGCACTTACTGTGCACCAATATATCAATGAACCGTTTAATTATATTGATATACTTTACAATCATGTTAGAATAAATTAAATAAATAAATTAAATTAATCAGATCTAGAGATATGTTTCATAGTCTGGAGGTCTGAGCCAAGCAATGGAAATGTCTGATATCAGGGGCTATAAAAGACACAGAATGCCGTTCAAATGGTTTATTGCAAAAGATACACAAGTTATAGAGATAAAAGAGGAAGTATTAATCAGACAGAGGATGGAAACGATCATCTTGTGATCGTCCCTCAGACATACAAGTCTGCTTAATGATGCATTGTAATGGTTCATAGACAGATATAGCAGGACAGGGAAGTTAAACTAAGCACTGCATGTCAACATGACCTGAGCTGGCAAGTTCATGGCGAGGTTTGGCACGTTGGAAGGAAATGACTCAATCTTAATATTTGCAAGCTAAGAGAAATGAAAGTTACATTGCTTCATAAGTCATATGATGAGGAATATGTGAGGATATATGAAAACATGAAATGTATATGATAAGAAAAAAGATGCTATTATTTTGTAAACATGTTTATTTCTGCTTTAAGCTGCTTTCCTACAGTCAGAGAGTGATTAATGGAAAATATGCTTTTTCCTTCTCTGTCACGTAGGTGAGGTTTGTCTTACATCCTGCAGCTTGCATATGTTTCCACGTATTGTTAATGATTAACTGTTCTTATTATATATGAACACATAGTTGTCACACGACCTTAATCACATCTCAACATGCGTTTAATGTATGGGTGGTGACCTTTTCCACAATAAAAGCCCCAGAGAGAGAGAGAGTTACAGAGAGAGACGGTCTTAGTGTGAGTATGAGTGATAAGGCGCTCTAGCTCTCTCTCTCGGGAGTTTGAAAACTCTGTCCGTGGTCTGACTGTGTCTTTATTACGTAAGGATTGAGTAAACCCAACAGTATAAATGTGAGGTAACAACCTCTTAATTCTAACAAATAAGGTTGAATTTGTAAACTATTAGTTCATAAGAGTTAAGTAACATGAACTATAAATGAATAATTCTTAAACAGCATTTATTAATCTTTTCATGTCATTTTGTTCAAAGTTAAATGAACATTAAACATTTACAAGTCTTTGTCTTTACAGAGTAAAACTAAAAAAACAGCATCAAGCAAAACATTCTGGAAAACAAAATCTGAAGCAAAAAACAGAAAAAGGTTGATGATGACTTCTGTTTCCCAGAATGCTTTGCATGAGGCTGTTATTGTATAGTTTTATTCTGTAAAGATAAAGACTTGTTAATATTTAAAATTTATTTAACTTTGAACAAACTCTTGCCAGTAAATAACATAAATGTAAATCTACGGTAAATTACCAGCAACCCAGCTGCAATAATTTCTACTGAATTTTTTTACAGTATAACAAGAATGAATAAATGCTGAAAACTATATTGTTCATTGTTTGTTAATGTTAGATAATGCATTTATCAATGTTTACTAATACAACCTTATTATAAAGTGTTACATTTACTTTTAATAATACTTAAACAATAAGCACAACTCTCTTGTTTTCTTGATTAACATAAACTAATGATCAAACGTTTAAAGTTACTTGACTGAAATAATTATCATGGTCTTAAAAACCTGATGATGATGATGATGTAAAGGTGTTATCCATAACATTTTGTAGACAAAATGTAATTGTGCTAATATATGAATTTCTGTCATTACAAAACAAATTCTTGTGTTATTTTGATATTTTTGACGATTTTACACTTATTCTAAAAGGATTTATGATAATAATAGCAATAAACAATCATATTAAGTCGATTGTATTGTATTGAGTGAAATCATATAGTATTAGTTTTATTCTTTAGTTAGTTTTTTTTCCAGTGGGTGACCTGCTATCTCATGTGCTGACCAGCTCGGTTGTGCAATTACCGTCTCGTTTTACTGCCCTGTTCTCTCCTTTGCAAGTCACTTTCATTTCCTCTTTTATCTGTATTAATAAACCTCTGTTATAATAAAGACTTTGACTGAACTACACATCTTGTGTTTGCATCATTCTCTGTACTCCATTGAATAACTCAGATCACTTTGTATTTAAACAAATATAGTAAGAGTGACTGACCCCAAACCTTTAACCCGGTCGTATGCATGGATTATAGCTTACTGTATGTTTTGTTGGACCAAAGGCAATGGATCCAATGAATAAGGTGCACTCTCCTAGTCCACCATAGAAAATTGATCTACATGATTTAAGGCTTACAACAACAACAGGACAAAGAGCAGAACGAAAATCAACTCAGCCCAACCAAGAAGATATCAACTCTAAAACAAGACATATGATTAGATTAATTAGGAAGAATGAATAAATAAAAGATTGATGATGTTAGGAAAGGAAGTTAGATAAGATATAATAGTTTTTGTTTGGACATGCAGGTGCAAATAGTGGCGGGCGAGGTTGAAGCTTTAACTGAATAAGTGTTTGAACTTAACATCCTGTGTGGCTCGAAATAAATGTATGAAGCGGTTATTCAAAAGTTCAAGCATAGTTCATGTGCACGTTTAGCTTTGGAATAGAATTTAAACCACAAATGCATTAAGTGTTAGCCCGAACCATACAGAGCAAAAAAAGAAGTTGCGCTTACAGTATGGAGGGTGCAGGGTGAAAAGAGGCCCCAATGTATATTTACATTTTTGCTTTGAGTTTGATTCTAACTAAAACTCAAAAAAGTGCGTTACAGTACTGAGAAACTCAAGAGGTGATTTGATGAATTTATGCCCAAAAAAGGTGGGTTTATGTTCAAGGTTCTTTGATATCTGACAGCGTAGAAAATCCAATGGTGAGAAGAAATCTTTTGCTTTGCATCACACTTTTGGGTTAATGAATTGTGTATGTTAGGAAGTTTGGCAACACTTTGGGGACGCCTCCAAGGGTAAGTGCGTCTGAATGTGTATATCAAATTCAACCAATGGTAAGGCTTAAAGACAAAGTCAGGGTGACGCGGGAGCCAGGAATTATATCGCTATCTGAAATATTGCCAAAGAAGACGTTACAGGGACGTAGGAAGTATGGCAAGGGATAAGCAGCGTCTCGTTCCATTCTCAGGGAACAAAAGTTACATACGTAACCCGAGAACTTTTCATGTGTCAAAGACAACTATGCAAAAAAGCATTTTGGTATGAATCAACATTCGCATACAGAAGATATAAGCATTTAAAGTGAACAGTTTAGCACGTGTGCTTATAAAGTCTAGAATTTTTATGATATTATCCTAGTTATAAGAGCAAGTTTGGTGGTACAAAATAAAACGTAGCGCTTTTCTAAGCGGATTTAAAAGAGGAACTATATTTTATGGCGTAATAGCACTTTTGGGAGTACTTGGACTCGCCTGGAAAGTCCGCTCCCCTTCTCACTCTCATAATGGGAGAGAGAGGGTGTTACTGCGCCGAGTCGAAGTACTCACAAAAGTGCTATTACGCCATAAAATATAGTTCCTCTTTTAAATCTGCTCAGAAAAGCGCTACGTTTTATTTTGTACCACCAAACACGGTTTTGATAAGGATGATACGAGAATTGACCAAGTCAGTAACTAACTTCTCTAATGGAACAGAGGTGAACCTTGTAACAGGCGAGGTTGCATCTTTGAGAATCTAAAGATGCAACGCCGGCTGGATGTAGGTGTTAAATAAGATGACGTCTATAGTTTTTAGAAAAATATGCTTCGCATACAAAAATATAAAAGTGTTAGTGTGGTTATATCTGTGGTTTTTAACAGATACGCTTTGCATACAGAAGTAGAGTGAAAAAAAAGCTTCTAGAAGCGAGAGTGTGAAACTCGCTTATGCCAATCATGTATGTTTTTCTGCTTATTTTTCTTTGCTGAGATGTGTATACACGAGACATATGAGTCTCTTTAAACTGTGGGGTAGTTAAAGTGACATGTTGGGTGGGAGAGGTGACAAACCCACATAAGAGTGAACTGAAGTTCAGCTATATCTTTGCTGATATGTATGTAAGTGTGAATTCGGGTTTCGGCCCCCGTTGTGTATGGTGCATTCCTTCGCGGCCCCCCAAAGAAAATTTGGGACAAAAAACTGTTCTAAACTAGACATTTTACTAAAACACATATTAAATTATACAAAAAAGTAGTGCTTTTGGTTAGTAGCCTTATTTTTTATGTTTAATTACATAAAATTAATGTATTTTATAAAATGTCATAAAACTGGGCCCCCCTGGAACCATCTCGCGCCCCCCCCCCCCCCAGTTTGAAAACCCCTGACGTAGAGAACTGCAAGGTGAAAAGGGCATACACCCGAGTGTGGGGGGGTGTAGGAAACCTCTATGAGGCTATGCATGGGCCGAAGTCCATAAATACTGATGTTGCAGAAAGATCGGGGCCGAACTTCGTGGCGAAGGCTGATCGCATTATTTTTTTGATTCATTATTGTTTGTTATGAAAAATTTGTTCATTGGGCACCGCCCAAGGTTACCGAGTACCTACCTGGGTGATTCTCACGAAACCATTGAAACACCACGGCACTAATGATCATTACCGCAATGTGTCCGGCTGTGTTTGAACATGCGTTATGTTGTAATTTAATCAAATTAACACAAAAATATTAAGAAAAAAAATAAATGGATGTTTTGCTAGACTACTTTAGATGACAGAAAAAATATTTACAGAATATTCATGTATAATAATAATGAAGAAAAATTAGGAAAATGATGTGTCCATGCCTGATGTTCTCATCCTCCGCAACACTTTTTGAGAACAGTTTAAGCACACATACAGAATTTTAATAAAGTTTGATTTTGAGTGACCAAGCACATGGACCAGTTACTTCAAGATGGCTACCAGGTAAGATCATTTTTTTTACAGTTAATTTGAAATATTGTCTTGTCAGAATGCTTACACGACATTTTGATTATCATTACCGCAACAGATGCTTATTAAATGTTAATTTAATTAATAGAAGCATAATACTTTGATTTTAAATGCATGTGCAGAATCTCCAAATTATGTTCTTTCAGATTTGTCATGTCATTTTGAGAATATGTCAGTGTTGATGTTTTCTGACTGTTGCGGTAATGAGATTTTTTTAGGACTAATTTTTTAAATTATGTTACAAAAAGTGTTAAATGATAAGTAAAAGTTTTTAAATTAATGTTCCCATTTACTCCAGACTTTGTTTTTCAATGTCTAGTGGGAATGTCTAGTTTTTACATTTTCATGCTTGACATTTTTAAAACTAAGTTTTCGTGAGAATCTCCCACCTACGCACTCAACCCAACGGTAAGAAAGACCTACTACTTAACACTGTGATTTTGATGTATTAAAGGAGTACATTCATTCATGTGTTGGGGATAACTTATTGTTGAATCAGGTAGATGCAAGGTATTTAGGGAATACAGGCGGTATATCAAATACAACAAGTCTTGAGTTTTAGTGTGTTGTTCAAACTAGCAGTTATTAGACCGCTCATTAAAAAACCAAACCTTGACCAGGGAGATCTAAATAACTTTAGACCAATCTCAAATCTCCCTCTTCTTTCCAAAATATTAGAAAAGGTAGTGGCAAGCCAGCTACGCACATTCTTAGCAAATAATAGTACGTATGAAAAGTTCCAATCAGGATTCAGGCCCCACCATAGCACAGAGACAGCGCTGCTTAGAGTTACAAATGACCTTCTCCTAACATCCGACCGTGGTGAAATATCACTCCTTATATTATTAGACCTTAGTGCAGCCTTTGACACAATAGATCACACAATCTTACTTAATAGGCTAGAAAACTATGTTGGCATCAGTGGTCAGGCGTTAGCTTGGTTCAGATCGTATCTAACCAATCGCTATCTCTTTGTTTATGTAAATGAGGAGGAGTCACATCACTCCCTGGTTAAATACGGCGTACCGCAGGGATCGGTTTTAGGTCCTATCCTGTTCTCGTTATATATGTTACCTCTGGGAGATATTATCAGAAATCATAACATACAGTTTCACTGCTATGCAGATGACACACAGCTTTACATCTCCTCGCATCCTAGCGAAACACAAAATTTTTCTAAGCTATCAGACTGCATCAGCGATATAAGTGACTGGATGTCACATAATTTTCTTATGCTAAACTCCAATAAGACAGAGATACTTGTTATCGAACCGAATCGCTACAAATATAATATGACAGATTACAAGTTGCCCATAGATGGCTGCACTGTGGTGCCAACCTCCACGGTTAAGAATTTAGGTGTGATGTTCGACAGCAGTTTATCCTTCGACAGCCATATCTCCAATGTCTGCCGCACAGCATTCTTCCACCTTAGAAATATCTCAAAAATACGCCATATGTTGTCTGCATCAGATGCAGAGAAGCTTATCCACGCTTTTATGACCTCTAGAATAGACTATTGTAACTCGTTACTCGGAGGATGCCATGCAAAACAGGTCAACAAGCTTCAGCTAGTTCAAAACGCTTCTGCAAGAGTTCTTACTCGAACTAAGAAGTATGACCGCATAAGCCCAATTCTGGCATCTTTACACTGGCTACCAGTTAAATATCGTATACAATTTAAAATATTACTAATCACCTACAAAGCCTTAAATGGCCTAGCACCCTCATATCTTAGAGAATTATTATCAGAATACAATCCATCACGTGCATTGCGGTCACAAAATTCTGGCCTCTTAATTATCCCTAAAATATCAAAAGTGTCTAAAGGTGGCAGATCCTTTTCCTACTTAGCCCCTAAGCTATGGAATGATTTACCAACCGACGTCCGAAAATCAGAGACAGTAGATAACTTTAAATCTAGACTTTTCTCTTTAACAAGGCTTTCAAATTGTTGTTTTAACAATGGTACTTATCTCCTAATAGCTAGCTTGTACAACCTTATAAATAAATAAATTAATGAATAAATTAAAACCTTTTTTTCGTCAACACTCCAAAGCATGGTAAATCTCATTAATACTCTTTAGTAATATGCTGAAACTTTGAATTGGTTTTTGATTGAGTCTTAACTGCCAAATATGGCCGGCTTGCAATTTTGGCCTTTTCCCATGACCTTAAAATAGTATGTCATACAGAACCGTTTGCCACTGTACGTTAGCATTAACGACGGCAGTGGGGCCTCTGGCCTTAGTCAAACGAGTTCTGTTTCCGTTTCTAAAATCATTAACTATATGTAATACCTTAAAATAGTATGTCATACAGAACCGTTTGCCACTGTACGTTAGCATTAACGACGGCAGTGGGGCCTCTGGCCTTAGTCAAACGAGTTCTGTTTCCGCTTCTAAAATCATCAACTATATGTAATACACTTAACCAGCAATAGTTAGCCTGTCCGGAACCGAGCTGACTAAAACCACATTACTGTGTGACACTTGTTTTCTATGTGAACGGCCCCTACGCTAATAAGATTTTGTTTCTCTCTCCCTGTCTCGTCCTTGATCCCGAGGACGAGACAAACAGATCCAGTACCGGTACATGTGAAAGTCGGCACACAACTGATCTACTAGCTGTTCTTCAACGTGATGTCCAGCTGATGCCTGACCAAAGACCACCGGCAGAACCCGCTTAATCTCCGCTTAATCTCCGCTTAATCTCCTTCCGTTTCAATGTGTATATATATATATATATATACCTCCCAAGGGTTTTTTCCTCCTATGACTTTTTTTTACTTCCCCGGCTAAAATTCCGGGTTTTTTTTTCTCCTAGGCGGTTTTTCAACCCGGGGAGGCAGCCTTTTTGGGCTTAACTTCTATACGTTACATTAGTAATACGTTTGCTTATAATGTTGATTTATAGCCGTAGCAAATTTAACTGCTTGTGCTATCGTTTATTATGTTGTGCTATCTGTCGATTTTCTGTGCTTTTCACTGCATCTATTATGTAAAGCTGCTTTGATACAATTAAAAAATTGTGAAAAGCGCTATATAAATAAAATTGAATTGAATTTTAAGTTCCTTGTGTTTGTAAATACATTTATTTAAGTTGATTACACTTGTTTGTCTCATCATTTTAACTCTTTTAATCTCACACAGTAATCTGACCCCTTTTATCTATTTTGTGACTCAACCGATAAGGCTGATTGTTACAAATCCATACAAGTTAATCTATACACACATTGGGGAGAGGGGCAATCTCCAGTTCACCTAACCAGCATGTTTTTGGACTGTGGGAGGAAACCCCGGAGTCCCCGGAGCAAACCAACGTCTAGAAAGACCTCCTGACCCAGCCGAACCGGAGACCTTCTTGCTGTGAGGCAACAGTGCTACCCACTGAGCCAATGTGCCGGCCCATTTCAGTTTAATGCATGCCCTGAAGTGATGTTTTCATTCACACAATATACCACAGTCTTACCAAAGTGCCTTTTTGCTTTTATATTATTTTAATATAAACCATAAAACATATAATAAAAATAGAACATATAAATCTACAGTAATCTGGTAAAAAAATGACATAAAAACAGTGTTGCAGGCCCATTCATTTTTATTTAGACATTTTAGAGCTGGAATACAGTTTGGTTATAAAATTGGAGTAACAGGACATTGTTCTGCCTGATCCAGGAACAGTGTTTGGAACATGTGGTCGTAAAAACTGGGGTGATATCGACAAGCCCTCTCACAGTCCGGGCTAAAGTTTACCTCCAGTATCTGGGGCTGCATTACACGATCTCCTGAAGAAAAAAAGATATGAAAATTCTATCTGAAATTCTGAGATGTTAATGCAACTTTTTATGTGGCCCTGTCACAGTTTATAGAGTCCAAGCTGAGACAAAGAGATGTCTGATATACTGATAGAGATGAAACTGAACATAACTGATAAATAACTAAACATGCTGAACTTATATAAAAAACACATGTAAGGAGTTTTTGGAAACACTACATACATTTAAACCAATAAAGGATTAGCATTATGACTTTTATGCTAATATGAAGAGATCAATAATAAGGTCTAGGAGGACAGCACTTCTTATTTGTTGGGAAAATAAAATAAACAAGTATAAGAAAAGTGGCTTGATGGTCATTTATCAAATTAAGAAATATATGATTTTAAAGTTTGGGTTTGAACCCAAAGAAGAGCATCCAAATAAATGTTTTCTTTAAGGTGCAGTGTGTAAATTTTAGCAGCATCTAGTGGCGAGGTTGCGAATTGCAACCAACGGCTCAGTCCACTGCTCACCCCTCGATTTTGAAACGCATAGAGAAGCTATAGTAGCCGCCACCCGTAAAACATGTCATCGTTGAAGACCACTTAGTAAAAAAAGTTTGTCCCTTAAGGGCTTCTGTAGAAACATGGCGGCACAAAATGGCGACCTCCATGTAAGGGGACGCTCTGTGTATGTAGATAAAAACGTCTCATTCTAATGTAATAAAAAAATGATGGTTCATTATGAAAAGGTCTTTATACACCTCTGATAATTTAGTTTTTTATATTATTTTGCATTTTTGTCAAGAGATCATTCTAAAAATTACACATTGCACCTTTAAAAGCCATAAGATTCACTACTTAATTTTAATCTCTTTTAACGTATAAGTTACACAAAGGACAAACTGGAGCCTTCTTTAGTACCTGTAGTTGGCAATGACTGTGTTAGCAGTTTAACAAAAATTAACCACCACGCAAATGTACCTTCTGCAGTCTGGTCCCATTTTAACATGAGGTCGATGGCGTAAATAGCTCTTGAGGACGGATAGGGACAGATTCCGTATGGAGCCGGACGACAGGAGGCTGCCTGGAAGAGCTCGGAAAATGCTTTAAAGATATCCACCTAGAGAAACAAACAAATAAATAAATATAAAAATATACATTTATATGAATATATACAGAATAAACAGAAATGTAGACATATTAGAGGCCAGGACGAATGAAGCCGCACCTCAACTTGTTTCCATGGATACTGCGGATACTGGCTCTCGAACATGGGAATGAACTCGTCATAGTGAATCTGTCAGGATAAAAGCAACGACAGTACATTTGATCTGAACTTTACAGTCCTAAGTAGTCAGGTGTCTGAGAAAAACATTTGAAGAGTTTCGTTGCAAAACGAGATAATTTTTCAGAAATCTCGTTTTTTGGTTGTGCATTCCAATAGGCTTTATGCCCAGCTGCACTACTTCCTGAACTTCAGCCAGCTCCTTGTTTCCTGTCTGCCATTATTGGACAAACTAATTAATCCAGGTGTGTCTGATTATTGTTGTTGTGACTACTAACATTTGACAAAAATGTTAAAAACGGAGTTATCTCGTTTTGCAATGAAACTCTTCATTTCATATCATCAACGCAATGCATTTATTTGGTGAACTGATTCACATTATTTTTAAACATGCTTATCAAAAGAAAGAAAAAGAACAAAGTAACAAACAGAAAACACTTCACACTTCTTCTGCAGCTGGTTATCTTCAGGTTGAAAAAAAGCGTTTGATTCCTGGAAGCTGTTGATTTTGTGTTTGAGTACCAAGAAGAAAAAGGCAAATAAGTCAATTACACATTTCTCAGGTTTTCTACCTGTTTGAGCTGCACATTTTCAGCGTAGTTCATCACTGTGTAATGCTTCTGATAGTCATCCAGATGATCCAGTGAGAAAGGTCTGAAAGAGTGAGGAAGACATTGTCATGTGTTTGAACACTGGCATTATATTATCTTTCCCTGTCTCGTCTTTCAACCCGAGAAACTGGGTCCTGCTGCCGTGAAGCTCCTCAAACGAATGATCTACTGGCCTCCCATTATCGTGATGCCCAGCCCATGTCTTACCAGCGACCACCG
Organism: Misgurnus anguillicaudatus; assembly: GCF_027580225.2. NCBI lineage: Eukaryota > Metazoa > Chordata > Actinopteri > Cypriniformes > Cobitidae > Misgurnus > Misgurnus anguillicaudatus. Next base: position 2,763,433 of record NC_073337.2, read on the forward strand.
ACCACTTCTCTTTAAATTTAATATAAATTATTAAAACATTTGAAGAGTTTTGTTGCAAAACGAGTTAAATCCATTTTTTAACATTTTTATCAAAACATGTTTATTATTATGTTATCATGTTATTATTTTGTTTTATGGTGCTGCTTAGCTGTATTTTTTAAGTTATGAAGGTTTAAATCAAAACAAACCAACTGCAGTTACATTGAAATTAATTGGATGGCACAACCAAAAAACGAGATTTCTGAACAATAAAAAAAACGGTGGTTATCTCGTTTTGCAACGAAACTCTTCATTTAATTCCCATATTTTTTTTTTATAAAATATAAATATATAATATATCCTTTATAGGATCAGCTATGTCTGGCTCTCTCTCAAGGGTTTTTTTCTTCACAAGGGAGGTCATACAACCCCGTAGAACTAGAGTTAGAATTACATTACGTTACATATACGTTTCATTATTACTTCACTCACTAGTACAAATTCATTTTAGCCAATGTATTTTACTACTTGGTTTCTCCTAGGATTTTTCTGTTTTCTCCTGATTTTATTAATGTAAAGGCCTCATTATAGTTGTGCGTAGGTCCTACAGCGTAGCCTTGCCGGTGTAGGTTACGCATCGGTTTGCGTCGACGTGCAAACACACATGCAGACCGCTGATAGGCAGTATCCACGCGTGTAACCACAGTAGCAGCGTGACCGTCAACGAAGAAGCAGCTTGGCAAGTTAACCCACAAACGAAGAAGAAACAGCAACTTGTGTAGTTTTGAGAAGACAGAAGTGATGGAAGTAAATAAACAGCGACTTATATTGCAGTTTGAGTTAAATCACTCCTCAACTTGGCCTAACTTTGTTTTCACTATCGCAAACAGAAATACCTATGACGCAGTTTTTTTACCTGACGGGAGGGGTTCTAGTGGACCAATCACAGCGCTTGCTGTCTGCCTATAGACCATTTCAAAAGATGTAAACAACGCTGGTCCAGAAACACTTCCTGTTTCAGTTTGTGACTGTTTTTTATTATTTCACATATATCATTATCTTTAAGATGTTTGTTTCAGTTCTAATGTTCTGTTGGTTGTATTTTATCCCAACATTTATCTAGTGTTAAAAAACTGAAACAGGAAGTGCTTCTGGACCAGTGTTGTTTACATCTTTTGAAATGGTCTATAACTGACGCGCTGTTAAAAATTTTGCAAGGTGCACGTCAGGCTACGCAGAGGCTACAGATAACGTACGGCATAGACCTTATGCATGACAATAACATGGGCTTAAAGCTGCTTTAAAACAATTAAACAATTATGAAAAGCGTTTAATAAATTGAATTGAATTTGGTATTAATATATTTGCATGTCAACAGGTTTGCTTACATTATTCAAGAACTCTTTTTATTAAGGGACTTTCCTAACTTTAAGGGGAGGTTTCCCAGACTAAAATGCATGTTTGAGATGCTTTAATTTGAAAACATCTTGCGCTGACATATCTTAACATATATGAGTGCATTGTTTTGTCTCAAGATGCATACCAGTATCGTTTTTTTATAAGGCTTGCTTGTAAAAACAACTTTAATGCCCTAATATAAGTAGTATATAATCCTGGATTAATCTTAACTCTGTCCGGGAAACTACATGTTTTAGAAGTGTGAGTAAAGTATATATTTTATAAAAACAATTTTTTATGTAATATTGTATTATGCATGCAGCTATATATAGCTAGTTTCGCTTTGTTCTTGGATATCCAATATGCATCCTATTTAGTTATTGTCTTTTATTAACTTCTTTCTTTTATAATTTTTTAATGAATTTTATCAATCTGTCCTTATAAATTTTATATTTTTTCACTCACTGATAGTCATGCATATTTATAATTATCAGCTACATATAAACTAAGATAATGTTATGTGTGATCTGTTTATAAATAAGATCATTCATGCTGTAAGAGTTAATTCTTCCCCAGGTTTTGTGTTCCCATAACTGTACTCTCTGCAGATGTGAGATAAGGCAAGATCTGTTATATTTTCTTCAGGGAGGGAATCCACAGGTGCTTATCATTTCGAAACTCCCAAAAATTGGCCATGTCACCGTACCCTTTGCATGACCTGTGTTGCACAGTTCATATGGAGCCCTAATCCCAGTCTTTACTGCTGAAACCGTCTATAAACAGTGTACATTTCTCAGGGGGAAGGTGGGTTAGACTGACTTTTGAAGATCTCAGGGCTCTGCTATATTCTTCATCTCAACTTTAATTCTTAGGTACTGTACTTAATGTAAAAAATAAAATCTGCTCTTAGTTCTCAGTTGAGACCAAAACTATTGTTAGTGTGTATTGTGTAAAATCTCAAAATGACCCCATGATTTACTCTACCTCAAGCAATCCGAGATAAGCATGTCCATCATCTTTCAGACAAACAAATTTGGAGTTATTTTAATAATGCCCTTGCTCTTCCAAGCGTATAATGGGAGAAAACCGGGATCAAGCAACAACTTCTGACTTTGTAGCCCAAAAAAGTGCATTCATCCAAAGGTCTTTCGCAGGTGTTCAATGTGATTTTGTAAGAAAAATATCCTAATTTTAAACTTTATAAACTATAATAACTAACCAATTGGCAACACTACGCTTAAACTGTCTTGTGATTCACGCGAGTCCAACAATAGCGATCCACTTGTCAATCAAATTATCTAAAGTTCGGTAAAAAAAAAACTCATGCGAATAAAGCTGGTGAAAGTGTGTTTCCATCCAACAGCTTTAAAGCGAATAAAAACCTGTGCGTAATGAAGTCACATGCTGGTGTGCGATCAAATTGGTATATCGAACTGATTTGAGACATTTGAAGGTGTTTCCATTCATTTTCGCATTGAATTGCACAACAAAGTTTTGCTAGACAAAATGGATTGGCCTGTAAGATTAAAAATATAGGAATGTATTACTTGGTCACAACCCGCTGTGCTGATAGTGATCAAAGACTATTGTCACAGCTGTTTATCCAATACAATTGGGGTTAAAGGTGGTCTTCTGATTGGTCAGTTTGAATGTATTATGTTGGGTTTGGTCAAGAACAGTGGGGGTTAAAGGTGATCTTCTGATTGGTCAATTTGAATGTATCAAGTTAGGTTTAGTCACATGATCAAGAGATAGAGGATAAAAGTCAATGTTTTTATGAGCTCTGGGCTTTTGCATTTGGGCTTTTGCCTTTTCCCCTTTCCTTTCTTTCTTCACCTAAGTTCTGGGGTTTGGGCCATTAGGCCTAGATTTCAGTTCTCAAGTGTGAATCTCTTTCTTCTAAACTTTCTTTCTCTGTTCTCTATCTTATCAGGTAATATCTCACATACATTGGAAACAGTCAATTGTTTGTATTATTTACAATTTCATGCATTTATAGTGTAACCATTTCAACTGTAACTTTAAGTCAATACTGTAATTAAACCTTTTCATCTACAAATCTGTTGTTTAGTTTTGATTTAAGGTTAATACTTAAACGCTCCATATTGTGTTGTGGTTTTCTTTTTCCTCAAATGAAACAATCTTCAGTCTTAGGTTTTGATTTCAAGAGATAGACTTTTATTTTCCGGACAAATAAAAAGCCGGGGCCGCCCTGGTAAATCCCCCCAGAACCAGAGCGTGGTCCTGGGAGGATCCTCCAAAATCAGTCTGGCCCGCTGGGCCATGGCTTGGTAAATATATAGATTTTGGTTCCCTCCCCTCCATGGTTCAAACAATATGTTTCTGTTCAGGCTTATAACTTGAAGAACCACATGCCATTCCTCAGACCAGTGTCTCCTTCCCATGACCTATTTGACTCTAGGCTATTTATTATACTAAGACCCTCTGTAACCTTTGACATGAAACTATGTGTATATACACAGCTGGGTTGTAATAGTAATCTCATGGTAAACTCATGACACACATACTGCCTAACACATGACACCCAAATTGCATGTGATTATAATGGTAAACTCATATTCATGTAGATTGGGATTAAAATAAACTTCTTCAATTGCAATACAATAAATTCGTACTCTAGCAATGCTCCCAGACATATTGTGTCCGAAACCCGGGAACGATTGCAGTTTTGTTCCCCTTCCAAACCTGAGATCCCTTACAGTTATTTCACAAGTTATTATAGTGCTTATGTGCCAGATGATATCAAGCTATAATAATACGAAAACGACGCTATCAACAATTTGCTATGATGATGCAGATGCACGTAAATGCCCGACGACAACGGAGGCATTAACGTGAAATGATAGTACGGATCATGTTGTGGTTTTCCTTTTCTTCAAATAAAACCATCTTCAGTCTTAGGTTTTGATTTCAAAGATGGACTTTATTGTTAGTGAAATAAAGCCGTGAGGAGATCTTGCAAGATCCACTGCCTTCTTCTGGCATCATGGCTGATATATATATGCTTTGGCTCCCTCCCCTCCATATGCTTAAAACAATATAGGATTTGTGATAGGAAGAACCACATGACAGTCCTCAGACCAGTGTCTCCTTTCCATGACCTATTTGACCCTGGGCTATTCCCTTTGTGCCCGACATGAATACACACATCTGTTCTTAAATCCACACAGATGGCTTTTAAACTCCTAACACATAAGGCATAGTTGGATTATAATGGTAAACTCATGCTGCACATTTAAAGATTAAAATAAACTACTTCATAATATAAGGCATAGTTGGATTATAATGGTAAACTCATGATGCACATTTAAAGATTAAAATAAACTACTTCAATCAATGCTTAAAGCGCTCCTCAAAGTAAATGAGAATGATAACGTGACATCTTACATGAGCTGTTAGTATTAGAAGCCAAGGAAGCTACGAGGGGTCTTTGGCCGAGGATCTGATCCATCTCATCAAGGTCGAATTTGCTTTTATTTTCCCTCCGGCACCGCTGCGAAATAACTCTCTTTTTTAAACATATATCGCTGTTTGAGCACCTACCATTTACTCCGGAGGACGTCCCACATCTTGTCATAACCATTGCTGGACATTTCCTTCGTGAGTTCCTGATCAATTACGGCATTTCTTAGATATCTGCTATCTAAAATAGCCGTTATATTTCTCCGGATAAATTACATTTAAAAAGTATCTCGTCTCCTCGTTTGTCCACTTACATCTGACTTTGATGACACTCGCCATATGTGCTACCAGAGTAGAAATGACCTAAAACTCTTTCTTCTTCGTTTTTTGGCGAGTTACAACCATAAAATGAACTAAAACTTAAATCGCAAATAACGTTTCCATCAGCGTTTATCGCATAAGCCATATATCGATCAAGATAAAATCCGATGAGATCGAACGTATTTCTTTTCAGTCGATATTCATGAAATTCAATCGAATTTTACTGTTTCCATAAGGCATTTTTCATTCAAAATCACTTAATTTGGATAAAACGTGTAGATGGAAACATGGTTACTGTAAAAAATTGCTGCAATTTTGCAGCTGGTTGCCAGTAAGTTACTGTAGAAGATAAAGACTGAAAATCTTTCATGTTCATTTAACTTTGAACAAACTGTTGCCGGTAAATAACATAAATGTAAAATCTACAGTAAGTTACTGGCAGCTAGTTGCCAGTAAAACCCAGTAATACTGTAATTTCTACAGAATATTTTTTACAGTGAAGATGACGCCGTTAACGGAAGCTAGTTATTACAGTTTATAAAGTTTATACTATGAATTTTTTTCTCATACAAATGTAATACCATACACTATCGCATCGATTACATGCAGAAGATCTTTATTAACCCATTGGAGCGGATTACCTCTGTGAAGGATTAATGCACTTTTTGGGGTTTAAAGTCGAAAGTTGTTCCCTATCATTTCTCCATCCTCCCTGATTCTTATCCATGCCTCCAGACAAACTTGTTATCTATATATGTTGTAGACTCTATTGCCTGGTTAACCCTATCTTAACAACCTTATGGGTAAACTAAGGGGTTGCTTACAAGAGTTTTCAACTAAAAACAGAAACTTTTTTATTTGTTTTGGCTGCTTATTTACATGACAATGGCATTTTGGAGGCCTAAACACAGACTTTTGAAAATGGGTTTTAAAGTGCAGGCTTTTGAAAATGACAAAAATATATAAATGTAAAAATAGTAATGTCATGGTTAGACATTGTGTCAGATCGTTTACGCAGATCTGTGTGAATAGGGATTGTTTAACAATGTTGTTGTCTGTACAGACAAAAACGCAAAGGAAAACTTTTATGTATTCAGTACATCGCTGTTGTGAAAATGTACCATGAAAGTGTCAGGATAAAATGCCTGAACTTTTCTAGATTATACAACCAATTTTTTATCAAAAAAAAGAGCTGTTAACCTTTGGATCTTTGCCTTGTCGTCTTGACCAATAAAGTCTGATTTTTGACACCTGGCATTTCTTGGTACAAGAGATTTCTTTTTTATGAAAGAGAAGTCTTTTCACAACAAGATGAGAAAAATGTATAATAAGTGAATATAACATTAATAAAAATGTAATATTATTAATATTAGTAAAAATATGAATTTGTTTATCAATAATTCTAATACAGCAAGTACATTCCTAAGATCCGCGTATAAATTATGTTTCAAAGTAAAACGAATTTTAATTTGGGACATATGTTAAAATGACACCAAATGCAATGCAAATGATCTTAACAAGATATGAAACATACAACAAAATATGAGAGGTTTCTCGTTTGTTGTGTTTATAGGTTGTATACATGGAAGAGTAATTTTTTAATTGCATCTGTGTAAGAAAGACAAGACATTGTATTGTTTGATGTAATGCAGCGTATAGGAAAATGTAACTGACGTGAAGGAGAATGGGTGCGTGATGGCAAGCAAAAACATAAAGATAAAGGCGGTTGGAAGACACTAAAATAAAAATAGCAGGCAGCAGTAGCCCTAATCTTGAGCCAGATGAGGAAGAGACAGCAGCAGTTGCTCCTGAGCCAGCGGTTCTGCTTTTTTATGTAGATTTCAAGTCATTTTTAGTTCATACAAAAATAAATGTATTTATTTCGATGTTATTTATTTATATGTGACATTTGTATAAATGTGATCTGCTGTAATATTATGAGAAAGTAGCAGCTGTTTGTAGTTGTGCTGGGGAGGGGGAATCCAGGGCCATTTATTACTACCAGTCTGTCCCTATCTGTCGAGTTCTGGTTTTCCTTCACTGCACTGCATAACTGTCTTTGTGTTTTGTGCGTAGGAGAGGGATGTGGTGGGAGGTTTCAAGACTTTAAAATTTTCAAGACTTTAAATGATTGTGAAATGTTTTATATACTTGACTAAAGGTCAACGTAAATTAATACTTTTGCCGCCATTAAGTTACATTATTAACTGCTTAGTGCCACTGCATTGTTTTAGTTTAAAATTCTTTATTACATGTAACCTAAATGTGACCCTGGACCACAAAAGCAGTCAGTCAGTTGCATGGGTACATTTGTAGCAAGAGTCATAAATCATTATTGCTCCAAGGCCAGTTTTTATTTAGTTCTTCATAAAAATATTTCATATATGTTTTGGGGAGTTATTAAAAAAGTATAATTTAAGGTCTTTATAATATTTTTCATTATGACAGTAACTAATTTTGACTTCCTAATAAACTTCTAAGTGTCTGCTTTCAAACGAGACCAAACGTATGCCTTTAGTGCAAAGGCGTCATAAACTTGATCTATTTTAGTTTGGCTATGACTTTTTTAAAGTGGCATTTCAGGTTAACTGGAAAAAAATATTACCACATCTAAATCTGCAACATGTTTAATAGACCCCATATCGACCATATGGTTTTTGACCGTTATAATTTTATTCATATACATGGGAATCACCAAAACTAATGCAAGTAAAATATGTGCAATAAACACGTGAAATACCAATATTACTTATTTAAACTGAGCACAGTATTCGTCCATTCTTCTTATTTTACATATTTCTCCATTGTATATAACATGCCTGTACATATACATAGTTGTATGTTGTGTATTTTTAAATATGTGTACAACTTTTATTACTTATTTCTTTGTTTTTTTATTATCTGTGCCTGGTCACTGTCATTCTGTTTGTGCTGTGGTAGCTTCTGTCACCAAAACAAATTCCTTGTAGTGTAAACAAATGTCAATAAAAGCTCTTCTGATTCTGATATCATTACCACGAGGATCTGTCTTAGGGCCTTTGCTATTTTTAAAATATATGCTGCACATTGGAAATATTATTAGAAAGCAAAGGATCAGCTTCCAGTGCCATGGAGACGATATTCAGTTATATACCTCTTCGAGACCAGATAAAACCCTCTAAACTATACAAGTTGGCTGAATGCAAAAAAGACATAAAACGCTGAATGACCAGTTACGCCTTCTTTTAAATTAAGATAAGACATATATACTAGTAACAGGACCAAAGAGTCGTAAGCAGAATAATTTGGAGTTAAATGTGCAAATAAAAGATGTAATGTCACCTCAGCAAATACAGTAAATGATTTAAGCCTTATATTAGACAGACATCTTTCTTTTAAAAATCATATCTCACATTTCACAAAAACAGCCTTCTTCCATATTAGAAACATTCTCAAGCTGTGGAAAATATCTCTTATGCAGAGAAGCTTGCTCATAAATTTATGTCAGCTAGATTAGATTACTGTAATGCTCTTCCGGAGCGGCTGTCCTGCATCCTCAATAAATAAACTACGATAAGTGCAAAACACAGCTGCTAGAGCTCTTACGCAAGTTTAACCATATAACCTAAATTTGCACATCAAAATCAGTGTAAAATCAACACTGCTGGTGTATATATGGGGACCACCAGGTCTGGTGTTACTCATATAAACACCAGCAGTGTACATTTAATTTTGCTGTGACCAATTAAATTCTGTAATGATAACAAAATATTGCTACTCACTTAAAAAGCCCTATGCATTTAACAAAACCTCTGAAAAACTACAAAAAAGTTCCTGTAACTGTTGAATACTGCTAAGAAAACAAGACCAAATTAATACACAATACTAATGTATTTATTGATGTGTCCTCTTTTATATTGCTGTTTGGTGACTCTGTCACTCCCGAGGTTTGCTTTTGTTGGAATTAAACAGACACTAGACTGTAATGGTCACAATACATCTAGAAAAGATGATTAAAGGCAAAACTGGAGTGGTCTCTTAATTATTTCCTTGGCTGTAGAGTATTTATAATAGAATATACAGTATTATTGCAAGTTTTATTGTCCTAATAAATAGATTATCTATTAAAATGGTATATACTTTTCATTGACTTTTAAACAATTAGTTAAATCATTATTATTATCATTTTAAATTATGAGTCTATCTTATTGGGATATGAATGTGTTTATCAGACTTATGATTTGGTGAGAACTTTACAAAAACACTCTACTGAGATTCCTCTTAACAGATGATAACTGGAGTTTACAGCAAGTATGGAGACAAAATGTCCCGATGTCTGATATAAGAGAAAAACAAATCTGTCTTATTGAATATGACTGGTAGTTAGGGAGGAGTATCAAGAGTACAAAAGGAGAAGTTGAGGAGATGCTGTTGGTCACATGCAGACGCTGTGCAAGCCTGTTGACCTTTCTTACAAGAAATGCATGCTTGTCTGTATCTTACTTAAAGGCGGAGTCCACGATGTTTGAAAAACGCGTTGGAAAATGAGACGGGCCGACTACCAAAACACACTTATAGCCAATCAAATCAAATGCCGGGTTGCGTATGTGTGGGGCGGGTCTATCAACAGAAGGTCCAGATTCTATTGGGGTAGGGGCGTGTTTGTTTAGGTGATTTCAAATATCAACATTGGCTTTCAAACATCATGGACTCCGCCTTTAAAGGAATAGTCTACTCATTTTCAATATTAAATATGTTATTACCTTAACTAAGAATTGTTGATACATCCCTCTATCATCTGTGTGCGTGCACGTAAGCACTGGAGCGCGCTGCGACACTTCAATAGCATTTAGCTTAGCCCCATTCATTCAATGGTACCATTTAGAGATAGAAGTGACCAAACACATCAACGTTTTTCCTATTTGGGACGAGTGGTTGTACGAGCAGGTTTGGTGGTACAGGGTGAAACGTGGCGCTTTTCTGGGCGGATTTGGAGGAGGAACTATGTTTTGTGGCGTGGTAGCACTTTTGGGAGTACTTCGACTCGCCTGAAAAGTCCGCTCCCCTTCTCACTCTCATAATGGGAGAGGGAGGGTGTTACTGCGCCGAGTCGAAGTGCTCCCAAAGGTGCTATTGCGCCATGAAGTGTAGTTCCTCTTTTGGGTCCGCTTGGAGAGGCGCTACGTTTTGTTTTGTACCACCAGGCTTGCTCGTGTGGCTACTCGTCTTGAATGGGAGGGGCGTTGATGTGTTTGGTCACTTCTGGCTTTGTCTCTGATTGGTGCCGTTGAGTGAATGGGGCTAAGCTAAACGCTATCGAAGTGTCGCAACGTGCTCCAGCGCTTACGTGCATGCACACAGATGATAGAGGGATGTATCAACAATTCTTAGTTAAGGTAATAACATATTTTAATATTGAAAATGAGTAGACTATTCCTTTAAATGGGCCATGGCATGAAAATCTGACTTTTTCCATGTTTAAGTGCTATGATTGGATCCCCAGTGCTTCTATCAACCTAGAAAATGTGAAAAAGATCAACCCAGTAACTTAGTTTTGGTAAACCATTCTCTGCAAGCACATAAAAAAACAGGTAGTTGAAATTTGGCTCTCCTTATGATGTCATAAGGAGCTCTTATTATAACAATACCACCCCTTAATCTGCTCTATCCAACCACAGCACTGCCATTTAGTGCAGAGAAAAGCACAATAGGGTTTTAAGTGCAACAAACCACCATCATTGTGATCAGTGTTTGAATTTCATCAGCTCATTTGCATTTTAAAGGACACACCCAAAACGGCACATTTTTGCACACACCTACAAAGTGTCAATTTTAACATGTTATAATAAATTATTTATATGTTATTTTGAACTAAAACTTCACATATGTGCTCTGGGGACACCAAAGATTTATTTGACATCTTAAAAAAGTCTTGTGACATGGCCCCTTTAAAAACTGCCACAACAAAGAATAAAAAAGATATTAAGAAAATGAAGTGAATATACAGTATATTCATATATACTTTTACTTTAAATCTGCTTAATCCTGGCAGCCTCAGCTCATTTAGAAATATTTTGTCTGTGTTGGATTGAATGTTTCACTTACACTCATTTATTTTATTTCATCTTCCACATTTCATGATATTTACCATAACATATTAACTATGAATAAAACACAGTAATGAAACTTCAACTAATACCTGTAGAGATTGCATAACTTTCCTAGTTTGTTCAAATCAGCAATTTAGTGTGGTCCATTAGCCAGCAGTTGCATATGGAATAGTTTGATCCAGCAGCAACATACAGTACAAAGTTGCCAAAGTCAGCAAACTTATTTGTATCAAAGGTTCACAAATGGTCCTAGACGTATCTTTCAGACATATATATTGTGACTTGACACATTGAGCGATAGCAGATGTTCCGTGTTTCAATTTTTGTGCCAAGATTGACATGCTTACTTCTCCTTTCCGTGTATAAACATCCCCTCATTGAGTAAAGACTTGACTGAACAACATTGTCTATGTCTACTGCTGGTCTGAAAAAAATTCTAATTTAAAAGAAAACATGTCAGATGCATTTAAGAGGTTTTTGCATCTGTACTCTTTATATATTCAAGTAAATGGTCCTGCAGTTAAAACATCTTTTGTACTTTTTTTACATTTTATCTTACATCTTGAAACATGATCCAAATAGTTTCCCTTAGCCATTCCATGTTCCATTTCCCTGTTTGTGCTGAATTAACATTTTATTTCCTCTTTTACCATATAAATGAACCTCTCACAAATAAATGCTATGACTTTTGAGTAAACTTCACTTTGATGTCTGTATTAGGGATGATCCGATAGATCGGCAGCAGATCATTGCATTAAATGACTCGATAGGTACTCGCCAAATTTGCCGATCTCATGAACCAATCTTTGTTTACTTCTGTCTCATGGATGCGATTTGAGACCAATTTTATGCAGTGTGAGCATTTTTACAACCTGTTGCTCATGTGCGACATGCAGATTTGGATTTCTCTCTCTGCCTTTACAGAGATATGCATATTTTCTTTGAGGACGCGCTCCGGTCCTAACATCCTCACATCCCCATCAAACAGCGTATATAACATATATATATATCACGGACATTACATCTTCATGACGAACATTTATTATTTGCAGGCGTTTAAATGTTTTTGACAGTTTAAACTGTTAAGCGTCGCCGTCCCGAATATGGGACACCTAAGTTTGCATTAATATTGTTGATGTAAATTTTAATCCATCACTACAAACTATATATCGTTGGAAAGGTCTAAGCCTCCAGAATAGACATTTCAACAGTGTTTTATAAAATAAATTATGTAGGGAGAATAATTGATTCATTTATGAAGAGAGTGTGCCTCAAAACATTTATTTTCTGCTAAATGTCACTGTCCCACCATGCAGCAAGACGACTACATTTACTTCAATGTTTGCATATGAATTCTTATCTAATCATGACAAACTGTATATTGTTTGAGAGCTCCAAGAGTGTAGATTTAACTCAATAGGGTTGGGTGACGCTTAAAAGGTTAAGCTTTAATTTTACTCACGGCTGCTCTCGACACTGCCTGTCATTCAGCGCGACGGAACAAAGATCTCTCTCGTGTCTTAAAGCTACAGTAACCAAATTCATTCATCAATAATATTTAAGAGAAAAATCTCTCCCTGCTCTTGCCTGAAGAACTGTTGTACTTTATAAGAATCAGTGTATATTTACCATCCTTTTAACAGACATAAACCTTTTTAAAGGCGTATTAAATTGCTCTGTGTAGAAGGAATATTTGTTGTGCTTTTTTATTTGATTCTCTACACAAACAATAATATACTTAATAGGGCTGCCCCCTAATAGTTGACTAATCATTAATCAACCAGGAGAGGCATGTTTGAAAACATTTTAATTAGTTGATTAGTCGCAGGAAAAACTTAGTCCTTGATTGATAGAGATGTGAGGTGGAGTGATCATTTCTAGAGGGTCATTTTTTAACCAAAATGTTGAATTGCATACTCATTATATGTATGCAGTATTCTTTCAACCTCAAAAATATATCTCATCATTTTTGAAATATAAGCGGTATAGGATACAACGTTACCCATGTCCGCTAGCGCTAACGTGTGCCAATATCTGGCACATATTCAAGTGTTCGTTTGTGTGGAACTGTGTACAGGGTGTCCAGAAAGCAAAAGGCTTTGCCAAAAAGTGAGGAATGCTATAAGCTGATCCTCGCTTGGGGAAGCACCTGCATCTCCATTTCCCCAAGCGAGGATCAGTCCAGATGTTTATACAGTAAAGATGCGTGTATCGACTTCACTGACAGAAGGACACAGAGCTCAGTTTTTCCTGACAACGTGGACAAACTCGGGTCCTTTTTTTATAGGCTTTTCCTTTTCGAGGAGAAAGTCACGCAGGGTCAATCCTTGTTTTTATTTTAGTGTTTTTAGTTTTCTGCTTTATATTTTATTTATGTGCTGTTAATGCATAGACAATATTTAGTTTGTTTGCATTCTGACTACAGTTTATTTTAAATTTTAAAACAGTAGCCATAATTATTTTCACAGATTTTTCTCCTTCAAGTGTTTCAATTTACTGTAGATATTTATTTATTAGTTTTAATATAATATATATGACATATTTATGTTGGGTTTTGACCTCTGAGAAGCCTTCAGCATTTGTATTACCACTAATATTTTCCTTTAAAGTGTTTCAATTTACAGTACATTATTTATTTGTTTCTAATTAAAAATATATCTTAAACTTAAAAAACTAACATTTAAACAGATTTTATGAGAAAAATTATATTAAAGACTATTTTTGCATTTTAACCTCAGAGTTTTCATTTGATGGTAATGCTGTCGGATTTCTTTTGAAGTGTTTAAATTTGCTGCAAATTTATTTATTCATTCATTGGACTCTAATTAATATATCCTAAACTTAACAAAAAATTCAAAATTTTGTGTTTAAAGCTCAGGTAACACACGCTGTTTCTGCATTTCTGATGTTAATCAGGAGTATCTATAGAGTAGTATGACATCCTTTATATCTCCGAAGAGTCTTAAGCTTAATCAGATTTATAAAAGAAAGATTAGCTTTACCGAATCTTTCCGATAACTTACAAAAAAATGAAGAAGGAGGAGTTACTACCGCGGGAGGAGCGAGTACGAGTCATGCAACACTATACAACACTGTTTTAACTTTTGATTCACTACATGTTCGTGTCATTACACGCGCCTATTTCCAACATAAGACAGAAGTCTTACTTACCGCATGCAACTCGTCATGACACGGTTGGGAAAACCCAGCGCATCAAACACACACGCAAAACTCCGCTGCTACCCCGGATAATAAACTATATCCATTGTTTCCATAAGGCTGGATGTCTTCTCCTTACATCCAAAAACACAATTTATCTTTCGTGCCATTGTTGACTTTTGAAACTAAACAAACTGAGTGGCGTGATAAGCTGTTTGCAAGCTCTAGCGTCTCCCGCTGATTGACGGGTGGGCGGGGTTTTCCGGGGGAAGTGCCCATATAAAGAAGTGATACGTATAGAAAACCCCTGAAACGTCAGTTGGACCTGTAATCAAAAAAAACTTTCCGAAACCTGTACGAACCCTGGCGAAGTGCATTTGGCACAGAAATACTCTTTGCCGCCGTTTAGCATGAGGAAACAACTCTATAACTGTGTTAATAAGTCAGAATGCTTGAAATACCATTGAACCCCCCCTTTAAAGAAAAGACTGCTGTTTATAGTGTTTTAGAAACAATGTTGCATCTCTGTACAGTATGTGTGTGCGCTGCTCATCTGCAAAGCCACAGAAACAGACAAAAACGAAAACATCGATTAAAAAACAGCACAGAAAAAGAGCTTGAAAAATTACATGTGAACAAATTTCAGAGATGCCGATTTGCACAGTACTTTGATCATCATTTGATCACAGGACATGGCGTTCAGCGAAGGTCATTTGCGGGCGAATTTTTACTTTAAAAATTACAGACGCCAATTGGCACGGAATTAAGATCACAGACAACCTCCGCAATTATAACAAATGACTAGAGGTCACCAGATAATACTAATTCTGTGTGAATAGAGCGTAACTTGTACATTGTAACTGATTTAATACTTTGCATTTATATATCATTTAAATCGCCAGGTCTCCTGAGTGCTTAATTTATATTTTAAAGGTTTATTATTATGGTTCAGTATGTATCTGTAACATAAAACAATGCTAGAAATGTTACACATAATGTTGTTTCTTATCACTGAAACTAAAACTATTATCAGATGCTCGCGCCACCGTATATATATTTAATAAATTAATATCATAACTCTACGATTAGTCGAATAATAGCGAAAACGAACGACTACTAGTCGTTACTGTTACAGTAAAGAGCTTGTATATTAGCTTGAAGAATCAGAACCGGACATTGGTATCGGCCGATCATGAAGACAACAAATTGTTGGTTCCTGATGTTTCTTTGCTCCATTACCAACCTGATGTGACCTTCCTAAACAAATCGTTTTAACAGTTTGACATATACTTTTATCTAAAAGAACAAATGTATCTCGTTTACTATTTCATAATAATTACAGTGAATTTTGGCAGATGTAGCAAACAACAGAACAATAGCAGCATTCGACACAACACAATAGATCATGATATCCCGTCTACAAAGACTTTACCAAGTAGCTGGTTTTCAGGGATCTGTGCTGAACTGGTTTGCTTCCTATCTGAAGGACAGATCTTTTTGTTTTGGACAAAAAGATATTTTGTTTGTTTTGGATTGTGTTTTTACTTCTGCACTGTTCTTTTTGTTTTTACTTGATGTACAGCACTTTGGCTGCAACGGCTGTTGTTTTAAATGCGCTTTATAAATTAATAAACTAAACTAAACTAAACTAGCACAGCATATCATTCTACAAAATAGTTTGACAATTTTTGTAACCTGAGCTATTTAGTTAACACATGTGCTTAAAGTCATCACTTTCATTAATGATGAACATGTTTTCAGAACTATCTCAATGATCTAGCGATGCATATGTGTGTGTGAAGAGATTTACTTGTTTGCAAACCGCAGCCAGAACACGTTGTATGCATAAAGGCGCAGAGGTTCAGCGGATCGCAGTAGCACCATGTAGCGGATGTCGAACTTCACCATGCCCACCTCTTCTCTATGAAACAACACTGGGTCCTCCAAATATTTACTTACCACCTGAAAGAGACACATGCAGACGATCAGTTTGCATGCATGTTCGCCATAAAATGATAGAAAATGAGCAATCAGTGTTTTAAAGGAGTACACTGGAGGTAAACTGATTGTTTAAAGGGATCACACATGCTTTTGAGGCTTGTGCACTGATATTTTAAGTTATTGTGAGATTTTGCAAATGTAAATGTTGACAGGTTTGGTCTAACGCAACATTGTGTGTCTGTGATAATGTCATGGCTGGCCAATATTTATATCTCGTAAATTTGAGATAAATGACGGAATGACGATATGTGTTAAATATCTCATTTTTTTTCTACAAAGTGGAGTAAATGTTTACATGCAAGTCAAATCATGCTGTGAGACAATAAGTAATTCAAATATATTGTTATAATTGTAATTCATTTTAAATGTACAGCTGCATAACAGCTGGTTAAAAAGGAGGGTCATTGTTAAAATACATCAATTCTTAGTCTAGAGATATGAGGTCTGAGCTGAGCAACAGAGATCTAATATCAGGGACCATGAAGAGACGCAGACAATGATATGCCATGATATTACATTTAATATTTAGTAAAGAGAAGATATTGATCACCTCCAAAAAATAGCATAGACATGTCTGTACGGTTCTTTGATCAACACTCACGTGATAAACAAGTATGATAAATGATACTTAATGATTCATCAACAGATTTATAACCGGATGGGGAAGTTGAAACACGAAGCACAGCAAAAAGAAAATTAAATCATGTCACAATGAGTTCATTTAGAGGTTGAACTTGTGCACATCTGAAGGTAAATACAGTCAGGTCCAAAAATATTGGTACAGAGGCACATTTTGTGTTATTTTAGCTGTTCACCAAAATGTATTCCACTTAGGGTGGGTTGCACCAACAAGGATTAGGCCTAAATCTGGTTTAAATCAAAGCATATTTAATAATTCCGTTGCACCAAACTTTAAACCTGTTTAAAAATAAACAGGTTTAAATTTAAACTGTCATTTTGATCCAGGTTTAAATCTTACAGTAAATCTAGATTATCTTTAATCCTGTTGCTCCATTACTTTAAACTCCGTTTTAAATCTCAGGGAGGGATTAACTTTAAACTTGCATATGAGGAGGTTTAAATATGTTTTTTTACAATTTAATGTCTGGCTAAATGATTAGAAACACATACCGCGAGCGTGGTGGCGCTATTCAAAGATGCGTTTATTATAACATCTCAACAAAGTGAGTTTGGCGGCTCAAAAAGATTATTAACAGCACCGGTGAAAGCTACCGATGCTCGTATGTGCTTCTCCTCTGACAAATGCGTCGACACATCTTGTTCATTATAGCACAATATCTGAGCTTTGCGATATTTCCTGTCACAATATTTCCTGGTCTGTTAATTGTTTTAAAAGATTGTCAAATGTTTTTATTTGAATCAGACCTTTACATTAGCCTACCGGTGTATGTAGGTGATTTATAATACAACAATTACATTACCTTTGCTTGCATAAACTGTTTATTTCCTTTTTGAATGACAACGTCAACATTGTTGCTGTTTAATTACACCGGAAAATTCAACATGGCGGACAAAATAAATCGCAGATGAAGGATTTAATACAGTTTAAAGATTTAATCTAAGATTTGTTAATCTGTGTTTAAATTTAAGTGGTGCAACACAACTCGAATTAAAATTAAACTGGGATCAACAAACCCTAGATTAGCTCTAAACTCTGCTTAATTTAATCCTTGTTGGTGCAACCCACCCTTAGAGTCATATAATAAATATTGGCTTAAAGTGAACACTCTCAGCTTTACTTAAAGGGGATTCACGTTCAAATTGGCTGAAAGATTTAAGAATTACAGCTGTTTAATATGTAGCTCCCCATTTTAAAGGGGTCAAAAGTAATGGGACAGTTGACTTAAAAGCTCTTTTATGGACATTTATTGTCTTTTTTTAAAAATGATTTCCTCATAAATGACAGATGTTAAAGGTCTGGAGTTGATTTTAAGTGTAGTATTTGCATTTGGAAGCTGTGGCTGTGAACCCAAATCATTCAGTTCAGGCAGATCTCCATGCAAGTGATACAGACCATATTTAGGTTTCAAAACCCCCACAAATCCTTTAGAGAGATAGCAGGAACATTAAGAGTGGCCACATAAACAATTTGGTTCATTCTGACTAAAAACAACACACTGGTTAACTCAGCAACATAAAAATCCTGGACATCCATACCAGATAACAGTGGTGGATGATCGCATTATCCTCTCCATGATAAAGGTAATATCTTCTCTTTATTGTTTTGATTGACAATGACATCTTTATCTCCTGTAGAGTGTTCTTCATTTGTCTGGACATTGTAAAGGAGTTTTCTTTATCATGGAGAGGATAATGCGATCATCCACCAGTGTTATTCTATATAGACGTATAGGATTTTTATGTTGCTGAGCTCACCAGTGTGTTGTTTTTTAGTCAGAATTAACCAAATTGTTGATTTGGCCACTCTTAATGTTCCTGCTATCTCTCTGATGGATTTGTTGTGTTATTGAAACCTAAATATGGTCTGTATCACTTGCATGAGGATCTCCTGAACTGAATGATTTGGGTTCACAGCCACAGCTTTCAAATGCAAATACCACACTTAAAATCAACTCCAGACCTTTAACATCTGTCATTCATGAGGAAATTATTTAACAAAATAATAGACAATACCTGTCCATAAAACAGCTTTTAAGTCAACTGTCCCATTTCCTTTGACCCCTTTAAAAGGAGCTACATATGAAACGGCTGCAATTCCTAAATCCTTCAGCCAATTTGGATGTGACCAGTGTTGGGGAAAGTTACTTTTAAAAGTAATGCATTATAATATTAAGTTACTCCCCAAAAAAGTAACTAATTGCGTTACTTAGTTACTTTTCATGGAAAGTAATGCTTACGTTACTTTTAAGTTAGCCTGGGTTTCCCCATGCTGCCTTGTGCGCAAATTTATTCACGCTGCAAGTCTAGCATGGAAACTCTGGTCCTTTTTTGCCCCTCAAATAGGGAATCAATCACAGAACGGGGAGGGGGCAGCAAGACGATGACGACCTCTATGCGACACACCTAAGCAGTTTTGTTATTTTTTATAACACAGCAACAGAGGGAAATTTACTTTTCAATGCAGCCTTAGATTGTGTTTTAAGTAGTTTTGAACAGAAGTTTATTTAAAAATGAGCAACTTTTGGTGTTACACAATTTTATATCCAAGAAGGATGTTTGGATATGGCAAGACATGATAGCCACAGAGTTTTATAGGAGCAACCTGCATCGACAAAATACAATTAACTTATATGGTAAGTTGTATTTATTAATATCATATTGTCATTATGCCTGTACTGTGGTTGTCATAGTGCCACTAAAATGTGTTGCTTTTCAATATCAATATACAGCTACCGGTTTAGTTGCATAGCTTTCAGCTGTGTGCACACGAACTGATAAAAAGTCGTTTACGCTTGAATTTATGTCGCTGAATATATTTATGTCGTTTGAATATATGAAGAGTTTCGTGGCAAAACGAGATAAATCCATTTTTTAACATTTTTGTCAAAACATGTTTATTATTATGTTATCATGTTATTATTTTGTTTTATGGTGCTACTTAGCTGTATTTTTTAAGTTATGAAGGTTTTAAATCAAAACAAACCAACTGCAGTTGCATTGAAATTAATTGGAATGCACAACCAAAAAACACAATTTCTGAACAATTAAAAAAACGGTGGTTATCTCGTTTTGCAACGAAACTCTTCATATATATATCTGGTATAATTGAAACGATTGGCTGTGACCTACGTAGAGACACATTTGATAGACATTCGTAGCGCCCAAAAAACGGCTCTGGGCATTCGTAAACCACGCCTCAAAAAGTAATTAAACTGAAAAGTAATTCGCATTACTTTTTTTTTAAAGTAACTCAAATATTAATGTCTACATTTATAAAGTAATGCGTTACTTTACTCGTTACTTCAGAAAAGTAATATTATTACGTAATGCTTGTTACTTATAATGCGTTACCCCCAACACTGCTTGTGAATACCCTCATAATAAAGCTGAGAATATGCACTGTAAACCAATATTCATAATATTACTGTAACTGGAAAACATTTTGGTAAACAGCTAAAATAACACAAAATGTGCCTCTGTCCCAATATTTATGGACCTAACTGTATACGATCCTTTAATAATGAAAACTAATACATATGAATATTACCATGTGTGATTATATTAACGATGTAAGGTTAACATAATACGAAATATAATCGAAAGATTAAAAGAAATATAAAACATAAAGCATATGAGTGAGGGTAAACTCTCTAAATTTTAACAGTCATATACTACCATACCCATATAGACGTTATTGTCTCATGCCACATCACGATGAGAATAAAGCCTAATATATTACCAAAACTTGATATACCACCCAGGGCTAGTTTATATGTACTTTTGGCGTGCTCTCCCTCTGTCGGATTATGTAGTTAAGGTTGTTTGTGATGTGTGTGTCCAGACCACGAGCCAGATTCCACGGTTTGCAGATCCAGTGGTTATCCAGACCCCTGAAAAAAATAATTGACAGGCGTTACACACAATAAACAATGAATTAACTAGTTTACTAGTCAAAACACTGGGTCTGTGGATCATGTAAAAGAAAAAGCCTACATACAGTGGATATAAAAATTCTACACACCCCTGTTTAAAATGGCAGGTTTTTGTGATTTAAAAAATGAAACCAAGATGAATCATGCCAGAACACATTTATTTCACATTTATTTTGAATTTTGCAACCTATTTTTTTAAAGTGATTAACAATAGGAATCATTTATGGAAAAAAATAACCAAGTGTGCACAGAAAATATGGCACAACAGTAATATTACTAAGACCAGGAAATCCACTTAAAACTGTTGAGAAGATCAGGAGAAAACTGGTAAGGGAGGCTGCCAGCAACATTCTTGCACATTCATTCCAGGGCCGGGAATACGGGGGCATTGCCCCCCCAGATTTTCCTTCTGCCCCCCCAAAAATGTCCAGCCAACTATAAAATAACGGAGTCTTTTTAAACAAAAAATGTCTTCTGTTGGCAAACAGTAGTGTTTACGGCTCCGCCCATTATTATTTGATTAGCTTATTCAACCTGTGGAAGTCTTTTCAGCAGTATTTAACTCACAGGAAAAACACTACTGTTCTCTATGACGGTAACTAAAAAACCCCGCATCTTTTAAATATATATCAGAAACAATGCAATTTAGTATTACATAAACGTAATAACACAACACATATTAAAATTAAACTTTTTTATAGTAAAACATGCCCAAAATAGACCCTTATCCTTTCTTAGACTCACCTCATTATTTATTCATTCAAATACAACAGCCAATGGCAAGTCTCCAGCAGCATTTAGTGTGTTTGTTTTAGACATAGTTCTGTTTATTAAAATTAGAATATGCAGTTTGGTTATGGCATACTATATAGTAGATATGAATGATATAAGATGGTTATACAGTAAATATACAGTAATCTAACAGCTGAGCATCGCGTGCAGTTTTAATATCAAATTTTAGCGGTTTTGTCATCATCATTCGTCAGCTCATTCAGCTCGCGTTTGAGAAAAACTTCACACACAAAAATCTACAGACTTTTATGTTCAGGAGGAGCTGTCACCCCGCAAGGTCATTGTACGGTAAAACCTTGTATTTTATAATTTTGCGTTGTGTTATAATATCTAATTTGCTGTGTTATGAACAAAGCAGTGTCTCAAATCTTTCTTAAAGTATTTAACGGCTTGGGCTTTTGTCTGGTGCTGTTACAGGATAACCTTTGACGAATTTGTCATGCATGTCAAATTGCTTTCATGATGTTTCAAAATAGATTATTTAAAGCGTTGTGCTTTGTTGTGATATTTGAGGTTGCTGCAGCAGCATGATAGGGTCAGGAATTCATGAAAATATATCATATCATATATCACATTGAAAATGCATTATTTTAAATGAAGAAAATGTTTGAGAAGTGGAAATAAAGTTCCTAACAAGTGTTTATTTAGAATAAAGGCATATGTTGGGTAGGGTAGGTATAAGAATGGCTTTAATTTATCTATAAGTGAAATAATAGATTAAATGCAGTGTAAACATTGATAAAATATAGCTATTATGTACAGCTTTGCATTCATATCACCTGCTTGCCTGATTTCATTAACTGTGACTTAATGTGTAAAACTACATTAAGTGTAATAATTAAAACATTATTAATCATTATAAATCTAATCGCATCTACTTTTAATATTTGAACATGCAAAAGGACATATAAATGGCCCTTTATTATAAGACATATGCAAAATAATATTGAATTGAAACATCCATAATTTTAGTGTATGAATCATTTTAGACAAGAAATAGCTGCCCACCCAAAAATCCTGACTGCCCCCCCCCCAGTCCAGCAAGCCTAGTACTGGGCCTGATTCATTCTAACGTTCCTGCACAGTCACTTTAAAATTTGAAATTTCTTTTAATTATTAATCTCTTAATGTGCTACCATTATTTGGTACGTCACGTGGCACTATGGTTGGCGCATCCTGTGACGTATGCTGTTGTTTGCACTGTCTGTATTATTGCAGTACGTAGCTCTGTTTTGTTGTTGTTGTTTTGCCTAGTGTAGCTCTGTATTGTCTCTGTAACTCTCTGTTATTCTGTGTAGCTCCGTAGTCCTGGAGAAACGTTGTGTTATTTCATTGTGTATTGTAATGACAATAAAGCTTCTTGAACCTTGAACATTAAAAGAATTGCAACAACATCTGGAAATTACTGGTTGCTCTCTACATGTGTCAATAATCTCCTGAATTCTTCATGTTTGAGTCATTTTATACCAAAAAACATCCAACCCCATCTAAAGTTTGTAAAAATTATTATTAAGTACTATGTAGAATAATGTATTATAGTCCAATGAGAGCAAAATTGAACTTTGTCCATAATAGCAAAAGATATCTTTGATGTAAAAACAAAACACAGCACATCACTAAAAGAACACCACGCCCGCAGTAAAGAATGGAGGTGTCAGAGTCAGTCTTTGTTGCTGCTTTTCTTCAGCTGGTACTGGGGCTTTAACCTAACCCTAACCCTAACCTAACCCAATAAAATAATGAATAACTCCAAATACCAGTCAATTTTAGCCCAAAACCATATGGCTTCTGCCAAAATACTTAAGATGAAGAGGAATTTCACCTTTCAGCATGACAATGACACTAAGGACACCTCCAAATCAACAAAGGAATGGCTTCACCAAAACAAGACCAAGGTTTTGGAATGGCCCGGCCAGAGTTAGAATGCTGTTGCAAGGAAAAATAGCAAAATATTGCAAAATCAAGATGACTGCTGACATTTAGTGGTCGGCACACTTTTGCAACCTGGTTATTGTAAAATTTTTACTTGCCATTTTTTCACCCCAAAATTATTCCTATTGATAATCACTTTAATATACAGATTGGAATTTCGGAATAAAGATGGAACAGATTCCAAAATGATTCTTCTTGGTTTCATTTTTTTTTATAAAACTTTTTATATGCACTGTACGTACACTACTCTCCAACATTGTAAGATCACTTATTCTTTATTTATATTTTTTCCAGATTTAAGAATGTTATATGTGACATGCATGTATGTTTATTTATTTGTTTGCCCTCTCTAGGGGGCAGGAAAAGTGTTTTTTGTGCTTTGTGTTAAGCAGATTCCTAACACCTTTAAAAAAAGTGCTATATAAGAAGCCAAGTTGCCATCTTCTAGCGACGGAACATGAGCGGCCGTCCTGAGATGGGCTGCGTCCGAAAACATGGGCAGCTGACTAGTTTCCTTCCTGCCTCACGAGACAATGAGGCATGAAGGCAGCTCAGAGAAACGCTTTTGGACACACTTCAAAGGCAGCGTGTTTGAAATATAAACAGGGAGGGCCTTTGTGATAACTACCGTAATCACATATTTGAAAACTACAATACTAATTTCTCACTAGAAGTGCAATTAAAAGGTGCAAAAAGTAAAAATATAACTTAATTTACACAAAATTTGTGCTCTAGCCGCTTTCTTGGCTGCCATTTATTTTTTCGAACCTCGACCAATTACATTCCCCATGCGCAAACATGCATAGAATTGTGGGACAAGATCTCAGGAGTCAGGAAGTAAACCTAACATGCCTTGATGCCTTCCTGCCTTGGAATGCTGCCTCAGAAGGCAGCAATTTAGAGTTTTCAGACGCAGCCATGGATTTCTGCTCTAATGTGTTCCTTTAATTTTCCTGATTATTTTCTCCTACATTGTGTTCATTTGTATTATTTTAATAAATTCCCCAATTTGACCAAGCCTTTGTGTTACCCTTCTTGTGTGTTATGGCAGTGGTTGTAACATAATTTCGGGCTCGTCTAAAAACGTATATTTTTCACTTGTTTAGTGTGGGAGAAAAGTGTATAGTCCTCTTCGTGGTGATTGTCCGGATTATTGTTTTTCCGGTTGTGAGTAACTACTGGAATCTTATGTGAGTATTTACTCTATTTATGTTGTAGTCCTCCGGTAGGTTTTGAACCTGCCACTTTGTTATTTTGCCTTTGGCTTTTAGTGGTTATTCAGAGTGGGGGTACGCTTCAGGTAATGGAATGGGTGCACAGGTGTTCATGATTTTAGCTTTTACAGTCGCCTTGAGCCCCTAACGCCACTGAAGACTAGGTGTTTATGTTGTAAAAAAATTAATGGTGTAAATACATGTGCGTTATGAATCACTTTTGGTTATTCAATTAAATCTGTAATTTCGCTCTTAATTCATACAATTTGTGAAAATTTCGTGTAGCGGCCAAATTTAGTTCATTTGCTTAGTTTGTCAGGAAAATGCAGGACTTGTGTAAATGATTTAGGGGTGGTTTCCCAAACAGGAATTAGCTTAAGCCAGGACTAGACCTTAGTTTAATTAGGAAATATAACTAGTTTTGCCTTACGTAAAGTAAAGCATTACTTGTGTGCATTTTGACGCAAAAAAGGGCATAGATGTATTTTAAGTTAGTGCAAGTTGTTTTCAGTTTGGACAGCTCTTACATTTATTTTAGTCTATGACTAGTCTAATCCCTGTCCGGGAAACCGCCCCATAGTGGTTTAATTTTGAAACCATTATTTCGTTATTTCTGTGAGTAAGTGTGCCGGAATGACTTCGGAAATTAAAACAAGACTTCTGTGAGAAAGTGTGCCGGAATGCCTTCTGTAGTTGATATATTTTGGAAGTCTCCTTTTGAGGAACTGCTTTTATTGTGGACAAAAGAGCAGTTATTAAAACTGAAATCGCTCCTAGATATAAAACTTTGAAGGAAAATTTGCAGAACATCCTGGTTGAGTTGGGTGTTTTACAAATGCCATTATTACACGGCTCTCTGGAATGCTTGATTCTGATTGGTCAGTTGAGACATTTGCAGGTTCGTTCTTTTCAAATAATAACCGTTCCAAAGTAATAACGCATAGCCGGTACTACTTGTACGAGTAAAATCGTTTCGCGCCAATAAAGATCAATAAAGATTACTGTTTGGCGCCATCTTGTGACAAACACTGGACAACCACGACAAGACACAGACATCTTACTGAGACTGAACTTGACAAAATAGAGCATGACAGCTACGAAGCCAACACACACAAAAATACAGAATGGGGATTAAAACTTCTCAAAGACTGGCTAAAAGAGAAAAAATGGAGACAAGTATGAAGCAGCGGATCTTAATAAGGTATTACGATCATTTTATGCATCTGTGCAAAGTTCGCGGAAGGATAAAAATGTTAATTTAATACAAATATGCCAATAAAATGTTTAAAATTCATATTCATGTCCAGTTTTTTTCTTATGTGGCAAGTAGCCGTGTAATAAGCGGGATAATGTAGAGGCAGCCGGTAGTTATTGGGAAATAAGCCCCTTCAGTGTGATACAAGACCCTCCGCTTCGCGTCGGGTCCTGATCACACTGTCGGGGCTTATTTCCCAATAACTACCGGCTGCCTCTACATTATCCCTTACTTAGAAAATGATAGTGTTGTGGAGGAAGTGGCTGATCCTTCTGTAAGTGAAAACACTATTCGATTAAGAGTTAGCACTTAAAGAAAATTATAGATGAGTGCTAAGGTGGCTTGCGCTGCCTCAAATGATTTTAATGTTGGCCAAAATCGTAGGGTGGTCTGTGAAGTATTTTTGTCATTTCGAGAGGGGGGGAACTTCTTTAACCCTCCTATTATCTTTGGGGTCAATTTGACTCCATTCAAAGTTTATCGTCTGTAAAAACATGATTGACTTCTTTTTCTTGCTTCAGATTTCATGTCTTTTCCTAATTTAATAAGGACAAGTCGGTAAACCCAAAATTTTCATAATGATTTTTTTCAATGTCCTCTACACATTAAAAATGTGGCGCACTCGCACTGGCGCTTTTCCATTGCATAGTACACCACGGTTTGGGTCGGGTCAGCTTATTTTTTGGAGGTTTTCCCACTGGGTGCAGTACGTAGTACACAATACTTTTTTGTAGTACCATCTCGGTTGGGGTTCCAAGCGGCCCAAGCTGATCACCAAAACGTGATGCAAAGATCACTGATTGGTCTGAGAGAATGGTCACTACCAGCATCATCGCTATTGTTAGAGAATATGATTATTTTATTATCATTTATGGATGTGTTTCTTTATACCATAATGCTTTGCTACTTGATAAAAGAGGAACATGCTGTTCTTCTTATCATGATACCCCCACCCGACTGAGTCTTTGGGTGGTGGAAAGAGTTTTGTTTATCTAACATTTACATACTGCTTCACCTATGGCATAGTATAAGATGTTCTTGTTTGCGTGTGTTGATTTCATGACGCATATCATTGCTTTTGACACATATCTTTGTGGGTGTCGGCCCATCTAAATAAAGAGGCTCGCAGAGAGAGAATCTGAGAGAGACAGCCTGAGCATATCTTTATAAGACAGCTTTTGTGACACCCTTATTCGTGGTCTGATTGTGTCTTATTTTGTTAAATTGTATAAGTAGAATAAACCTGATATCTATAATGTAAAAGATTAGCTTTACCTTCATGCTAGCTTGCTCTGTCTCGAGTAAACCTGTTGTCATCTGTGCTTTGCTGTAAGTTACCAAACTCCCTTTTAGTGATGAAAAACATCCACAGGTTAAGAATCAGGAACACCATAACAGTTTTTTTCTAGACTGTTGTGTCAGATGTGTCATATGACCAAAGAGATGAAGTGCAACATACTAGTTAACGAAAGTTTTGTAAGAGATTGCAGGAGAGAGTGTCGTGCTAAAGGTTGTGGTCAACCACATTTTAGAAAAAGACGAAGTGCAAGGTTGTGTCAGATGTGCCATACGACCAAAAAAGATGAAGTAAAATATACCCACCACATCAAATCAAGGTTTACAGAAGGAGAAACCAAAGAGATGAAGGGAAATGTACTAGCCGATCTCAACAAGTTGAAGTTAATCTCAATGATTTCATTAATCAAGGTGTACAGAAGGAGAAAGACAAAAAGAAGGAGCAAAAGAGAAGGCAGAGAAAACGTTCACATAAGTAAAGAAGATTTCATCAGAACTACAACTGTAATGATTGAAGTGATTAAGAAACAAGAACGGACCAATAAGATGTTAATAAAGTTCACACGAAAATGGAAACCTGATATGGAGAGAGATTTGAGATGTATGATAGACGAGGTTGAATCTTTAATAATTTGAGGATTCAGCGCCGTCTAAATATGTGTTTAATTTTTGATGTGTTTTGTAGCATGTGTAACACAGGCCCTGCTTGCATACAAAAAGAGGTATGAGGTGGTTTTGCAACACCTTGCCCAAGCAACTTGTATTTTCTTTCTTTGTTCATGAATAGAGAAATGAAAGTCACCTATTCTATAGGATGACCACAGGTATTAGTATATGTTTTTCCTGTTAAAGAAACAAGGTGACAAAACCTGCTCTAGTAGGGATTAAGTTTAGTTTCTTTTTATATTAGTATTAGTTTCTTTTTATATTAGTTTTATATAAATATTAGTATTTTTCTTTTTCTCTTCCATTTATAAATGTTTCGTTTACTGTGTAACTCGGGGAAGAATGGAACGAATTGGTTTCCAAATAAGGAAAGGTATTGAAAGTCTCTTAGTGTAATCACGTGTGGCTTGGGTGCTATAAACATGTGGGAGACACAGATTGATCTAGGTCGTTCCTTGTGGTGAAGACTGCTCGCATTTTATTTTTAAATCATTATTGTTTGTTACAAAAAACTTTGTTCATTAAACCGAAGCCATGTACCTATGGCGAGTCGTAAACTTCTTTTAATTAAGTCTCTGATTGAGTTTTACACTTTACACTTGAACAAATCATAGACTCCAGGGCCGGATCCAGCTGAGCCTGGCACGGACACCACACAAGGTTGCTGAATACCTACCAACCCATTCAATCTAGAGGTGGGAAAGAGCCAATCACTTTGCAGTGTGAGTTTGGTTTATCTATATGTACATTTGCTGGGTGATGTGCATGAATTGCTTAATTATATGGATGCAGGATATTTTAGGGAATACAGGCGGGATGTCAAATACAACAGGAGTTGCAGTTTGTGCCAGCACATTCGCAACGCGCATGTCCGCGTATATGCTTAAACGCAACTTAAATGAGGCTCACGCCTATATCCCTACCACCCTTGAAGTGTTACTAAACTCGATGGAAAAGCTAACCAAGCCAAAGTGAAGTAAGCTGACCCAAACCAAATCGTGGAGTACTATGCAATGGAAAAGCACCAATTTTGTAGCATCTGTGTTCTTTTCTAAAAAAGTTCAATTTTGCGCAGTGAATATTCTACCATTGAAAAGGAGGTTTTGGCATTGGTTCTTGCGATTCAACACTTCGAGGTGTATTTGTCCAGCTGCCATTCTTTTCTAGCAATAAAAGTGGTTCACTGGCTCGTAATCATAGGGGAACCATTTTAAGTGCCATATATCGCCTCTGTAGAACCATGTTGTGCTATGTAGAACCCCCGTATGGTTCTTCATAGGTGCTATATAGCACTAAAAATGGTTCCCCTATGATTAGGAGCTTTTAGAGCTATTTAGCACCAATTTTAGAGTGTTCAATCGTCATGTAGTGTCTTGTGCTGGAGTTTATATTTGCAGCCATGATCTCGACATTAAACATGCAGAGGCTGAGACAACGTGGTGGCTGAGGTACTGTCCCGAATGGGATAGACTTGTGGGTAAGGTATATTTTTGGGAAAGGTTACTCTTAGCAGATGCAGTTTCTTATTGTGATGATTCACTTTTGGGGGATGAAGGCGGTATGTGATATATATTCATGTTTATTTATTTGTTTGCCCTAGTCTAGGGGGCAGGAAAAGTGTTTTTTTGCGCTTTGTGTTAAGCAGATTCCTTACATCTGTGGGTCATTAAAGGAATAGTCTACTCATTTTCAATATTAAAATATGTTATTACCTTAACTAAGAATTGTTGATACATCCCTCTATCATCTGTGTGCGTGCACGTAAGCGCTGGAGCGCGCTGCGACGCTTCGATAGCATTTAGCTTAGCCCCATTCATTCAATCGTACCATTTAGAGATAAAGTTAGAAGTGACCAAACACATCAACGTTTTTCCTATTTAAGACGAGTAGTTATACGAGCAAGTTTGGTGGTA
This sequence comes from Misgurnus anguillicaudatus, assembly GCF_027580225.2. Lineage (NCBI taxonomy): Eukaryota > Metazoa > Chordata > Actinopteri > Cypriniformes > Cobitidae > Misgurnus > Misgurnus anguillicaudatus. The sequence continues at coordinate 2,793,445 of NC_073337.2, forward strand.
CAAAATAAAACGTAGCGCTTTTCTAAGCGGATTTAAAAGAGGAACTATATTTTATGGCGTAATAGCACTTTTGGGAGAACTTCGACTCGGCGCAGTAAAACCCCATTATGAGAGTGAGAAGGGGAGCGGACTTTTCAGGCGAGTCGAAGTGTGTTACTCATTTTCTATCATGCATTATTATACAAGAAAATATAAACTATCGCTCACTTTCACTTTTATTAAAATGTTTTAAAATGGATTATGAAGAAGGCTTTATTAATCCAAATATGTGTTTGGTCACTTCTAACTTTATCTCTGTTTGATACCATTGAATGAATGGGGCTAAGCTAAATGCTATCGAAGCGTCGCAGCGCGCTCCAGCACTTACGTGCACGCACCAGGGTTATTATAGTAAACGAAAACTATCACGAAAACTGAAACTATTAGTGAAAAAACATTTTAGTTAACTGAAATAAAATAAAAACGAAGGTTTCTAAAAAAAAACTAAAACTGAACTATAACTAAAATGTGGACCTGCAAAACTAACTAAAACTAACAAAAATATTGGAAAACAAAACTTGCGTTTTCGTTTTTTAAATGTTATTGGATCAGCAGTTGAACACGGAGTCACTCATATCACCGGATCATAAGCAAACGTTCAGCAGATGTTGCTGAATCATTAATGACCAATAGGTGGCAGACGAATGTCTATTAGAACTCCTGACCTGCACAGCAGCGTCACGTAATGTGTATGGCATTGTTAGCTGACGCTTTTTGGTTGCTATATTAAAGAATGTCAGCTGAACTTATCTGAAATTTTATATGCTTTTGCAGATAATCAACAAATAATATTATATATTAATATTAAGTCAACAAATAATTGTTAGTAACAACGATGTCTTCTGGTACAGAAATGGATACTCATAGACAGAACAAAAAAAATCTTATCTCATTTTCAACATTACCAGATTTGGCAAGGTGTATGTACACAACCATGATATTGTGCTAAAGACTAAAACTATACTAAAACTAAATAAAAACGAAAAGTAATGATTTTTGAAAAATAGAAACGAAATCAAAACTATTTATGCACCACTTAAAAGAACTAAAACTAAACTGAAATAAAATAACACGTTACAAAACTAAATAAAAATAAAAACTAATATTTTTTTGAAAACTATTATAACCCTGGCACGCACACAGATGACAGAGGGATGTATCAACAGTTCTTAGTTAAGGTAATAACATATTTTAATATTGAAAATGAGTAGACTATTCCTTTAAAGTACTACATTAGAAGCCAAGTTGCCATGTGTTCCTTTAATTTTCCTGATTATTTTCTCCTACATTGTGTACATTTGTATTATTTTAATAAATTCCCCTATTTGACCGAGAGCCTTTGTGTTACCCTCTTTTGTGTTATGGCAGTGGCTGTAACAAAGAAAAATATTAAGCTCATCAAAACTATTGAACACACATGTAACTACGGGAATTTTGTTGTGAATAAAAACTCAAAATAACTCAAAACTATATTATATTTAACATCTTTAAAGTAGCCACCCATTTAATCTAGATGTTGCAATAAATGTACTCATTTTATCAAGCAGCTCCTCTGAGGTCTCAACCTAACATGCTTTTTTAAACAGTACTGAGTGATTTCCCATCTGTTTTGGGCTCCTACTGAAGTCATCCTAGTCAAGTCATTGTTGTTGTTTGCCTTTTCAGTTCTTCAGTCTTAGGTTTTGATTTCAAAGTTGGACTTTATTGTTAGCGAGATAAAGCCGAGGAGATCTTGCAAGATCTGCTCAAATCTTACTGTACTATTACTGGTATTTATATGGTGGCTACCCCACCCCCATAAATGTAAACTCCATACAATAGCCTCCTGTTCAGATGTGTAACACATGGCATCACTTTAAAAAGGTCACAATTCTGGGAGTGTATGGTTTTGTCATATATATTCATGTAGATTATACTTAATTCCTTTATATTTGGATTAATAAAGCCTTCTTCATAATCCATTTTAAAACATTTTAATAAAAGTGAAAGTGAGCGATAGTTTATATTTTCTTGTATAATAATGCATGATAGAAAATGAGTAACTGAGGGGAGTAAAATTCCTAAGTTTTACCTCTCGTTCATTATATCCCTTTGACTGTTTTTTGTTTGTATATTAATACATATTTACCATTTTAATAGTTAAAATGAATACATTTATTAGGCTATTCAGATTGAAGTATTGTGCCTTGAACATGTTGTTTCTCTATTTTGTCGTGTGCTTACGAGAAGCACAAAACATATTTTTAACTCTTTCTGCTAACTATGGCAGTCCACACGTCTTTGTCTGAGCAGTTCAAGCCTTTATTTTTCATCTGCATCATCACAGAACAAAGAAGGATATTGTCTAAGTCTCTGACTGTGAGAAAGTACATCTTATCACCATGTTTTGGATCTGTTCACTATCTAGCTACAACAAACTCTGAAGACTTTAACCTTGAGAAAGTTACACGTGTGTTATTGTCAAAAATATTAAAGATAGCTTTATTGGCATGGTACAAAGGGGTCTTTATATTGCCAAAACATAGAAACATTAAATTTACAATTCATATGTACATTTATTGTCTTTGTTATAGGATATCCTAAAATAATAATAATAATTTGCCGTGTGCTTTTGGTGAGTTTCTTTTTGATCTTGGCTGCTCCTTCTTTGGATGCAAAGTCATCCATATAAAAAATTCCCTAATTCAATTTTTAGTAATAAAATATTTTTTTCTTCACATAACACAACATTCTGAAGTGCTAGACATTTATACCATAAAGAGTAGGGGTGTATCCCGGCATCCTGGTCAAATTTGCCTGTTGGCCTACTAATGATTCATATATCTAATAATGTTTTTACCTACTAAAAAACATTTTCATTTCTCAACAACAAAATACTAAACTTGTTTTCTCAGCAGTATTAAAGATCGGAAAACACTGCATTTTTTTGTTGTTGTTATTTTGACCATGTTTTACCCATTTCAATTTTCAGTAAATAAAATGGTAACACGTTACAATAAGGTTTATTAGTTAACATTAGTTAACAACATTAGTTAACATGAACTAATAATGAACTTCACTTATACAGCATTTATTAATCTTTGTTAATGCTAATTTCAACAATTACTAATACTTTTTTAAAATCTTGTTAATGTCAGTTAATGCACCGTGAACTAACATGAACAAACAATTAAAAGCTTTATTTCTATTAACTTACATTAACAAAGATGAATAAATATTGTAACAAATGTACTGCTCATGGTTTGTTCATGTTAGTTAATACATTAACTAATGTTAGCTGATGAAACTTATTGTAAAGTGTTACCATAAATGCAAATAGAAACATTATTTTTATTAAGAATTTTGCAGAAATGTTGTTGGTGGTTGACAATATGAAACAAAAAATATCATTTTACTTTAACACATACCTATAAATAGTAAAACTAGAAAAATGAAAAGAACTGTTGAAATGGTCTCTTAATTTTTTCCGTGTCTATATATACTTGGATATATAGGCTATATCACTGTCAAATAAAGATTGCTCTACTTGTATGGCTATCCTTTAAAAATAAGCTAAGGTGTTAAAAAAATAATCATAAAAAAGGCTGAATGAGTTATTCAACCTCAACAATGAGATACTGTCAAACTGCTCACCTCTCTTGTCTCTTTAAGTAATGTTTGATGAACTGTGGCAGCTCTGTCTGGAGATTAAAAGTCCTGGGGAGCCACAGCGGTCCCTGACCTCCCCTCGCTCTCCGGGCTACAGACGCCATGCAGTCTTTAGTGGTGAGCACGGTCTCACAGGGGAACTGGTTGAGCAGAACATGAGGTCGTTCCTCACTCATTTTCCTAACAGTAAATTAAACAGTAAATAATAAAATATTTACATTTGCATTTATGCATTTGGCAGATGCTTTTATCCAAAACAACTTACAGTGCATTACAAGGTACACATTTTTAAAATCAGTATATGTTCCCTGGGTTTGAACCTTTTGCGCTACTAACACAATGCTCTACCACTAAGCTTTACCTTATCCCACTCTCCCTTAAGACAACTAAATTGTGTGTAATATGTGATATACATGCCCACCTGTAATCTCGGATATGAGAAAAGGCCCAGATAATATCAGCCTCCTCCTTGTTTTCGGTAAACTGGAAACGTGGATGTTTGAGATTGTCTGTAACCTGCTTTAACTCAGAGTAGACCCTGGGGACAGACAGAAAAACAAATGCTTAATGCACTTTATTTTTTTTACCTTATGCAACATTTCTTATAATTTCCAGGTTTAAAAACAAATCAATAAATAATAAAAATTAGTTTATTATTTTGGACTTTCATGATACTGTTTAAAATGAATTATTACATGACACTTTTCAATCTTTACTGGTACAGAAGCTATCTTAATATACAAATATGGTCATCAATACCTAATATTTATTACAAACAGTAGTATAAATAAACTTAATATCTTCTGTCTGTCTGTCTGCAATGTAGTTTGGTGCCCCTCTGTAGTTTGTTGGTGTAAAATTGACTAAAAAGAATCTCTCACAAAAAGTTACATCTCCTTTTATGCCATATAGCTACAATACAAATATCTGTCAAAACTCAAGCATAACTTATTACACCCACAGATTCAACCTCAGCCATACATAAATGTTGGTTATTAGTGATTCAGTTTTGCCTAAAATTGATCTGTTATTTCTGAGTTAGTAATATTTAGGACAACAGGAACATGTGAAAATGCAAGACAGTTTTGTGTCACATTTCTTTTTCATTTGTTCCCCTCAGCTTTCTCTGTTCTGAAACACAATAAATTACTGACACTACTTATCCTCCCATAACCATTTTACTGCACGGATTAACATTTTTGTGCTCAGTAGCCTTAACACACCTCAGCACAGGCAGGGTCAGAAGGACCAAAAAGGGCACTTTGTAAACGACACAGATACAGATATAATGCCAAACACACCGGTCAATTTAAAATAAGAGAGATTCCCAAATATTAAAATAATAAATATTTTTCAAAATAAATACTGAGAATAAGAAAGGTAATTAAGTGGAAATTATGTTTAATACTGTTGATATATTTAAAACTCTTTTTTAAATATATAAAACATAGGATAAAACATGTAAACTATGGTTTATTACAAATGAACAGCTTTTACCATATCAGTAACTTATTATAGTAAAATTATAACACAATGGTAATCAATGCCACAAAAACATGTTATACTCTTTTACTATAATAAAACCATGGATCATTTTCATATTGGAAAATATACCACAAAACTTTAATATTTCAGTAAATAAAAAAATGAATACTCACTGGACTGGTAGAATTCAAGCATTCTAGGTCATGCTAAACCATGCTACAGTACTATTGTTAAACCGACTTGGATAAAACAAATCAAATGTTTTAGCCAAAAATTAATATGGTAGCAATCAAGTTTTTAAACTTTTATTGTAATTAATTAAGCTTAACTCATATGCCACATTTGCTTAATTTTTTAACTCCTTACTAGTCAAAGATCATAAGGGACACACATTTCTTAACTGTCATGCAAACTCTGCCTAGATGCACAGAGCTTCATCTGCGTCGCCATCACCCTACGGGTGTTTAAGTTCATGCGCTGCTGCGCACACTGATCGGCGTATGACATCAAAGTACAGCGAGAGTAAACTACTTCTAGATCAGTGCTTTTAAATGACTCTCGTAAATGCTATAGCTGAAGTCGAACCCCCTCTTATCACGCACCTTTCAACTATTTTTCAGTTTGTTATTAAAATTTTGTATTATTATTTTAAGCAGCAATGGTAACACATTTTATTTATTATACTTATTACTTTTATAATTTTTTCCATGACCAGAAGGCCACAAAAGGGGTGGGGGCTTAAGACCCCTGTGCATGCCACACTTTATATAATAAAAAAAACTAAAGGCAAAGAAAGGTTGAAGTTATTAAATGATTAAATTTTCATGTATGTGCATGTGTGTTAAAAAAAATGCAATACCAGCAACCAGTGTATGTTTATTGTTGGTATTTGATTATAGGGATCGCACATGTCCTGTGATACAATATTTGGAGGTAGCCAGTATATTTGCTTATCTTTAATGCAACAACTAATCCCCTTGCTTTGTCTAAATGATTTACACATTTACGTAAACATTTTAAATCTTGTATGCCTTGGAGGAACAAAGACAGGATGCTTTACGCTGCCATCAGGCCAAAGATTTGAACACTTGAATATGAATTGTGTGCCTATGATTTACTGTGTGAACTGAGGTATGCAAGTTATTCTCCTTCTCATATCAGTGTGCTCACATGGTTTTGACACTAAATTAAATATGAAGTGGGCCTCATGTTGGACTGACATGCTTACACAAATGTATAATAAAATAGTTTTGTTCCCTTGGAAGAAGCGTACATTATTGTTCCACTAATAATTAATGATGGTTATGTGCGTGAGAACACAAGGGTGTACTCACACTATCCATAACGTACAGTATGTACCCAGGTATGTTTGACACCCAAAGCATGGTTTGTTTGACTAGTGTGATCGCTCCATACTGTACCAGGGTGTGGTAAGCTTAAACTTACCCTGCTATGCCTCGCAAAGGTGGTCTTTGGCACAGTTCGCTTTGATTTGGTGGACAGGGCACACGCACCTTAAGCACGGGGAATGTAAAACTTTTACTCTGATATGCACAGCACAAATGTCTAACCAATTAAGCTACAAGAATACCTGAATCATGAACACATTCTCACTGAATATACACTGTTAAAAAACTTTTGATTTGTATTACAATTATTGATGCCTTGTTTTGTACATTACTACATTAAAGCTGAACCCTTGTAACTATCTCTATCAATCTTTTGAAACATTTACATACTTAGCATGTGTTGTGTGTTGATGTAAAATGATGTGAATGTTTTTGCATGTTTTAAATGTTCTTTTTTATTTTTAACCCAAAATCGCCAACCCTGTTTTTAATACAATATTTTAAGACTGAGCTCATGGAAGGAACTGATTAACACAGATTAGTAATCTACATACAATCCAAATACTCACTTTAAAACTTTCCCGTCTGGCACACAATAAGGCTCAATGTTTATGGGAAGCTTCTCCTTGTTCTCCTGCAGGATGGTCTAGAAAAGAAGTGCAAAAAGCAGCATGTGTGAGTGATGATTTCATTAAATAAAACCTCATAAAACACTCCGAGATGATATATGTTAAAAACCAGCATGATAGTTGGAGTTAGTCAGTTTGCATAATACATGTTATACACAATATATACTTAAGGATATATAACATCTCAAAACCAAATGAAGGCACTTGGAAAAACCTAGTAAACATAAACGACACCAAACATGCTTACTTCATAGTACAGGTCAGATGGCTCCTGGACGTCATCATTGATGCCCTGAAGATCATCAGGTCGCCATGGTAACAGTCTGCAACTCCTCACCAAAGAGTCTGTCTCACCATACGTATAATCTCGTGTCACCTCATCTGATGGACAGGTTGAAACTCAAATCAAATACATCAACTAAAAAAGACATTTTACACAATACATTTACATTTAGCAGATGCTTTTATCCAAAGTGACTTGCAACTGTGAGGAAAACAATACAGTGATTCATCTTAGGATGCAAATAATATACAATACAAGAAGTACAATACAAAGTTAAAATTAGCTTACAATGCACGAGTTATGAGTAGCACATAAAATGAATACAAAAAGATAAAAAGACAGATTTATCAGTATCAGAAACAATGTTTTGGTAAAAAATGCATCACAAAACTGTGTTGTTCAGTGTTTCATGTTTCAACAATGAAGCCCTGTTGTCACCATCAAATGTCCAAGCATAAAACAACCTATAAGGTCACCCCCAAGTGTAAAATATAATCCAATTCAATTCTTATTGGGTGTTAAAGGATTAGTAAATTTTCTTAAAAGAAAAATCCAGATAATTTACTCACCACCATGTCATCCAGGGTGTTGATGTCTTTCTTTGTTCAGTCGAGAAGAAATTGTGTTTTTTGAGGAAAGCATTGCAGGATTTTTCTCGTTTTGATGGACTTTAATAGAGCCCAACATTTAATACTTAACACTTAACATTTTTTTTCAACAGAGTTTCAAAGGACTATAAACAATCCCAAACGAGGCATAAGGGTCTTGTCTGGCGAAACGATTGTCATTTTTGACAAGAAAAATGAGAAATATGTACTTTTGGACCACAACTTTTCGTCTAGGTCCGGTCCAGCGCGACCTAACGTAAATGCGTAGTGACGTAGGGAGGTCACGTGTTACATATATAAAACGCACATTTGCGGACCATTGTAAACAATAAACTGACAAAAACATTAATTAGTATCAGTTGACATACAACAACGTAAGAACGGTACTCTTTCAAGACGCTTGTAAACACTGGGGCGGAGTTTCGCGTTCGTCCTCTGTGACCTCTTGACGTCATGACGTATTGCGTGGGGTCAGCTGGCGCATCACGACCGGATCTACATGACGAGAAGTTGTGGTTTAAAAGTGTATATTTGTTATTTTTATTGTCAAAAATGACAATCGTTTCGCTAGACAAGACCCTTATGCCTCGTTTGGGATTGTTTATAGCCCTTTGAAACTCCGTTGAAAAAAACTGTTAAGTGTTGAGTTAAGTATTAAATGTTGGGCTCTATTAAAGTACATTAAAATGAGAAAAATCATGCAATGTTTTCCTCAAAAAACATAATTTCTTCTAGACTGAACAAAGAAAGACATCAACATTTTGGATGACATGGTGGTGAGTAAATTATCTGGATTTTTCTTTTAAGAAAATGGACTAATCCTTTAATGGCAGGCCAACACATCTTCTTAGTTGAAAATAATTGCTTTTATTGCTCCTATAGAAACAGCTGTAGTAGCTGTTTATGAGATCACAATTGGGTTTGCTTGTGGAGATATAAAGCAATAAAATCCCCAGGTGGTGGTAATAACCAGGACTCAACCTCTCTGTCTTCCTCTCCCAAATTCCAGTTCACTAAAGGTCTATTGAATCTATGTAATGTCATTTTCATTCTATGTTGTGATGCTACAAAGGTTTCATCTTCATGTTTGGTGTCATTTTAAAGGTGATTATGCGATGGTGAAAAAGGTCTAATTTCTATAATTCTAAGAGAAAGTGTACCAAAGTTTAGACCTTAAGACCTAATCTGTACTCCTGCGATGGGTGTCACCTCATGAGGAGATCTAGATTACAGATGGTTAACAGTCCCATTTGGTGCTCCTCTTCAGGTCACGAGAACCGACCAACCAAATCCTGATTTGAGATGTTATTATTCTTTGTCTCATTCTGTGTATATAAGGTGGCTTGGCAAGAGACTCTGGGAAGTATTCTTTAGCAAGAATCTTCCCCACACTTTTTGTGTGTGTATTCAAACTTTATGAAAGCATTCTTTAGTAAGAATCTTCCTAGACCACTTTGTGTGTCTTTAATTGCCAGGTATGATTTTTACTTTGTTTATTTTCTATGCTAATCTTCTTAATTGTTGAATTTGAATAACCAAATAATTAATTTACGTGGGACCTGCCTGCACCTTCAGGATTATAACTTATTCTCTATGTATATTTAAATAATTAAGAGAATGAAAACATAATAATAATAAATATAAATTATGATCAGCATCAGAATAATATTGATAATTTATAAATTGGAGTCAGATTTAACAACCAAAGTAAAATAAATAAATATGAAATAGAAGCGCTAAGGAAGGAACGAACACAAGACCCCTTCACCCACTCCACTTGTATCCATCGTTGGGCTGGTGGGTGGTACCTTACACAGCGGTAAAGTGAAACTGATGTAATGACTAATGTTGGTAACCCATACCTGGAATGTGATCTCTCATTAAACCCATTCAGTGAATAGTGATCACTGGCCCGTGATCGTTTCCCTTTCTTCGTATAAAACACTCTTCAGTCTCATGTTTTGGTTTCAAAAGGTAGACTTTATTGTTAGTGGATAAGGCCTTCTTGCATCTTCTGGCTAGTACTCTCTATCCTATGGCCTGGATATATTAATTATATTTATGCATAGAATAACTTCTCAAATACATGATTGTAAAACATAGAATAACACAAATGCATACTATTAATAAAATACTTTAAATACATAATGCTAAACTAATAAGTACACATAAATGGTTATATTCACATAGATTATACTTGATTTTGATTAATAAGATCCTCTTCAGGGGCTGGCTTAGCTACGTCCGGCTTTGTGAAAAATATTTATGCCTGTTGCACCATCTGAAACTACGACCAAGCACAGCAACGCTCGGCGTAGACGATTCGCCTCCCGCATATGCATCTAACTGCAGTGATATTGAGACCCCATTCACGTTACTAGTATGGTTATAAATTTGATGACATTAGATGACAATAGAGAGGTTTCCCTCCTACCACACGTTTGCCAGGGCGCTCTCCCTCAAGATTCATGCATCACGTGCAGACCATCAAACACAACCTGCTGTTAGATACATCTACATGCTAACACCAACAGTCACGGTTTTGTGACTGTAGCTTTTAACCAGGAGAAGACATCGTCAGGTGGCATCCAACTCTCCTCGGACGTTTCGACCCTAAACCACAACGTCCTCCAGTTGGTGGGTTGGCAGTAATGGCCTGTCACTGCCCTTCTTCTGGCTTCCAGCTTAACTCCTCCCGTCTGTTCCAGAGCCAACAGGAGTCTCTTCTGCTACCTCCCCCAACCTCCGAGCAGCTTTCTTCCTCTCCTTTCCTTCTATTCCCAGGACTGTGAGCATTTTCCACACAGACCGGAAACCCATGCAGCCAACTACAACAGTTAAGAGCCACGCTTGTCACCCTTGGTCCCTGCATTGTTGAACCAGATCTTGTTACTAATTAGCCTTCCTTTCCGAGGTCTCTTCACATCCTCCTTCCCACGTTACCGTCAGTTCTCTAAATATAAGCTTCCTCTCTTTCTCAGACCATATGACCACATCAGGCCTCAGGGATGTCTGGACAACCTGAGGAAAGTGTAGTTTTCTTCCCAGGTCCACTCTCATCTCTGATGACTGTGCCATCTGCAGGAGGCTCTTCTTGGTCTTCTTGGAAGAGGGTGGCTTCTCCCCGTCCCTGATGAACTTGATATATGAAGCTGGTCTTACGTGGGTCTGGCTCTTCTGCTCCAAGATGTCAGCCAGTGCTCTGAGGACCTTATCATGCCAGCATCTATACCTCCCTTGGCTAAGGGCAATCTTACACCCCGCCAGTATGTGCACCAACGTACCTCTCCCTCCACATAACTTGCACAGTGAGTTTTCCCTCATTCCCCACCTGTGAAGGTTTGTTGGTGTTGGAAGAGTGTCATATATTTATCGGAGCAGGAAAGAGATGCGAAAGGGCTCAGTTCTGGCCATGTAATTTTGCACATTAACTAAACGAAAGCCTTAACCATTTGCACAAAAGATAATTGTTTGAAGATTGATTCTAATAGTTCTGGATTAAAAGGAAATTAAACGAAAGCATGTTCTCTAAAGTTCTCTGTAGAATTTATTGGTGCAGTCTGTCATGCATGAAAGCACACTGCTTGCGTATTATGTGCATTAGACCCGCCAATGTCTTTTCAAATTTCAAGTCAAGGCTTTAACAAGTCAAGACTTTATACGCCTACCCTTGACTAGACGTAAGATTTAGGCTCAGTCATGCATTACGCCTAGATGGTGCAACAGGTGTACAGTAAGTTGGAGAATATTTACATTTACATTTAGTCATTTAGCAGACGCTTTTGTCCAAAGTGACTTACAAATGAGGCAAACAATAGCAGCAATTATAGCAACACAAGAACAGCAATACATAAGTGCACTGGAAATAGTCTCATCAAGTCCAACATAGCCAAGGGTTGGTTGGTACAATTATTATTTTTTTAAGAATTTCTTTATCTGTACAAAGGAAAATAGGGAAAGATAGTAAGTCCTATATGATGCACATCTAATTGAACAAGGTATACAGTATATGTCCTGGAACTTCAGCAGTTCCTGGAACAATTTATACATTATGATGGATTTTTTTATGCTGCTAAATGGACTCCGTTTCAGCGCAGTAATGACAAGTTACCTTACCTGATATCTGCTTCAATCCAGTTTGCCGACATTTCTCGTCGTGAATGTTGTAAATCTCTCATTTTAAAGCGTTGAACCAACTTCATGCTGCCATGACACGCACGCGCGTCCTCACTACGGCACGTGCATCATTGTTTATGCGTCTCATTAATCATTTCCTGATAACTGCTTCAATCTAATTTCTCGTGGTGAATGTTTATATGCATGTTATCTCTCGTTTTAAGAAGCTAAACCATAACTTTTGTTATGATGACGCGTGCGTACTCAATACGACCATTACGGCATTGTTTCGGCTTCGTGTTCACACAGAGGGTTTTCCGTGTATCTTACTAGGTCCTCTTTTCGGCAACGATCCCAGAAGATATACGGGACCATTTGCGTTCACACAGAAGCTTGTCTGGGTATTTTCTGGGACTAAAGGTCTGTGTGAATGGGGTATTAGTAGTCCCAACACTCTTCAGTGAAAGCGCAGAGCCAGCATGATTGTTCAAAGTGACCACTGTGAGATTTATATGTACTATTTGGCTCTCACTACAATGCTCTTTCAGCTTTCTAATATCATGTCTTAGGCCACACACTTATATAGCTGTCACGGTTAAGGCAGGCAAGACAAGGTGGTGGATCCAAATGCAGTTTAGAATTTACTAATAAATCCAAAAGTGTATGAAACACAGGCAAGAACACATGACATCATCACAAAACAACAACTGACAAACAGACAGGACTCGTGACAATGTGCCAGTTCCTATTTTCTGTGCATGTTGAACATCTGTGCTGGATATCTGCATTTCCACACATGTCCCACGTGTGCATATGTGACCCATACAGGCAAAATGAGTCAGAATGCGCATGGTGTAATTTTAAGCTACAGGCAAAAAAAAGTATTAATGTTGATTTTGGATGAAATTGAGGTTTTCATAAAAATAAGTACATTAAGCTCTCGTCTAGTGATCTTATTGCGTTAAATAGTTATTAAACATCTAAAATGATCTTTATTTGTATGTTTTCTGAGAGGTGTACCATCCCAAATGCTTACAAACCTATACAAAGATGTGTGCATCCACATTTGTGTGACATTTTGGTTTCGGTTTGAAAACATGCAGGAATTAGAAAATAAAGTGCAGGACTTGCTTGATGTTAAAAAATGTATTAAGAGAGATAAAGTTTGGTCAGATTTGTAACAGACGAGGTTGAGGCTTTAGCATTCTAAACAACAGGCGTGAAAACCCTATATTGGATGAATATAAATTGAAACCCGAAAGGGATAATGTTGCGAAGTAAGCAGAAGAGGGCATAGGGTGTGTGAAAGGCAATGAAAATCTAAAGATTGTGCTGTACACTGTGTGTTTACGGCAAAAGTCATGTCCTATGTTAAAACATTGTGCTCGATACATTAGACCAATAGGTGGGGGTGTAGGCGTTGTTTTGTGGCTGTTCGAACACATTCGACCACATCTACACCACAAAAGCAGTCCGGTCGTGTTTTCGACTACCCCGTTTACACCTGTCTTTAGCATCGTCCACTTGTGATTCGATTGACCAAAACGCATCTTAATAGCAGGTGTAAATAGCCTCTGAATGTGATCAAATGTGGATGAGCTCAAAACATTTCACACCCTCTTTACACCTTTGTTCTAATACATTAATTCCAGCTATATTCAGGCATTGTGCGGATGGATGTTTATCCCTAGAATACCGACATGTTAACTGCAGAATGATAAGTGGATGGTAATTAAACAACACCCAGGGGGTGTGAGAGATAATTCTCTTTGTTTTGTTTGGGGGTAAGAGGATAGAGACATTTAAATCTAGAGCATCAATCCACATACATTTCTCTCACCCTCTCCAGAAATATCGCATTTGCAGCTTTTATCCTGTTTCCCCACGACAATTAATGACGAGAAACATCTCATGCTGCACCTGACCCTTACGAAAATGAACCATTACTACATTTAAAAAAAACATGGTTTTGACAGCCATGGTTTTCAAAAATCATAGTTAAACCATGCTAGTATAGTAAAACCATGGTTTTGCTGAGAGTAATCAATACACCAAAAACCATGGTTACTACACTTTTACCACAATAAAACCATGGTTAATTTTCGTAAGGGGAACTTTGGGACCGCTCGTCTTCCGACTCGCTGTCACTCGTTGCTGACTCCGTTGAGCCACCGACCACACTATGATTTGTTTTGTCAGACAGATTAAAGGAATAGTCTACTCATTTTCAATATTAAAATATGTTATTACCTTAACTAAGAACTGTTGATACATCCCTCTATCATCTGTGTGCGTGCACGTAAGCGCTGGAGCGCGCTGCGACGCTTCAATAGCATTTAGCTTAGCCCCATTCATTCAATTTAGAGATAAAGTTAGAAGTGACCAAACACATCAACGTTTTTCCTATTTAAGACGAGTAGTTATACGAGCAAGTTTGGTGGTACAAAGCAAAACGCAGCGCCTTTCCAAGCGGATTCAAAAGAGGAACTATATTTTATGGCGTAATAGCACTTCTGGGAGTACTTCGACTCGGCGCAGTAACACCCTCCCTCTCCCATTATGAGAGTGAGAAGAGGAGCGGACTTTTCAGGCGAGTCGAAGTACTCCCAAAAGTGCTATTACGCCATAAAATATAGTTCCTCTTTTAAATCCGCTTAGAAAAGCGCTACGTTTTATTTTGTACCACCAAACTTGGGGCTAAGCTAAATGCTATCGAAGCGTCGCAGCGCGCTCCAGCGCTTACGTGCACGCACACAGATGATAGAGGGATGTATCAACAATTCTTAGTTAAGGTAATAACATATTTTAATATTGAAAATGAGTAGACTATTCCTTTAACTTTTTTATATTGTTTTACTAAAAATACCAAGGTTACAAAATCTTTGTTAACCTTTTGAAGAAATGTAGGTTATGTGATATTTTGATACATAATAGACTGCATTAATTTTATAATACATTTAGTCAATAAGTCAGCTAAATGTTCATATATTATTTTTCTGATCGAAATATCATTTAGCATACTTCATTGATTGATTTATAAAATAATACCTTTTCTAATAAAACACAAGTGTTTAAAATAATACACTTATGATACACTTCTAATAATACACTTATAGCGTTTGACATGAGATAATGTCAAAACATTCTGCCATATTATTACCGACAAAATCAATTGAAGGTCAATAATCAATTAATGAAGATGCGTTCCTTTAATTCATAAAAATCACACTTTTGAAACGGTGCTTTTCTGGTTAATAATTGCAGCAATATAACTTAGGTAATATATCATTTAATGTATAAAAAAATTTCTGCGTTATCATTTTAGCTTTTCTTGTGCTCCCCTTGTGGCCATTTAAGCGCAGTGAAGCGTGGTCGACTGTCGCTTCCAAACACGCCCTATAATATAACCCCACCCCCAAAACTGTGATTGACAAGTTTAAGTACAGGCATTGGAAACGCAAATGCAAAGAGAATTGCGATTTCATTTGAGTTTTGGCAAGATCTGTACGCGACGCTAGAGGAAGTGAAATAGCAAATGATGAATTGCAATTGAGATATGGCCGGGTCATAACTCGAAAGACACAGGAAATTCAATTGCAAATGGACTTTGATTTGATTTGAAATTTGGCATATATCAGGTATGATGACAAATTTTTTAAAAACCTCAAAACTCTAAATCTATCACACGACTAGACAGAGCAGACATTCACATTTGCAAAGAAACAAGGATTGTAAAAATCTGTTGAGTATTGAGAAAGTTATGATATTTTTAATATTAGAAATCAGAGGAAAAGTTATATATGGATGTCAATGGAATATATGTGACCGAAATGCTGCTTATTCACAAGTTTTTGCTTGTAACTTTCTCATTTTATCAGATATTTGCATGAAATTTTAACAGAATTTTGTTAGTACTTTCAAAATAAATTATAAACATTTACTGTTTTAGTTGAAATGGGCATCAAACTTTAGTTGGAATGTGCATCAGACCCATGGTAACCATGATTTTTAGAACGATTCCTGCAGTGGACGTTCTGACAGAACGTTCACTATAGCCTATTAATAGATATGCAACTACCAAATTTACGCAGTTTATTTAAATACCTTCTCCACCATAGACTCAGAGTACAATGTTTCAGGACCAAGATAAAATATATTTATTTGGGTCCATCTACCTTTCATTAGAGACCAGAGCTTAGTGGAAGCACACCGTCCGGTTGAAAGTGACACAAATGTTTAAACAGTTGCTGTGAATTAAAAACACCTCCGAGTTGAAAGTTAAAAATATCAAACGCTTCCGGTGGTCGGACTTGACCTATTTATTGTCATATTTAGTTAAAACATACTACAACTTTGCGGGGAGAAGTGGATATTGCATGACACACATTTAAAAGTACAGGGCGGGCTGAAAACAGATTCTTCAACCCAGAAATTCGACGCGAGTTCCCGCAATGTCAGCATTGCTACATATATTGTACGTTCGCGTAAATGGAAATGCAAACAGTTTGCATTTGCGTTTGATTTAAGTCACAGTTTTTACACCCACAAGTAGGAAACGCAATTGCAAATAGCATTTGCAATTCCTTTTTAATATTGTCTGCAAAAACGTTCCATACCTCCATCCCAATTGACTCATATAAAGACTTAAAGCGCCCCTCAGATGGTATTTTAAAGTTGCTTAATATTGTCTTGGAGTCCCCTACAACAGGCTTAAATGCATACCAGGGGTTCGTTCTTTGTACGTGGTTTACTCGGTTAGCTGGATTTGTTTGTTGACAATTTGGCTTGATCTTGGACTCTTTGGTTCTTCAAAGCTTATCCCAGAGTTGCTGTCATAACAACCAGTCCGTAAAACTAAACCTGCTCGGGAGAAGGCTTATTTCATGTAAACAAGATTAGATCATGGCACCTTAAGCCGAGGTGATACGGAAACTCTGTCGCAGTCATGTATTCTCCATTATACGAGCGCGATCTGCATAAGATGCACACTTAATATAAAGAGCTTTGCAAATTCAACACGTAATAAAAAAGGATTTTCTGTACTTGTGCAACTTGTTTTTGTAGGTGTTCTGATTATTATTCTTAAACGAATGACAAGACAAAGATGCTGATCGCATTCGTTTTAAATTTATTTTAATTTTCCTTAATAAAAACACCAATCAATCAAACCCAGGAGTAATAGATGTTATGTACAATAAAGAAAATTACTGATTGTGAAATAAGTTTCCTTTGAATAAACTAATTTCCTATTTTAGTTTTGTCTTTAGATTGTAGGCTTACAATGTCATGCATAAAAGGTTTTTCGTTTAGTGATTTCTATCCGTTTAAAACTCTGTCTACAAATATGTTACCCTGTCTCTTTCCTGTGACAAAACTGCCAATAACCAAATAAGTTTTTTGCACATATTTTCACATATCTTTATCTTCTTTACTACACTTTTCTGTGCAGACTCAGCAGATGCAAGACGTTCAGTTAACGTGGAATACTGCTAATATTGTTGTAGTCAGTTATCAGTTATATAAGAATAATGCAATTAAAGTAAACTTATTTAAACAGTTGCACTTTATGATCTTTTGATGTAGAATAACATTTACATACACTTACTGCACATCATTCTTCATTTAACACATTATTGGGAACTGCTAAAAGTGTTGGTGTATTATCTATAACTGCACAAAAGAGAGGAAAACACAATCTTATAATAAACTACAATTTAAATTTTATTTATCAGCAGTTAAATTGTTACATTTGTTGTGAGTTTAAGAAAGAGCAGCTGCCTTCAGAGATGATATTAAGAGATGATAGAGACATAATTTCTGCCAGCACATCACATGAAGATGCAGGACCACCACCTGTGCTTATTTATTCTGCTTTTTAGGTTGCTGTTACAAACAGACAAAACAGCATTTACTGTTTTTAAGGGAGACTTTAGGTCTTTAAGTACTAAGTTTGATTACAATCATTAATTTCAGTCTTTGACAAGCATAGTAAAGATGTCAAGATTATATTTTCACAGAATATTTACATTAGCCTATGTAGGGTGATTTATGTACAAAATTAGCTTTAACTGGGTTTACAAATTCAGCGTTATAAAAAGTTCACAACCTTCCATCAATAGCTCGTGCACTGCAGGGGTTAAAAATGGGCATGTTCTTGGCCATTGTAACAACCGGCCAATCACAGCGTGGCTGATCAGGGTTTCTACTATCGATATGAATTGACTTTTTATATTTTTGACCAAACAGATATTGAATATACAATATTTTCTGACATAAAACACACTTTAATAATAATAATATTAACTTAGATTACTAACATAACACTCAGAAATACAATCAATGGTTGCTAAAGCACAATTATCTGTCGAGAAAAAATGTGGCAAGCTCTGCATCAAGCTTGAACCCTTTAAAATCTCGTAGATTCCTCCACATTTCAAATGCCGGTCCGATATTTATCCTAATTTTATTATGGGCACGGTTGCTTTCTAGCTTTGTTTCCTTCTTTTCATTGATTTTTTTCCTAGCTCTGGTTGTTAATCGAGGAATCGGAAGTTTGTTTGAATGTTCTCTCCACCATCACGCTGTAAACTTCAGGCGGATGCACGTGAAATTATAACGCGTGCAAGGGTGGTTCTGTGGCGCTTGCAGGAACTGTGATTGACAGGCAGATTTTACACACCCCTGCGCTACTTGGACCAAATGAATCGGGAACGTTGGATTTTTGCAAAAAAAAAAGTTAAACAGGCTCTAGATGGAGCAAGAAGCGTTGATTTTTTTCTTAAACAGTCTGATTTATGTTGTTCTTTTGGAGCATAGTTTTGGTTTCAGTGAATATGATCAAAAAAATATGATCAAAAACGTTGCCGACTGCTGCTTTAACTTTCGCTTCTCAGACAACTTTCGTTTCTTAGATAACTTTCGTTTCTTGAGTAACTTTCGTTTCTTGAGTAACTTTCGTTTCTTGGGTAACTTTCGTTTTGAGTGGAAAACACCAGAATAATAAGTAATTTTGGCAGGCCAAGGGAAATAATAAGCAAGTGTACGTCATCTCGGATAAGAGTACTTTTGAAGTCAAGTCTCTAAAGAAAGGAGTCAGATGTTGGGAGGGCAGATGATCTTTGAGAGCCTCTTTGGGGTTTTATTATTGTCTCACTTTGTTGGCTCAAGCGAATAAAGTAAATTTTGTTTGCCATCTGGAACCTTTGCTTCTGAGTTTTTCTTATGAAAAATAAAAAGGCTTGTTGCCACTACAACAGATGGCGAGCTAAATCATTTTTCATATTTTCAATAACACCCAAGCAAAACTGACACAATCATTAGGTCATAAAAATGTCTATAAACATGACTGACAGCCATAAAAACAGGGGTCATAAATCAACGGTCATCAGTCATAGTTTAGAATACTAACTAAGCATCCTGTTTAAGTGAAATGTCTCTTCCTATTTGCATTTAATTGCATATTGAAACCGTTTCAGGTCAAACTGCCCAAGCACAACCACACACTTTACAAGTTATGTATTTTTAGTGTCAGCAGTGTAACAAGCCAACACTGGGCCCCTAAGCAGGATTATCAAGGTGGGCCCTTTACTACAGCACGTGATGACATAATGTCCACAAGCAGGCTACAATAAATAGGACAGGATAGGAATATAGAGACACAGCACAGGGAACTACATTGCGACCAAAATGGTCGCAGATGCGACCTTTTGAACTGCTGTTGCGACCGTAATTTTTAATAGGTCGCAAATGTGCTACCTAATGTTTTAGATAGAGCCCAACCGATTTATCGTTTTGCCGATTTTATCGGCCGATATGAGCATGTCGCAGATATATCTGTATCGGCGTATAAGCCGCAGATATGAAGCCGATATGAACGTTCATTACAGAAAACATTAAATGCTTTTGATAGATGTAAGTACTTGTTTGTCCAGCAGAGCGCACCTTACTGGTTGCTAATGGCGACCCAGGTCACTCACTGGAGTGACACCAGCCAATCCCCCGCCCCTTCACTTCAGTCAGTCAGTCTCTGAGTTCAGGTGGTGGCAGTCACGCGGTTTCTTCACAACATTTTACACCTGGTATTAAGACGCGCTTTGGTCAATTGGATTATAAGTGGGCGAGAGAGACACATTCCCGTTTAGTTTTGGTGTTTTTAATCCGTCTCTTTTGTCCACTTGTGAGTTGTTTTAATCGCAAGCGGGAGAAATAACGCGAGGCGGAGAAAGGACGCGTATAAACTGACGCGCAGTCTGTGGGAGTACAGCTACTTGTGCTGTTACCAAACATGCTCATTTCAAAGCAATTGATTGAATAAGCTCGCGCAACTTTACACCCTCGCTAAATAAAAGAGGCGGAGAGCAGACGCTTTAGTTTTATAAAAGTTTAAAGTCCCGGCAGAACACTGTGGGTTCACGTCATAAAAATGTTGTGCAGTACATTAAACATAAGCCTACATCAGTATGTTGTCAGTAAGTCAAGCATTGTCGTCTGAACGGTAAGTTTCTAATTATTTTGTGAAGTACATAACTTAATGTAAAGCTAATAAACAATGACTTTATAAGTTTCCATTTTTTAAAATAAGCCCAATATAACATTATTCTCGTCAAAACTGACAATGATTTAAGTTATATGTATTTTGTTTTGTTTGTGTTTTAAAGTTATTTATAATAAGTCAAGTTTACTGTTTTGTGCACTTATATCAGAATCATTTTGGATAATAAAGTTTATTGTTAACTTGTAAAACACACCTGCCTATATTACATATCTTTGTCACGTCATTTTAAGTGTTTGATCACCACATTTGTGGTGTGATCCTAGAGTGATCATTGCAAAAAAGTATTTATATATAGTATATTCTGTTAATGTATATAGTGTATTATATTTACAGTAGCCTATTGTAGTATAATATACTGTAGTATATGTGTACTGTACTATAAAATGCACATAAAGAATATCGGCCGATATATCGTTATCGGTCTTTTTTACTCCCTAATATCTGTATCGGCATCGGTCCCAAAAAATGCATATCGGTCGGGCTCTAGTTTTAGACAATATGCTATGATTTACTATGAGCATTTATTAAAACAGAAATGTGGATTTTAAGATTGCGTTTTATAACGTGCTCTGAGCCTTCAACGCGTTGACTTCATTTTGCGTGAAAGCACGTCATGTCTCCGTGTCTCTCCCTATGAGTGTGCGTTCGCGTGCTCTCTGTTTCTCAATGAATTTGGTGCGACGCGAAGCAAGCGCAGTGTCTTCCATGTTTCTGAACTTGAGCAGAGGTCTTTCTTCACTGAGGACGCGGGACCCGTATGGTTCCGGGTTTATAATTTAAATGGTCAGTCGGGTCCGGTTAGGACCTAGTTTAATTACTTTGAGTCCCAAGTCTGATTAATATTGTGTGTATAACCCGAGTCAATCGGAAAACGGCCATGAGCGCTACCGCGCTAAAGCTCGAGTGCAGTTTCAGCGTTCCTCCGGTTACTATGGCGATGGTTCTTGTTATGTCCACGCGATGCATTTTCTTTCTCACATTTTTTTAATAATCTTATTATTAATAAACCATATCTTTTCTAAAACCATATACATATTTAAAAAGTTTGCACAGAGATTGTAGCAAAAAAGCAGTGCTAATGTCAAGCCAATTGCACTGAACGAGCAAAGCTTAAGCTGACCCGGGATATAAAAAACGCAAAGCAATGTAAAGTCTGTCATCGGGACAGCAAGTAGACTTTTAAATCTGAAATAATGAGTGGATTAAGCTTTTTTTAATCGGCTAGGGAGAAATAGAAAGATAGAACATAAGCAGTTAAAGTGCCTATCTAATAGAAATTATAACCATTATAACATCAGTCACATTTATAATCTATAGACCTGCACTGTCTATTAATATACTATACATAGTATTGTATTATATTGAGTTTGATAAAAGGGGTCTAATTGCTTCATATATCAGTGCAAAAACAGTAAGTGTTTTCGTGGTGCTTTGACAAACAGTGTCAGCTTTGTTAATGGCAAAGAAAGTTTGGGGTGGTTAGATTAATGAAATATAATGTGAAATTAATATTAATTTTTAATAAATCAAAGTATTGTGTTGTGTCACACATTATTAGTTCTTCGTCACATGTATAGTAGACCATTATTTGTCAGTTGGTAATGACTGGCTACCACCACAAGTAAATTTCAGAAACACTGCAACGTTTAAGAAAACAAGAAGGCATGTGGTTTAAAAGATGGCAAGTAAGATAAAAAGCATATCTGTATTAGGCTTGCCGCGATAGTCGGTGAAACGGTGATAACCGGTGCTTCAGCCTCTCACCGGTTATATCACTTGCCCACCGCGACACCGTCTTTCACCGTGTTTTGATATTTTCGTGTAATTAAATCATTTAGTTTCGTTAGAGAGAGCAAACACTTACAACTGAATGTGTCTGTTGTCTGAATTCAGCGGGGCTGAACGCGCGTCACGTCACAGAGCAGCCGCAGGTGTCAGATTTCATTTATTTCTGTCAGAGTTTGCAAGGCGAGCTGACTGACCAGATGATGACAGAAGCTGCGTGCTTTGCTCGTTTTTGTTATAATATACATATATACTGTTTAAAATAAGCGAGATCGTTTTGTTGTTGTGTTTTTCATCAAGAAAAATATTAAACCCATCATTCAAGCAGCGCTTTTATGGAGAAGTAGCCGGTTGCTCTGCTTGGGACTGGCGGGTTCTGTGAGAATTACCTGCGCACATTGACTCAAGCACTTAAGTAAACCAGCTGTTGCACTCACATTGCACGCAAATTCATAGGCGATTTAACGCAGCTTACGCAAGCGATGCATTTAAACAGTTGCGTAATTCAAAAGTGAAAGTAAAATGTGCACGTCTGCCTGCGCATTTATAAGCCCCTCCCACTCGATGATACCGGGATCACCGAGTTTGTGACACGCTGATTAACCGGTGGGAAAATTACGTCACCGCGGCAACCCTAATCTGTATGCAATACAGTTTCATTATTGTTCATTATTATCCAGAGCGCCTTAATATAACTTGAAAAAAATATGTGCGACCAAATCATATTTTGCGCCAGTAACTGAAAAAGTTGGTAGCGCAAGTGCCACCAGTGGAAAAGGTTAGTGTAGTTCCCTGCAGCATAACAGATGAGATGACTGACAAAATCAGAAATAGCCTACGCGCACCACAACAAAAACAAAACACTGATGACGGCGCACCATAACATATGAAAAAACACTGCTGGTGACGGCACACTATAACACATTGTTACTCACTGCTATGACTACACACACAGACGCCTAGGTCTAAATACATTAAAAAATATGCTCACTTACATTATAGACTATAGCGTTACATTATAACCACATTATAATTTATAGCGGCATTTTCCGAGCTTCAGTTCTGGATGGCATGATGCACATAGCCGCTTTAAACTTCAAACAAATCATTACATATGCAGAAAGATCGATCCATACCGTTAAAATAATTTGTTTACTTACTGATGCACTTTTGTGCTTTGCTTCAGGTGTCTGGTTTTTAAAGCGTTATCGTTTCTTGTTTGTGTTGAGAAACCAAAAGATACAAATCAGCTTAGGGCTGTGTGATTTAGGGAAAAAATCTAATTGCGCTTTTTCTGCCAGGAATTGCCATTCGATTTGCGATTAAATTTTGTAGACCTCTTTAGATGGTTAGATCTTACTGATACTGCTCATGGGTCTGGTGTTTAAACTGTATTCTTATGTTTTTGTTTTGTTTGTTTTGAATTATTATACACAGTACACCCACATATATTATGTAAACAAAAACCTTTATTCTGCAAACAATTAGTCGTGACTGCTGCAAAAAGCTTGCGCGCATTCTTTTTTTTCAAAAGAAAACCCAGTTTTTCATTGGTTTGGAAAGCCAGTGTAATAAATACTTGGAGCGGGCATGGGGAAATGTATTGGAGTAAAAAGTATATAAATAAAACAATACCTCCATTTTCCAGGTCTTGCAGTGGCCACAGCACAGAGTAAGCGATTTGTTGTGAAGCGTAGAACAGAGGAGCCATACAGCAAGTCGGCCGGGAAGAGTGTTGAAGCCGAGAACCAAATTCATCCATAATGTACCACACAGGGACCTTCTCTTCTGCAGACTGCAACACACACACATAATCATTACCAAATGCTATTTTTATCAATTAAAAATAGCAGTGTAACATCTCAAAATGTGCAGTGCATTGGTAGATTCACACATTTTTTCCTGTTCTTACCCCTTGGGAAAGCTGATAGGTTTGATTATATTTCCACATGTTGTCCAGGACCGTCTCCACGATGTCCGGGTCAGGGGCTTCTCCGTGGAAAGGTAGACCCATCAGGCTGGCCATGCGGATAAGAAGTCCGGGAATTTCCAGCAGTTGCTGTCTGGCACTTTCCACTCTGTACGTCCAGGCGTGATCCACGAGAAACACACTGCAACACAAATAAAAAAGGCAGAGAGAATACTAACTTTTGAAATGTACCATAAAATCTTTTATCTCATTTGTGACAGGTATTGTGCTTTATTTATTATATGCGTTTACAGCAGGGCTGTTCAATTAGTTTGTCATGGGGGCCAGTTCATGAAAAGCTCAAATGAGGGGCCGGATATATATCAGTGATGATGACTACATTTTCCTACATTTAAACATACTCATGTTGTATTTTGAAACTGCATAACAACTAAATCAGTGCATTGTACAATAGGCTTTTTCTACAAACATGTATTTTTAAACTGCATACAACTAAAATTAGTGCAGACATGTTCGTATGTTGTATTTTAAAACTGCGTAACAACATAAATGCACTGTAAGATGCCCGAATAAGCTTTATTCTACATTTAAAGGGGTAAATAAGAGCCATATCACACTCATTGAGAATTTAACCCATTTATTCACTTTTGACTAATTGTCATTTTCTTTAATCATTTAATTCTTAAACACTAAAATATGTTGCATGCAAAGTGTTGCCACGGCACACATGGATGCCTGCATCACCATAACACCACCACCACCTCATTTTAAGGCAGGAAGACCCCTGTCCACATTTAGCCATATGGACAATTCCATGCAAATGTCAACCTTATCACCCAAAGTTTTTAACCATACCAATAACTCAGATGGCAATATTTGGTGGTTTTAAAAGCAATTTTTTTATTATTTATAGTTTTGTGCCTTCTAATTCAAAGAATTCTTAAAAATTATGTTATCTCCCAAAAGTTTGTGTGCTTTTTTGTCACATCTATAACGTTTGCATGTTTCCTTTACATAAATAAAAAAATTAAAGCCGGGACTCTATAGCAGGGGTTTAGGAACATATGAACAGATTATACTGCTAATAAATGCATTCTCTGAAAATTTATATTTTGAGTTTTGACTGCAAATGTCACATCCACCACAATGCCGAATTTTATCTAAAGCAACTTACATTACATTTAAGGTATACATTTTATAAGCATGTGTGTTTCCTGGTATCAAACCCACAGCCTTTTGCATGCACTCAATGCTCTACCAACTGAGCTACAAGAACATTAACCATATGCAACCAACATTTAACTATATGTAAGCAATACAAATTTAATTTAGCAATGTTTGTCAGTTTAGTAACTGGGACGAGAGTGTCATCTGGAGTGTAATCATTTTCTCATTTTTAATTGGGATATTTTAGAAACTAATGTTTTGGGAAAGTAGTATAAGATATAAAGAAATATAAAAGTGAAATGTATTGCTTTGAGAAGTCAATCATTAAAAAAGCCCAAATTAAGGACTGGACAAGGAAATAAATAATGATGACAGGTCAATGGAGGCCTCCCAAAAAAAAAGGAAACCCCCTGGCAAGTGAGATTATTATTATTAACTGTACTTCAGTAGCTAGTAGCTTCTAAACACAAGGGTGAACACATGAAGAAACATATGGCATCACTTTATAAAGATCACATTCCTGGGACTGAACGTCTTTTGTCCCGACTCTGTAGACCCTTCACCATGGCATGTACTCTTTGAACAGACTGCAATGCATGCTGGTAATTCCCAACCCTCGACATTTTTCTACATACATAATGGTAAACTAAATGATACACATATTCATGTCGATTATACTTAATTTCTTTTATATTTGGATTAAAACAAACTTCTTCAGTAACTGGTTGGGCCACCCTTAGCAGCAACAACTGCAATCAAATGTTTGCGATAACTTGCAATGAGTCTATTACAGCGCTGTAGAGGAATTTTGGCCCATTCATCTTTGCAGAATTGTTGTTAATCAGCCACATTGGAGGGTTTTCGAACATGAACCGCCTTTTTAATTGAGGTCAGGACTTTGACTAAGCCACTCCAAAGTCTTTATTTAGTTTTTCTTTAGCCATTCAGAGGTGAATTTGCTGGCATGTTTGTACACTCATTATTGCAGTACATTGTGCGGTTGAATGAGTGCACTCAGTAATGTCAACTATGATTTCGGACACCAATAAAAATGGATGTTCCCTCAAATAGTGCACTATTAAACATGCCTGAGCAAGCTTATTACATTACTAATTAGGCTGTTTCTCAATATGCATTCTTATGTGATCTTGCATTCTCGTGTTCTTGCTCTACGTCATCATCAACCGTCAAAGTCTGGTTCCAAAACTCAAGAACACAAGCAGAGAGAATGCATGGAAGTAACTGGATGTTTTCTTGATATCTTGCATTCGAGAATGCAACAAATTCAGACTTCTAAACCGCTTGATATCCCAAAAGAGATCGCAGCAAAACGATGAATGAGAACGAGGTTGGTACTCATATAGTAAAATTTAAATTTAGGGCCAGATTTACTAACAGCTTGCGCAAAGTCACCATGATTTTGTTGTTAAATAATGATGTCTGGATTTACTAAAGCCTCGCAGTGGATAAATAGTAGGGGTGGGCAATACAGCCATAAAATTATATGATATTTTAAGAATTTTTGTGGTAATGATATTGATGACAGTATAAAAAATTATGAAAAATGAAGGGCAATTTCCATCCAATGAGCTATCCTCTATACACTGTTAAAAATAAACCGTAAATTTTACGGTAGAAAACCGGCAGCTGTGGTTGCCAGAACTTTACCGTCAAAAATACGGTAGCAATGTTATTGGTTTTACGGGATTGCACCCATTGTACTGTCTATTTAACATGTTTATGTTGCTAAAACAGTTTATATCTGTCAAATTCAAGGGTTAACATTGTAATATTTATGGTTCATTACCATTTTTTTTTACAGCTCAAAACTATTTATTGTAAAGGTTTATGTTGTACAAATGACGGTTCAGTACCATCTATTCTACAGCTCAGAACTGTCTAATTTAAATGCTACAATGTAAAAAAATCCGTAACATAGATTACAAGTACTTTTTCCGTTATGTTTATAGACATTTCCTTTAATTCCTTTAAAATTCTGTAGATTTACAGTACAATCTCTGTAGTCTTTACAGACACTTTAATTCTTTGTTTTATATTCGTTTGATTTTTGATTTAAACGTTCAAGTGTTCGTTCACATGTCGCGTCTAATAACGCGTTAAAATGAGTGAAAAAGTGCTCGGGGCGGAAGTTGCGCTCCGTGGCGTGGGTCGCGTCACCCGTTGCTCTGCAGCCATGAACCGGGCGCTCCGTGATGTCGAAGATAACAGAATGTGTGATCGGATTTTAATTCCTCAACCAGGGACGGATTGGCAATCTGTGCGTTCTGGAAAAGTCCAGAACGGCCGTTCAACGGAGGGCCGTTGCCCGGCCGACGGCAAAAAAGTCTACTAACGCAATATGAACAGCCAACAGCAGAGGCACTAATACGATCACTTATATGCTGCTACGTGTAAAAAAAACAAGGAAGAAGAGTCTGCCTACTAGCCGTGATTGGTCCACGGATTCCCGGAATTCGCGAGCATCTATATGGTCTATATGTTCGTGTGCCTGCCCTGAGCATCCACAGCCTGGTCCAGGGACGGATTGGCAATCTGTGCGTTCTGGAAAAGTCCAGAACGGCCGTTCAACGGAGGGCCGTTGCCCGGCCGACGGCAAAAAAGTCTACTAACGCAATATGAACAGCCAACAGCAGAGGCACTAATACGATCACTTATATGCTGCTACGTGTAAAAAAAACAAGGAAGAAGAGTCTGCCTACTAGCCGTGATTGGTCCACGGATTCCCGGAATTCGCGAGCATCTATATGGTCTATATGTTCGTGTGCCTGCCCTGAGCATCCACAGCCTGGTCATGATGAGGGACAGACCGAGTTAACTTCACATCAGCAAGAACTAAGTCCCAGTAGTAGCAGGACACGTGACATTATAATATAATATACACAATATAAATAAAACTCATGAGAAAATTAATGTAATGCGCAACTACTGTTAGAGAGAGACGTGATGTGAGTGTGTCGCGCGCGCGCGCGCGTGTGTGTGTGTGTGTGTGTGTGTGTGTTTGTGTGTGTGAGAAAGAGAGAGAGAGGGAGAGAGAGAGGGAAAGAGAGAAAGAGAGGGAGAGAGAGGGAGAGAGAGAGAGAGAGAGAGAAAGAGAGGGAGAGAGAGAGAGAGAGGGAGAGAGAGAAAGAGAGGGAGAGGGAGAGAGAGAGAGAGAAAGAGAGAGAGAGAGGCACGGGCGTGATTGAAAAGACGATAAAACAAAACATTGTGCTTTTGTCAAACTGTAACTTACAACTGTCATCTAACCAAAATCACACACAAAGCAAAAAATATTCATCCAACCCCATTTAAAAACAGTCTGTGAGTGGACATTCATTGTATTGCATTGGTTTTCATTTCTTTCATTTACTTTATTGTATATGATAGGTTGTAGTGAGCTCACATTTTCTGCTACAATGAAGACTAAACAGATGCTACAACTCTAAACGTGCTAATATACAAGACGGGGCTAAATAATTGACCAAATATTAGTTTAATCAAAAAATCCTAGCTTGCACTTTCTGTCTGAGTGCAGTTTTTCCTTGTCTTTTTTTGTGTTTAGTATTGTGGAATTGACAAAGACCTGGTGGTTGTTTGTGAAAGCTTTACATTCAAAATTAATAGGGCCTAGCCATTTTCATTATTTCACAGCCTTATTATACATCAAAGTGTAATATGACATTGACAAAATATTAAATAACCTTGTCTGATAGTCTGACAGTATTGTGGCAGTATCAGGATATCCTTGTGTCAGTTGCGAAAGGCCGGATGATGGGCCTATTTGGGAAAAAGTCCAGGGCTGGTTTTTAGCCCCAATCCGTCCCTGTCCTCAACAGAACCTCGCGTCAATCATATCATTGTCACCATGCGATCAGTTAATCTGGTCGAGACTTTGTAGCGTTTGTCCAGAGAAGATTTGTTACTTCTGGGTGGATACTCAGCTGTTACTCAGGGAAGATCGAGCTGCGGTGGGGTTAGTTCACCTCAAGTCACAGCATCTAATGAAGACACCGCATAGAGAGGCAGAGCGGTAGATGTAATGTAACACATTTTAAACTACAGATAAGAAAAAGAGCCATCAAAGCGCCCAGGTTAAGAAAAGAGAAAAGTTTTGAACGTTAAAATAGCTCTGCGGCCCCACAATGAAATGTCTGTCTTAGATATGGCCCCAAGCCAGTTTGAGTTTGAGATAGACCCCGAAGCTGCCAGTTCAGCCGCCATCAGCCAATAATTTCCTAAACCGAATTTAGCCGCCAGCTGATAAAGTTTGGCTGAGCCGGCTAGAATTATAATTATTTGCATCAAATAATAATTTTTTCACATAGAGACATACACACACGAAATATATAAACAATACACGAGAACTATTTTCCGACTGGTTTCATAACAGCGCACAGTCTTGTGCTCGTTGCTACGATACACAGAAGCCGTTTCTCAATCCAAAGGTTGCAGCCTCCGGAGGTCGCATATGCAGGCTGCATACTTCATCAAGCCTGGTTTATTTAAGTTAATTGAGCATTACATTCGCAAGCCATACGCATATTACAACAAATTACGATTAACCAAGAATAAGAATAAACTTTATAATTGTTAATATTTTGAAATAAGACTTGATGATATATGCAGCGTAAAAAGGCGACCTCCGGAGGCTGCAGTCTTCTGATTGGGAAACGGCTCACAGTGAATTGACAACCAATTAAAATTGCTCGTTTTCCGTACAGAAGAAGCGTTGGATTTTTTTTTCTCGCACTGAGGTGAAATGGCGGATAGAAGCAAGCAAGGTAATTTTGATCTCACTTCTCACATACTTTCCTAATTCCTACTTACTTTAGTTTTTAACCTAGACCTTCCAAGACTTTTGTTAAGTATTCAGGGCACGGTTGCACAAACACCTGAATCAAAGATTGATTTTATGAACCAAATATTCTGGAACGGAGAGATTTATAGCACTGAACGTGATATTACTGCAGTAACAAACCACCGTTTCCACATTGCTAATTCACACATGCTTCAGTGTACATTGAAGTGAAATGTGCAATACTTTGTCCAAAATAATACTGATAACAGTGTGTGTTTATATTACAGTTTTTATATAAAAAGTCTCATTTTCTCATTGCTTGGAAAGATTGAGATCTAGTTAATCAGTATAACATAGACATCTGTAGACCTGTAGTGGCAGCTTCAGCCATTTGCAGCTAGGAAAAGTTTGGCGGCTGCAGCAGCCATTTAAGTTTTGGCTGTGCCGGCTAGCCAGCCAATAACTTCATCAGCCAGCCATTATTCTCAAAACAAATGGCTTCGGGCTCTAGTTTGAGACCCCTGATTTACATGCAACAGTAGTTACACTCCTTTAAGATAATGTAATTAATAGTGGGAAATAATCTATCATCGTTCACCAGACGTTCTACAACATCTGCTTAAATTTGTGTTCATTAACCCTTTAGTTTCACTTCATCGCGCATTGTTGTGATTTTCCTTTTTGGGTTCTTTAAGAATAAAATACTCAAGCCGTAGGTTTCATTTTCAAAAGATAGACTTTTATTAACCAGACAAATAAAAGCCGAGCAGTCCTGCAAAAACTCCAAGACTCACTGAAAAACTTTTTCTTGTACCACAGTATTTAAGCCTGTCTTCGCACGCAATCCATGACCTTTACATTGACCTTAGCATATGCTTCTATTCCCAAGGGTTTGTAACATGAAGCAACATATGGTTTATATCATACAGAAACACATGGTGGTCTCATTCCTGGGACTGTAGGTCTTTTGTCCCTACCCAATGCATGCTGGTAATTTTCCTACACACACAATGGTACACTATGGGGCGGTTTCACGGACAGGGATTAGCTTAAACCAGGACTAGGCTTTAGTTTAATTAGGAAATATAACTAGTTTTAAAAAACATGCCCTACTAAAAACATTACTTGTGTGCATTTTGAGGCAAAACAGAGGGCAGTGATGTATTTTAAGATATGTCAGTGCAGGTTGTTTTTAGTTTGAACAGCTCTTACATTTATTTTAGTCTAGGACTAGTCTAATCCCTGTCTGGAAAACTGCCACTTTGTGATACATATAACTGGTTATATCCATATAGAAAAACATAAAAACATAATGGTAAAGTATTTGATACACATATTCGGATTAAAACAAACCAGCAGCTATTCCCATTAGAGGTAAAAACATTTAATTCATTAATAATCTAGTATGTGTTCATTTTCTGTCATAGTTTCTTCAAAATTAACTTTTATTTGAGTGTTTTTTTTTTAATAAAAATTAGTTTATTTTTAGTGTTTTAACCAATTTCATCATAACGCATATGCCCCGCCCCTTTGATTGCCACGCCCCCGGCCAACCCTACCACCTTAAATAAGAAATTTTCTAAGAAGGTGTTAAGCTTGATGTTTATATTAATACTGTCACTGCTAAAGATAAAAGGTGTTCCTGTTTTCAGGAAGTGGTCAAGCAATGCATCTTATCAAGGATATTAAAACTTATATAACATAGACGCCATGCCGAAACCTGAGCCTTTGTTAAGGAAACGTGAATGGTGCACCGTTTGGGCAACATGATCTCACAAAGTTCCGTGGGATAGTCACGGAATTTTGTGCTAATTTTTCCGTAGCATTCTCACGGATCTCCGCATTTTTTCGTGGCCCTGCTACGGACTGTCTTTTTCCGTGGCATTTTCACGGATTGGTTACTCAACTGCTTTTTCCTATTTTCAAACCATTGTCGCTTCGGTTTAGGGTTAGATTTGGTGTTTGCGTTAGTGTGTCACTTTAACTATTGGTTTATACATTTTTTTCTGATTTATTCTTTTATATTTTCTAAACTTTAAACAATTGTCGCCTGGCGTTGGGTTTAGAGTTGGGTTTGGGTAGGGATGTCATTTCATGTAAATCTAACTCTAAACCGAAGCTAAAATGGTAAGAAAATGGGACAAAACGGTTAAGTAACCAACCCGTGAGAATGCCACGGAAAAAGACAGTCCGTAGCAAGGCCACGGAAAAATGCGGCGATCCGTGAGAATGCCACGGAAAAATGAGCACAAAATTCCGTGACTATGCCACGAAAATTCGTGAGATCAGGTTGGTTTGGGGAGGGGGAGCGAGTCTGGCCAGCTTGGAAGTTTGGTTAGGAGCTCAATACAACATCTCACACCGCCATTCTCAGAAAACAAGTACCCAGACTGAAATTATTGGGGCTCCCCAGTCTAGAGGCAAAAGTAGGCGATGATGGCATTTCTGAGTGTATAGTATGTTTTGAATTTTGTATGATTACATGGCATTAAACTTTGCATGATCATTTATCAACATATTGCCATATCATTTATCAATGTTTTCTATTTCATTAAAGTCATTTACTGCATGACATTTAATTTAATGCATTTATCGCTGTTTTGTCTTAATAATTAAAGCCATTTATTCATTCATTCATTCATTCATTCATTCATTATTTCAAAACTTCTTGTTGCCGCCTCTTTTATTATGAATGATTTCAGACAACTGATTGCATTTAATAAAGTTTTTTATTATTATCAACTTGTGTGGACCCTATTTTGTTACCGTATACCTCGATATCTGTGCACATGCCCCTAATTCTTACACTTTTGGTCAGGCTTGATTGGGTTAACATTTTGAATTCTTAAACAACAACTATTCAGTATTTAGGCTAAACAAAAGAAATCACTTACTTCTGTGGACAATGGCAGATAGTGCTCTCTTGCCCTCCAGTGGGGCGTTCCCCTATGTGCATGATGTTACATGAAAACTATCAAATAAAACTCAATGCTACCCTCACGCTGGTGGGATCAGTAGCCTGCAGGCCACTCTCTCGAGTGACAATAACTTTATACGACATCTCATCTCCAGGATTGGCTCTCTGTTCACCCTCCTCATCTTCTTCTTCTTCAACCTGCATGATCCCAAACACCTCACCAGCATCAAATACCTGCATGAGAAAATAAAATAAATGTATCTTTACAAAATCAGGACCATATACTAATAGCAAAGTTTAGCCCCATGTCTATAGTTTCCAAGTTATCCTAAAAACTTTGACTAGTTTCAGGTGAATTTACATTAAGTGAAACTACAGGACATGTTCACTGTAGCTCAACTGGTAGAGCATGATAGTTGCAATGTCAGTGTCGTGGGTTCAATCTTAGGGAACACATACATACTAATAAAATGGATACCTTAAATGTCATAAAAGCATCTGCCAAATTTAACCAGGTATTGTATAAAGGAGACATGCATGCTAAATAGTTAACCACTGTTATGGACTTGTTCTGCAAATATTATTTAAAATAATATAAAAAAATAACTTACAGCGGTGGTCTTAAAGAAAAACAACCATTATTGATAAAAGTTACTGTTTCAAAGCCCAATTTTAGACTTTTTTGTGTTGATTTACAATTATTTTATGACTCTCTTTGTTTATCAGCCAATAAGAAAGCTGCTAAAACTTCTTTGTTGCTCAATGAAATTATGGTTTCATTATAATGTACTTTCTGACTTTCTGAAGATTATTTTTTATGTATTGCCAAATGTTATTTATTTCTAATTATTTGTATTCTTTTTTGCACTTGTAGTGTATATGAATGTTGTGTGAATTGTTTGTTTTCCTTTGCTTTTTGTGACTATCCCTTATCCATTGCCTTGCTTTATTTTGTTTTGTTTGCTGTCTTTTAATTTTTGTGCTTAATAATGTATCCCGTGCCTTTTGTTCAATAAAAAAATATAGTGTAGTAATCATATTTTGGCAGATGAATCCACTATAGTTTTAGTGCACTTTAGTTACTATAGGGAGACAATGGTAAATGTGTGGTTACTAGGGTTTTATTACAAATAGTTTAACTGTGGTAAGTCAAGACAGTTGACAGGTGTTACTGTGGTTTTACTACAAATACTAATAGGCAAATACTGTAGTAAATGCATAGTTAATTTTCGTAAGGATAAGCTGAGTAGCATCAGCAGTGATATTTTGTATATTTAACGTACCTCATTGGCGAGTTTAAAATATAAACTTTTCCAGTAAAGTGGCGGGATTCTCGCTGCCTTTAACGCAGGACTGTGTAAACTGATGAAGACCTGATACTCTTCATCCTCCTCAGTGTTTACGGTATCGTTTTGCATCTTAAATTTCTCTTTTGACAACTAAACTCACGTGTGCCTGTACTGTGCTACAATGCATTATGGGTAACGGATTTAAAGGGCCAGCATGTCGTCATGTATCGGTGTTAAAATATTAATGTAACATAATTAATATATACCCTACACATTCTCTTAAGTTGAGAATCTAACGTTATATTTGACTTATTTAATATTGGCATTTGTTCAAACATTAACAGACAAAACGAGATGAAAAGTGCATGTCGCGTTTTTGCTGCGTTCCAGACAACTTGGATTCAGGATGTTTCCCACATCAAACCCGGAAATAACCTCTGAATTAGGTGAAATTGAAAGTATTTGGTAACATTTAAACAGTAATGTAACATTAAAATATTAATGTTACTAATCATTTATTAACATTAAAACATGTAACGTGTTTAGAAACAAAAAAGCGCCGTTCCAGACTTATTTCTGATTATTTCTAGATGAAGTTGGACATATCCTAAATCCGAGTTGTCTGGAACACAGCATTAGTTTGCTATGAAAATACCACAGTTACTAGGTACTGTAGTTACTTACTATTTAGACTAATAACAGCATGACAAAAAGAGCAACCATTTGTTTTGTAAACACTGAAATTAGGACCGTCGAAAGGTGATTAATCGCATACAAAATAAAAGTTTGTGTTTGCATAATATATTTGTGTGTGTATTGTGTGTAATTATTAACTATATATAAATACACACATACATTTAAGACATTTTTTATTTATGTACATTTGTATTTATTTATATATAATAGAAAATAAAATAAAACATGCTGGAGATATTATGCCAAAACAAACTTTTATTTTGTATGCGATTAATCACGATTAATCCTTACTGAAATGTATAAAAAATTAAGACCTTATTCATACTTACATACTACTTTTTGCTATTGTTTAATAACCATTTTGCTATTCTATTTTCTATATTTTCTATTCTATTCTATTAATTACAATTTTCACTTAAAAATTTTACTATTTATAAAAATGTTATAATTTTTTCTTGTGTTTTCCTTAATGATCAAATTTACATTATTTGTATTTAACATAGTAAAAGGTATCCACTGAGCCGTTATTTCAGTTTCACTTTTACTTAATTAAAGATACATCGACTCTACTGTGCATAAATCAAATACAATACCCATTTTCTTTATTTGATTGCACATGTGTGACATACATTAAGTACTTCAAGAACAAGTAGGAGCACCAACTGTAATGCAAACTATGCCATTAGATTCCTCCATTCTGCAGTCCATTTCAGCAGAAAATGGGGAACAGACTGAATGATGCACAAAACTATAAATGTGCATATATGCTAGCTTAATGTGATTTTTACAGAGCAATTAAATGCAATGCCTTTGATTCGTAATGGAGAAAAAAGCATTTATTTTGGACACGCATATCAGAAAAGAGGAGTGCTTGTTATTGTATGTCATTTCAGCTCTGGATTCAAGACATAAACCAATGACCACTTTATTCAATGCATTGCCAAAATGGACCAGGTGAAGAAGT
The DNA here is from genome assembly GCF_027580225.2 of Misgurnus anguillicaudatus. NCBI lineage: Eukaryota > Metazoa > Chordata > Actinopteri > Cypriniformes > Cobitidae > Misgurnus > Misgurnus anguillicaudatus. The sequence continues at coordinate 2,829,702 of NC_073337.2, forward strand.
TTGACACCCATCGAGCTCTGCAAATGGTTAACTAAGATGAAGAGCTCTTGCATTGGTCTGTTTGGCACTTGTGAGGTCCCTGTGAGCCAACAAAAAAACACATCTGGCTTTGTGAGGTGTCAGGGGATGCCTCATGTAAGTCTTCTGGGAAAGTCCAATTGTAACCTTCAAGGTTGCTGGCAGAAAGAGGTAGATGTCCATTCTGGTCAATGACAGGTTTTTGAAAGTGTACTGTTGGTGGCTCGCTGACACATCTTCTCAAGGGGGCGCTACTACACAATAAATAAGAGAAAACAACCATGATGTCAGCTAATAACATATTGACATATGAACAGCTCAGATGCAAACACCGCTAAACACCACCTCTGTCTAAAATGAGACAATGATATTAACCGAATGATCTCCTTAGGTATTATACATTCGTCAAATACTTTTGCTTCAAATCTGCTTAATCCCACCCTCAGACCATTCAGAAATACTGGTTTGTTGGCAGAAACCACCATGAGTCTGATAAAAAATGCTAATTTAAAAGAAAACATAAGGGTTACTTAGAGGGTTTTGCATCTGAGCGCTTCACATGGAGTAACAAAACATCAAAACAGAAAATTTAAAAAAGGGTTAAGGAAATATCAGTTTAGGCACAAAAATTTTATATTGGTGCACCCCTAGTTATTAGTGTTCACACAAAAAAGTTGATTGTTAAGTTTGTTTTATTTATGTTAATGAAGAAAGGTAATAATTAGAAACACAAGCTGGAGAAAATATTCTGAAATGAAGTGGATCACTAGTATAAACAAAACGACTCATGTTTTACCTGCTTGTCTCTAACGCTGTACCTTTCCAAGCATGTCTGTAAACACCTCCTGCGACCTCAGCAAGCCAGCGCACATCTGCAGGCACCTCTGGGATCCACTCCAGAAACCTTACAAATACAGACAACACCTTTAGACAATGAATGGTAAGGTTGTACAGTATGTTCTGTAACACTGGTTATAGTGAACTTACAAAGAATGTATCTACAGAATTCATCTTGATAAATGTTAAACCTTTTAATACATCACGTCAGCGTATGTGAATGCTTAATGTATAAGTAAGAAAATATACTGACCTCTGGGCTGCTGAATAAGCTGACTGCACCGGCAGTGTATACGGCATTAACATGTATGAAGCCACACGCAATGGCAGTAAGTCGGTGACCTGCGCCAGCAGACCATGCTTTTCCCTGCAGGCCTCACAAAACACTGCAAATACAAGCACAAGTTCACTTAAATTGTATATTTTTGACTTATTTTCTTTGGCTTAATATGTATTGATTTAAGTAGTTTTAGATATTTGTATTGAAAACAAGACAAAAATACTAAGTAGGAAAGTCATTCCAGTTGTGTTTATGAGCTTTAGGAGTTTTTTAGGAGCTGCAAGAACCGTCTACCTTTCTTTATGGATGTGGGCAGGTTCTCAACTATCTGTTCATCCAACCACCAGTGATGTTTTTGCATGAGGCGGAGTCTCCTCAGCACCCACTCTTTGGTGGTTTCCGTGACGACTGAATTTTTTTGGGCCGGACAGCAGCAGGTGGGCATGGCCTCAATCAGAGCCATGTCTGCAGTCGGGCATGACACCTGTAGCAAATCTACAAAGAGACGTGACAAGTTATTTTCTCTGTACTATGGCACGTATCGTGTTCATAATTATTAATAACAAACGGCAAACTAGAGATGAAGAGAGCTCACTGTTTTTTTGGAGAAATCGGAGGGCGTCTTTATACCCACTCTGACACATCTCAGCCAACACCTGCCAAACACACATAGTATAGTAAACAAAAGTAAACAAAAACTTAAAGTGACACTTTGAAGTTTTTTCAACCTTCATAACATATTTTTCAAGACCCTTGTGATGGTACATCGACTTAAAATAGGTTTATAGCCTGACGGGGTCTGTATCGCTTTTACTCGTACTTTTAAACTTGGGGTTTCGGGTAGTAACACGAGCACAAAAAAGAACTACAAAAATCTGCTTTACGGCATACGTCACTTCGTCCACTTCCTCAAATTCGAAAGTGAGAGCACAACTATTTATTTTCCTGATGTTTTTGTCATGGCCGAAGCAGCAACTAAGAAAAAGAAACCTAAGGTTCTGTCAGAGGAGACCAGAAAGAGAAAACGGGAGAGTGACAGATTAAAAAGAAGGACGAGGATCAATTATATTGGGCCAGCGTTTGCTCGCTGGCGTGAACTAAAAGAGGAGGAGGAGTTTCTGACCGATGCTGACTTGGCTGTCATGCTTTTGGACTAGTAAGTAAAGTTATATTGCTTGCATAAGTCCTGTCTGGCGCCCGAACACTATTTCAGTATTTTTATTTTTTTATTTTACTGGAGGCTACATTGAGGGTGTAGAAAGAGACTTATATCACATGACACTGTGGCGCCGTGGTAGTGTTGTGGCCCAACGACACGGGCGATCCAGGTTCGATTCTTCTTTAAGGCAATATTTTTTATATAAACTTTAACTAAACGACCAGCATTACAACTGGCTTGTAAACGTGAGCTATCTGTAAACGTGAGCAATCTTTTGGCGTAAATAAAAGCCATGAAATTATATTCATATGACATGCTGGAAGGCACACTTTGTGATCCAAAGAGTTGTCTTCTTTTCCTGTGCGACAGTGCTGCGGCGCTTGTGGCCTCTAGGGGCGCTAGAAGTAAAAAATACATGTCTAGCACCCCCTAGTGGCCAAAAAGTTCCATAGTGTGCCTTTAAATTATGAAATAACTTTATATACATAATTAAAACAATAATTAGTGACTTTAAATAATAAGAGACTAAATGTGACGCTGTCTGTGAAGTTCAGACTCATAATATAATTATTTTCACTCATTGATTTCGATTTTAGTCAATATTAAATATATCAAGGTTATATTTTCACAGAATATTCTTTACATTATGTAGTATGATTTTATGTAGAAAACAAAAAGAATAACTTTAGTTGGGTTTTAGCAGGCAGGGTAACAAGTGGTTACTGTGCTTAACCCTGTCTGTTCGAAAAGACTATTGATCAGAAGTATTTAACACCACATTTCTCAAGGGCAGAATAAACCTAGAGCTTATGTAAGAACTGGAGTCAGTCATGCGTGCCATGCTCAAGCATGTGAATGTGTGTACAAGTCGATAAATGTGTGTGGCCACACCTACTTTTGGTTCTGGGGGAAACAGGGCTTTGCTCAGTCGGTACATGTTGTCAAGGTTGACTTGTATGCTGGTGTTTGTGAAACGCAGTTCGTGGAGGCTGGTGGAACTGTCTTTTGGACAGATATCACTCTCTCCTGAGAATGGAGAAATGGTGATGGTGTTCTTCAGCTCTGACTGTGGCAGATTGTCACTAATACCACCATCTACATAACGCTGAGGAGAAACAGAAAGGAGAGAGCACTGCATTCTCAAATAATAATAATAATTTGATTTGTGAAAATAAATAGTATTGAATATAGTCAAAGTAATATTGGATGAAGTATGGCAGGAACCACTGACTGACTACATGATACTGCTTGACTTCTCAAATGTAGAGATTGACTAAAAATATGAAACAATCACTCTCACAATTTAACATTAATCTCTGACATATGCAGCACTTACTCGTGCTGGTGTTCAGAAAGTTTCAACACAATTTCATACATATTTTATAAAGGTGGCTAATTTGTATGAATTCATACAACCAACTTTGTATTTAGGATTCACTTTGTATTAATTCATACGAATTAGCAAACTTGTAAAATACATACTATGTACGAATTCCTTTGGGATCAGGTTGAAAGTTTAGTGTGGCTGGTAGATCAGACCACCAGACTTACATAACAGACTTTTATAGGTCAGCCTCGGAGCTAGTTTAAAAATGTACACAGCAGGCCAAAATAATAACCCACCAACCTGTAACTGTTAAATTATGGGAATACAAATTTTAACATAAAGATATGCATGGCCACAATGCGACCAGAGGAACAATAAACAAATTTCATACAGTTATTTATTGCCAGTGTTTGTTCGATGTGCCCTACTGACTGAATTCTGTTAAGCAAGAACAATGAACTCGGATTGCAATGTCCTAATTCTTCCAAATGAAATAAATCCAACTCTTTAGCCTCATGTCATGGTCACCTCATGAAATGACATCACCACTGTTTGGACCTTTAACACTTACCACACCACGAAATGCCGGAGGGATTAAACCACAATATATAGGAATAAAACAGCTACAAACAAGAGCCTGAGAATATATGAGACAAAGAAAGAAAAAACAGAAACACAATTTAAGAAAACATATATTTCGTTTATCTGAACCAAATATATCTTAATCAGACATTAGTAGTTTTTGTCTTGTCACTTCTCATTTTATGAGCATTTATCAACAGAAGGGAAATTTGTCATATTATAATATCATAAAGTCTGCACAAAGTAATTAAGTTGTAATGATGGCACTTTCTATGCCTTGTTGGCATTATGGCCAGCGATATTCCACACCTGGATGAGTTCATCTTTGGAGCTGAAGTCCGAGACCAGGACATTTTGTCCGTCTGTGACCCGTGTGAGGGACACACACAGTCGACCTGAGGCCAGTGTGTGCGCGTTGGACGGCAGGTCGCGATGAAGGCCTCCACGTAACACCTTCACCAGGTTGAATGTCGGGTGCAAAGGACCAAGGTTGCGTTTTCGGGCCTCTTTGGCGACGTCAATGACATCCTCGCAACATTTTTCTACATCAGCAGAGAAGACGAAGGAATGGACAAACAAATGAAACAACTTCAAGCGGTTTAAATGGAACTCAAGAATACAGAAAGAAACTGTGACACAGATATTGATGTTTACTGTTTCAGATTAACCTCTGAACCTCTAATCAAAGGTTGAATCACTAGTTAGTAGTTTCTATATAATACGAAAGTAAAAGAATATTACACAGATATCACACAAACTTCAACCTTTGAGTCTCTGACATAATATACAGTAAGTGTTTGAGGGTCATTTACCTTTTACTTTAGTTCATCATGCATTGCTTATTGTAACAATGAAATAATGCAATAATATACAGTATAGTTCTCAGATCAGCTCTCTAAGACACAGCAATCCAATGATTTTAATATGTTACTATATACACTGACAGTCCTATTGGACACTAACTTGGTAAAATCCAATGACAGTAGCTCTTAAAGTGCACACCCAAAGGAAGAATGAATTTCTCATGGCTTACTTTCTATTTGTTATGCTTTATGCATCTTCTCCTAAAAATAGTTGACATACAGTAATCGTACAGTACTATCAAATAAATGTGCCAAGCATAGTGAGCACAGTGTGAGCTGCATACCTTAACTAGCCTAAATAGTGAGCATGGAGAAACATACACACATAAACAAGTCTAAGTATTGAGTGACATACATAAACTAGCCTAACTGGTAAGCTGGGTACCTACCTAAACAAGCCTCTGTAGTGAGCACTGAGGCAGTGAGCGCTCCGGCGGAGGCTCCGTAGATCTTGGTGGCACCGCGCACTAGATAGGGAGCTTGCTCGAGAAGACAGCTCGCAACACCGATGTGATAAATCCCTAGAAATCCACATCCTGCGAACGAGAGATTCCAGCCTTCCTTTAAATCAAACATGACTGCGACAAAAATGCTGACATGTCCGATTCTCCCTTGCGTTGAAGTGAGTCGGTCTGTATAAATATCATATCTTCTGTAGGTCCTCCCATTCGTGTGCTAATGTTTGTTGGTGCGCTGTTTTGTGACTTTTGCTCTCGAGCTATTACGTCTCATAGTGTTTGGCAAATAAGGAACTGAGGGCAATCTCTTCATCGCAGAATGAATGAGTTAGACTTCACGCAGCGCTGCGCAGACCGATGGCGGCATGACATCAAAGTACCGCGAGAGCAATTCGATAGCTGTGAAGTCGAACCACGCCAAATATGCTTGTTCGACTGCGGCGCCGCAAGAATCGACAGCCAAATGACGTCAAAGTACCGCGAGAGAGATTCGCGAGATCATACGGAGAAGTCCGCTTTTAAATTGCTCTCGCGGAACTTTGACGTCATCCGGCTGTCGGTTCTTTCGGCGCCGCATGGAGTCGAATAAGCCTATCATCTCTAATCAGGCTTCTGGGAATACAAATTATATGTTTTTGTTTTTACCTTTTTGTATGTTCTTTTTACATCACTATGATACATCACAGTATCGTTATACATGTGTAAATTATTATACAACTCACGTCTGATCGACGGTAATGCATTATCACGTGGTTCAAGCTGCTTTTCTCAACGCTGGCGGGACTGACCAATCATAATCGATTATGATGAGCCTTGGAAAACGGTTAAATAAATTTTTATTATGTTTATTTGGTGTGATAGAGTTGATTTACATTTCTACTCAATGTACATGTTGCATTGGATATATTTAAACGAATACATGTTTTATAGAAATGTTTTCACGTCCGGAGCTTTAAACAGCATGAACAAACAAACGTACCGTCAATAGACTGTTTAAAAAATTAGGTATCGTCTCAAACTCTCAAATAATATATTTTTAACACAACATAAAATATTTTAATAATTATACATTCTCCTCCGCAATAACTTTTTGGGATATAAAAACAGTACTGGAAATTGATGCATCGATTAGTGTAAATAAATAAATAAATAAATATAAATTTTAAAAGAATCGAAAACATGAGCAATTAATCGATTCTTGAAATCCATTAATTTCAGAACCAAGAAGAATCAGATAAAGTCTAGATTGCCTACAGTATTTATTAATTTGCGAACATGAATAAAAAACATGATTACACAACATTGATGCTTAAAAAAAAAACATTAGTTAAGACAAATGCAAAACGATATGATAAAGACGTTATAAAACTTATAGATAGGCTATGCATATTTAAATTACAAATTTACAAATAAGATTAACCGGTTTAAATAGTATTGTAAAATATCAAATCGGATTAATTCTGTTGTGTGGTTTGTGAACACTTATATAAACCTATAATAAACAGCTGTCGTTCGTAGCAGGTAGGCAGGCTGAAGGAACCGCCCTATGACTGGTGCTGATGCTGAGCATCCCTCTTAGAGCATCCCATTACATCATCTTTCCTCCATCTGATTGGTTGAAGGTCAAGGCGCATGCAAAGCGGAACGTCTTCGCCAAACAATCAAGGGCTGGTGGATATTAAATGCGTCCTATACAACCCTAATATTTAAAAATCAATAGCTTGAAGCCTTTCGTTCAGCAATCGTTTGAAAGGATGGCGGAAAGCGAGGTGGACACACCGAGCACACCGATAGAATACGAGAGCAAATACTTCGAATATCATGGAGTTCGACTCCCTCCTTTCTGCAGGGGCAAGATGGACGAGATCGCCAACTTTTCGTTGAGAAGTAGCGATATATGGATCGTCACATATCCCAAGTCAGGTATTAAAATGCACGCATCGACGTCTGTTTTGAATGTGCACGAGTTTCCAGAATCTTCCATCTCTGTGATGCTTTGACGTAAGATGACGACTTACAGTATACGCGTCCTTGGAGATCTTTTGCCAATAATATAATTTATGCAAATACAAAATTACATTGCATATTTATTTTTATGTGACGGTTTAGTTGTGCAACACTAAAAGGCTATTGGTTTATGATTATAAAGGCCTGTAGTTAAGTTATAAACAAACACAGACTATTATGCACGATTCACCAATAATATGGATTGCATTGCTAATATTGTTTGTATCAACAAACAAACATTTTTAAAACATTGTAACTTGTGTTTTATATTCAAACATATAGTAAGAAGTCATTTTTTAGAGACTGCGTCATTTGTGGTCGTTATGATACATTACAGCTTGATGGGTTTGTATTACTCGCATACATGTGAACAGACACAGCAATATGAGATGTTTGCCATGCCCACGCATGCCACGCAGATTCAGGCCCACTGCAGAGGCCCAGTTTGAGGACGGGTGGGTCTTCCTCTCCCATGCTTGTTGCTATGTCAACTTACTTATGTAACAGTCAGCTGATATGCAATAGGATGATTTCAAATATCATGATGACATGTTTTGCTGTCCTGCATTAAAAAGTTATATGCAGGAAGTGCAGATGCATTGGAGAGCCATCTTATCTACTGCATCTCTCATTTGCATGTAAAAAAAATAGGTAGAAAGACACAAATATCACAGTACAGATTTACCATGGTACCAACAGAAATAAGGACAGGGAGAGTCATTGTTTGGCTTTGCGCAGAATGATGTGTTGTCCTAGGAGTGTAAATAAACAAGTTGTCTGCTGAGTGTTACAGATTGAAATGTGTGTCCCCAGCAGCCTGTGATGGATGACATGTCAATAGATTCACACGATGTACTTTTTGCATCTAGTTTTAAGACTACATTTATATTAGTGGATTTTCATTTAAAATGCATTTATTTTTGCTACGTTTACGCTTAGCGTCCAGACTACTCCAGGGTTGCGCTGCAGTGTAGACTGATCTAACCAGACCCATACTGTATGTAAACAAAGGCATGGTTGCCCACATTCACTCCGTGATTTGGTCTTTTGGATTATTGCGTATCCTTCCCTAATTCGTCAAGACCCTATCATACAACCATAGCTAACGAAAGATAATATTGACCATACGATTACGCTATGACCTTTGCAGGGTCTCAAACGCTCTTTTTAAGCACATTATGTGATTATTTATGACACAAACACTCAAAACAAGCGCATAAGTACTAGAATAAACGTTTTCGCCACTAATGAGAACATATAATGTGACATCGCGCCATTTTCAAAGTGAAAGTGATTTTATGCCGTTAAATTGAGGTTTGCAACTGGGTTTTGCCCAGAATAGTGCACTTAGTGCCACAGACTATTGTCACAGATTATAAACACGTTACAAACTTTTTAACATGTATCCTGATGTATTGTTATAAGTGCTTAGTTTTCAGCTGCACGCAGCAGCGTGCTCTGTCTACTATAGTCACATCATGCAGTATAAACTCACGTCAGGGGCACAGTTATGTAATGTAATACAAATGGCTGAAGATATTAAAACCATGTTAACACATGTGTATATTAACGCTGTGGCTGTATATATGTGCAACTGGCAAGCTATTATTACAGTAATAAGCTCTTATAAATGTACATGTATGCACATGTCCAGTGTGCGTATATGGTCATGTTTTGTGGTTTACAGACATGTATAGTGCATGCAGAGATCTTTTCTGAAATGCCAGTATGGACGAGAATCATTTTATTTTTCAAACGCTGTTTGAAACAATAAACAGCTATGCATATGACAAAGACGGAGATGTTAAGAGAGAACACATGGAGACAAGATTAACAATAATAATATTAATATTAAATGAATAATTTATTTTCTTATAGTAATCAATCATTTTTAAAGGATTCAAGTGTTACTGATAAAGTAAACAAAAAAAGGTTTAATCATTTTCACCTCGTACAGAGTGCTTTGATTGGAATGAAATGAAACACATAACTTCTGGTCGGCGTGTCACATGCGGTGTAGTCGCATTTTCTTATAATTCAATGGCCCATCGTCAATTATTCCTTACATAATCAAAAGAAAATAAAACTACCGCTTTGAAAAGAAATTACATGTCATGGCTGTATTAGTGCATATGTTTGACCCTTGAAACTCTTCATGGATCTCTCCTGCTTGAAAACAAGTTCTCTGAAATGGGCAAATGGCAAAGTGAAAGAGGTCATTCATTGAAGCCTTCTCACGTACAGACACACAACAAAGTGAGAAAAATGCTCTATGTACATTTAATGTAATTGGATTTTGCATTGATGTGATCCAGCTCCAAACCTCTCATTGTATTTATCTTTCTGCATTCTTCTATGTGACACCCATTTGTTGGGGTTTAAAGACTTTGCTGTCACTTGACTTATGTTAGTCACATGTTTTTAACCAACAGATTTGTTAGGGCTAACTAATCTGCCTGTACATTTTATTATGTAATATTTTCCTAGACTGTGATGTTTTCATGTCACTTACCAGGAATCCAGACTCCAAACACTATTATTGCAAATACAGTTTCTACAACGGAAAACTCAAATCAAATTACATGAGCACATTTTAATACAACCCCCTTTCTTATTTACCAAAATATCATTCTTTTATGGGAACAAATGAAACTTTTCAAAGTATTTACTATAATTAAAGATCGTCTGACTTCAATCAAAATGACTCCTTACAGGTCACCCTTAAAATATTTTAGTTTGCTCCAATATTTTTCTTCACACTCCTTGACTTTACAGTACATACTGTAAGTCAGACAACACTGAGGACCAGTGGAAGATACACAGTAATTTAGACATATGATATATGTGTCCCTGGACCACAAAATCAGTCATAAGTAGCACAGGTATATTTGAAGTAGGGGTGTCTTGATTCAATTACATTTTCGACTCTAAGGTTCAATTCGATTCTCGATTTTAACTTTTTTATTTGAAGGAACAGGTTGCTATGCCATTTTTTTGCCACTTTGTTGTGAAACTTCAACGGATCTCAGTTCAGAGAAACGACCGCTTTTGTCACAGAGATGCTGCTCTGCTGTGCACATGGGGAGGCGCGTGCTGTTTTTTGTTTTCCATGTGAAGAGAAGCTCGCGTGGTGTCTCCTGCATCTGCAATGCTATCTTTTAACTGGCTGTAGCTAGCGAAGTTAGAGGAGGATGACTCACAGCACTCAACACGTGTTTTTTGCGTGTGGTAGCATCGACAATTCCAGTTTTTAATTCGAAGTTTGAGGTTGTGACTTAATTTTGATTGATTTCGAAATGATACATTTTTATGCCAAAAATCATATTTAGTTCTAAATGTAGGTTCGGGAGGAGCCTAAACATTCAGGCCTGTCAATCATCACTAAGGGCCTATATAAGGTAGCCTTCAAGCCTCCGTGTCCAGCTGCCATTCCTCCGGCATCCCTCCTCCTCCCCATCTCCTCCTTCTCTGCTCTCTTTCTTCCTCCTCGCACTTCTGTTTTGGGGGGTTGAACTTGGGGATTGAGCCCAGGTTCGCTCTCTCTGAGGTTCAGAGCTCAGGTGCAGAGCTCCCTTTGAGGACAGCAAGCCAACTTCGTTTACCATTAATCACCAAGATCTGAACTAGTGAATAGGATATTAAGTAAAGATCATGTTCCATGGATATGATACTTTGTACATTTCCAATCGTAAATATATTAAAAATTTATTTACCATTAGAAATATGTGTTCATTTCATTTGGACAACTTTAAAGGCGATTTTCTCAATATTTCAATTTTTTGCAACCTCAGATTCCACATTTTCAAATAGTTGTATTGTGGCCAAATATGTTCTAATCCATAAATCAATGGACAGCTTATATTTGAAGAGTTTCGTTGCAAAACAAGATAACCACCGTTTTGTTAATTGTTCAGAAATCACGTTTTTTGGTTGTGCATTCCAAATAATTTCAATGCAACTGCAGTTGGTTTGTTTTGATTTAAACCTTCATAACTTTAAAAAATACAGCTAAGTAGCACCATAAAACAAAATAATAACATGATAACATAATAATAAACATGTTTTGACAAAAATGTAAAAAAATGGATTTATCTCGTCATTTACATTATATACAGCACTGTGCAAAAGTCTTAGGCCACCATTAGATTTTTTTGTTTTTGCAATTATATAGTGATCATATATAATTGTTTTTCAGTTTCTTTATTAGAATACAACCAGAAAATATAGAAAAGTGTTATGTAGTATTAAAAACAGTATAAAAGTATAAGCTGAAGTGTTAAGGTTTTAGGGTAAACACTTGAGCAACAGCGGGCAACTGCAGGATCTCTTAAACCTAAATTAAATTAAATCCTAATTTCTAATTCTAATCAAATGACTTCAGGACTTTAGTCACTTCAAAAAAGCTGTGATGTGTTTATAGAGGTCACACTAAATACTGACTGATGCCTAAAGAAGACATTTAGTTCTGAAAATTGTTTTGTTTTTAATTATGTGTACATATTTCCTGTATTTTCTGTTTGTATCTTAATAAAAAAAGTGAAAAATAAATATGGATGGCCATTAAAACTTTGATAAAACAAAGTTTTATGCTGGTGGTGGCCTAAGACTTTTGCACAGTACTGTACTTCAACCATGATGGGTCAGATTTTTAAACTTACTCCCGGGGTATTATTAAGTCTTCATACCATTAATAATAAACATATTTTTCCTTTTCTTCCTCTCACGAATAGGTACGAGTTTGTTACAGGAGGTTGTGTATCTGGTAAGCCAGGGTGTGGACCCGGATGAGATCGGGCTTATGAATATTGATGAGCAACTTCCTGTGTTGGAGTATCCACAGCCGGGTTTGGAGATTATCCAGGTAAACTCTTATGCACATACAATAACCAACACGACCGTCTGATCTTATATGACTGTTTAACAGCTGTTTAACTGATTGATTTCACAGGAACTCACATCTCCACGTCTGATTAAAAGCCACCTGCCCTACCGTTTCCTACCCACAGCAATGCACAATGGAGAAGGCAAGGTCAGTTGTATTACACACAGGGTTTCATACACATGGCACTTGCTGAAGCTGTATTTTCAAATGCATTTTAAAATGTATAAGTTTAATCTTTATCACCAATCCAGTGTGCAAACTTTTATCCAAAGCAACTTACAGTGCATTACATTGTATATATTTTATCAGTATGTGTACTTACTGGTAATTTAACACATGACCTATTGCACCGTTAATGCACTGCTCTACCAATATACAGGTCATGTATGCTCAGGGAACAGAACAGGAATAGGAATGTTAGTTTGACTAACATTTTGAAATCCAAAATCTTGTAATTTAATGATAATGATAATTTGATTTGAATCATTGCTTTAATATTGATTTTTATCTTTGACATGTCTTACTTGGTCAATATTAAAGATATCAAAGTTATATTTTCACAGAATGTTTTTTTACATTATGTAGGATGATATTATATAGAAAACCGTACTTTGGCTGGGTTTTCACAATCTATGTATTGTCTACAGGTGATATATATGGCCAGGAACCCTAAAGATCTGGTGGTGTCCTATTATCAGTTTCATCGTTCTTTGAGAACCATGAGCTACAGGGGAACATTCCAGGAATTCTGCAGGAGATTTATGAATGACAAGCGTAAGACATACACACAGTCACACTGGCTTCATGAGTCGATAGTTTTTCTAAAAATTAAAACAAAAGTCTATATAACTGAGATTAAATAGATTAATCGTTCCCTCTCTCTATGACCTGTAGTGGGATATGGCTCTTGGTTCGAACATGTCCAGGAATTCTGGGAACATCGTAAAGAGTCTAACGTTCTCTTTCTGAAATATGAGGACATGTATAAGGTACTGTACATGTGACTTGCCTCACCAGCACACCTGTCTCTGACTGCTTTACACTCTATCACACCCTGCCCAAAATATTAAACTGTCATACAGTGTGCAGTCTGTGGATATCTCCTTTATGAAATGAATTTCCGGATCACCTATAATGTATGGATAAGAGAAGGGAGTCACTGTTAGTCAGTTTGCCTGAACAAATATGTTTCGCTGTATCTCTATAGGAGATTAAGAGAGTTCAGAGTTCAGTGGGAAAGCACAAACACTGATACCGCATGTGATAATAACATATAATGTATATAAGCAAAACATATAGATAGGACACAGTGTTCCTGTTTTTATCAGTATTAGCCTTCATGCAGTTGATAAAATTGTGTAAGTGCGTGGACTTAAAGAGATAGTTCACCCCAAAAATGAAGGTTCTGTCATAATTTACTCGACTCAGGTTCTTATAAACTGTATAAGTGTCTTTGTTCTGCTGAACACAATGGAAGATATGCAATGTTTGTATCCAAACCATTTCCAAGCACCACTGACTTTCATAGTATTGGTTTATCCTACACTGCAAAATCCCGGGAGTTAAATGAACACTGCTCAGTGTTTATATAGGTCCACTCTCCAGAGTGTTAAAAAAGTAACACCGGAGAGAGTTAAAAGCAGCAATCTGTGACTTTATCCTCTCTATCACCATCTCTGTTTGAAACCTAAAATTGCATTTTACAACTAACTTGTAGAGTTATTTTCTGAACTTAGGATGAGATGTTGGCTGTTTCATTTAAAGTCACCATTATTGTGATCACTGGTTGTTTTAGTTGGAGTAAACTCTTGACTATTAGTTCTTTCTAACTGCTATATCTTAGTGTGTTTGAAACACGTTGTTATAGCAAAGAAATGGTTATTGTGTGAGTGAATATTGATGGTTAAAACAAAATGTCAAACATAATCATTTAATGAACAGATTTATTAATATAGTTTTCCCCCTCATCAGAAGCATAATTTTCTATTAATAATAAATTACGTTCAAGGTCCAGAACTCTCATAGCAGTTTATCATTCTGAAGGATTTTGATAGTGTGCACAAAAACATTAACCGCTGAACAATTTAGATACAAAGACATCAAGAATCGGAATATGAATCTCAACAATGGTGACAAAGAAAATGGTAAGTAAAAGTTCATTATTTATTCACGCCGCAGTGCATTCTGGGAGTTCTGGATAAGATTTGTAATTTGTTAATACCCAGCATGCATTGCAGCATGAAGTTTTTCATTTTATTGTCACCATCATTGTGATTCATACTCTGATTCTTGATGTTTAAGTGTCTAGATTATTCTGCAGTTAATCTGTAAGTGTCAGTGTTTAAAAATGGTTCAGAATGAAAAACTGCTGGCTCTCATACTACAGTATGATATTATTGACAGAAATAAATGCTTCTGGTAAGAAATCACTAAATAAATTATTTTTTAAGAGTGCTATTTGAAAGTATATACTAACTACCATTGTAAACATAGAAATGCATTAGTGATTGCTCTTTGGCCACAACAAACATGTTTTAAACACATGTAATTATAACAGCCAAAGAAAACTGAAAAGCTAAGAATAAGACTCAACAGTCCAATTAAAACAACCACTGATCACAATAATGGTGACTTTAAATGAAACAGCCAACATCTCATCCTAAGTTCAGAAAATAACTCTACAAGTAAGATGTAAAATGCAATTTCAGTTTTCAAACAGAGATGGTGATAGAGAGCATAAAGTCACAGATTGCAGCTTTTAACTCTCTCCGGTGTTACTTTTTTAACACTCTGGGGAGTGGACCTATATAAACACTGAGCAGTGTTAATTTAACTCCCGGGATTTTGCAGTGTACTATGGAGGTCAATGATGGCCCTGTTTTCATCAGAGCAAAGAAATGTATGCAGGTTTGTAACAACATGAGGGTGACTGAATGATGAAAGAATTTTCAATTTTGGGTGAACTATCCCTATGCGGCTCATATATAACTTAAACTAAAACCCTATGGGGCGGTTTCCCAGACAGGGCTTAAGCCTAGTCCCAGACTAACTTAAATGTTGGAGTTGTCTTGATCGAAAACAACTTGCTCTGACATATCTTAAAATATATCAGTGCGGGTGTTGTATCTCAAGATGCTGTAAAAAACTCTAGCCGTTTCTCAATGACAAGGAAGGATACTCGGAAGCCAGAATTTTGAGGATGCTACATCATCGACGTCCGTCGAAGGACTGTTCCAATGTCGAGGATCCTCGGAGTCCTTCGTTCGAGAAATATCCCATATACATGAAAGGATGCATTGTGTATCCTTCGCACTCTTCGCTCGCTGAAATCACCCACAATCCTATGCGCACATCGCCGAAAGCACACCTTTCAATTAACGCAATGACATGCACTTGCTAGCCTGTTCCATTTACGTGTTCTGTGAATGCTTAAGAGGAGCCTCGCCTAGCCTCTGAAAGAAGTGACTTGTAAGGACCATTCCTGCCAAGGAAGTATCCTTGACATTGAGAAACAGCAATTGTCTGTGTCTCCCCGTCATGTCTTTTATTTTGAAATCCGGTCATTGTTCGCCATGTTTGTAGTCTGTTGTAGTTCTTTTGTTCATTGGTACTTATGGTGATTGTTTCCCAGGTGTGTCTTGTTATCTTGTTACCCATGTGTATATAATCCCAGTAGCCGTTTCTCAATACCAAGTACGCCAAGTTCGGACTTGTGTCCTTCCTAGTTCGGACTTGCAAGTTCAGACTCGGAAGAACGAACTTCTGACGCGAAATGCATTCTGGGAAACGTCGCCTTCATAAGTCCACACAAGTCTCCTCTGATGCATCCTCGATAAAATGGGCGGATCAAGAACACATCCGGGGATTTTATGTGAACTTGGGCTTGATGCGAACTTTGAATTGGAACAGTACTTGGGCCGCGACTGATGACGTTTCACAAGTCCACAAGAACGCAAGTACAGACAAGAACGCATATTGAGAAACGGCTAGTGTCTCAGTTGTCGTTCATTGAATGTGTTATGCCTTGTTCCTGTCTGTGTTTACTCATGCCTGTTTTGGATTATGGTTACTTGTTTTATGTTAACTTAAATAAAAGCTGCATTTGGATTCGCTGCCTCTGCCTGCCTGCACTTACCATTACAGATGCACACCAGTAATGTTTGTTTATGAAGTATGCTTTTAAAAATGACTTAAATATCTTAATTCAACTGAGGCCCCGTCCCGGCTTAAGCTAATTTAGATATATTAGGGCATTTAAGAAGTTTTTACAAGCAAACCTTACGAAAGGCAATACTGGTGTACATCTTGAGACAAAACAATGGCATTTATAAGTGCACCAGTGCAAGGTGATTTTAAATTAAAGCCCGGGATACACTGCACAATTTTTGTCCTCTTATAAGATCATTACCTTATCACACTGTGCGACATGTATCGTTTAAACTCGGGTACGAGGGGCATGTGGACTGTACGATGATGACATGGAAGCTTCGGCGGCAGCTTCACACGTTGCGCAACGTCACCAGCATGCGCTCGTAGTAAACAAATACCGGCGCGCAGGTCGTAGCAGCAAACACACTGTGCGGTGATCATGCCGAATTTCTGACACTGCCAGAAAACTATCGTAGGCTATCTTTGGACGCAAGACAGGGAAAACGGCCGTCTTTGAACCTCTCTCACTGTACGACATAGGACCACCGATGGAGAGCCACGATCACAGAAATCGCGACGATAGTTTCACGATGGCAATCTTTCGTCTGGGACAGCCAATAATCGTGCAGTGTATCCCGGGCTTAAAGGCAGCTCAAACATCATTTTAGTCTGAGACTAGGATAAGAAACCTCCCGTATGGCCTGGTTTCACAGACAAGGATTAGACTAAACCAAGATTAGGCCTTAAATTTTTAAATCATGACATGTAAGTAGCTTTTATAAATTGACTTTGAAAAAACATTACTGCTATGCATCTTGAGACGAAGCAATAACACTGATGTATTTATGTCAGGGCAAGCTCAAACATTCACTTTAGTCTGGGACTATCCTTAGACCTTGTCTGCGAAACCAGGCCTATAAAATATTGAATATAAAAGCTACTGTATATACTACACTAAACTTATATAAAAACTCTTGTTTGTTAATTGTAATTTTTTATTTAATTTTTTATAAATTATTCATTTTAAAAGTGATTATTATATAAACTAGCATTTTTAAATATTATATAAACTTACAGTTTTTGTATTTACAGTTTTTATTTCAAGTTGTTTTATTTCCAAATGAAAAAAAAAGGTCCCGCACACTATCCACTTGCAAAAATAGAAATAGCTTTATTGCAACGTTTCGATCTCTCGATCTTCTTCAGGCATCAAACATATATTAAATAATAAAAAAGTTGTTTTATTTCACCTGTATAGCTCAGTGGTAGAGCATTAGCAGCACAGAAGGTCATTGTTTCAAACCCAGGGAATACACATACTGATCAAAATGTATGCCTTGCTTTGGATAAGAGCATCTGCCCAATGCATTAACCTATATTTCTCTCTCTCTACCTTGTCTCCTGTATGTTACTATTTGAAGGATCTGGGTAACCTGGTGGAGCAGCTGGCCAGTTTTCTAGGTATCTCGTTTGATAAAGTTCAGCTGGAAACAATGGTGGAGAGTTGTAACCAGCTCATTGAGCAGTGCTGTAACTCTGAGGCTCTGTCCATCTGCAGAGGTAAGACTCAAAAACTAGTGATGAATAGGTCATGGACTGATTATCTGTTCCTGGATGCTAATAAGTCAACAGAGCATTGACACAAAATACCACTTCACCTACAGCACAGTAGCTTACTGCAACCATTGAAAATGGGTTCAGTTACTGTCTATGCCAAGAACTGTATCTTCTTTGTTTAAGACTCACCCAGCACATTTTCCTTGAAATACAAAAGATGTTGGGTTGAATGTTATTGGCTGTCTGCCTTGGTCACCATTCATCTGTGGTGTTAGTATGCAAAAATGAGCCTTTTAACTGAGCATACACTGTACGATTTGAGCAATTCTGTGTTAAATACCAACTCTCACTGTATGAGTAAATTAAAGGCTCATAACACTATATGGTCCAGCAAATTAAATAAAAAAGAGTCTTAAATTTGAGTCACACATTTTCAGCTTTAGATGCACACTTTAGAGTTATTTTCAATCCAGCACTGGGTCAAAAAGAGACAAACCTAACCTGTTGGGTTGTAATTCAATGTATACATGGTTGTTTTAACTCATTATTGGGAGAATATAAACATTTTCTGGGTGAATGTATCCCAACAACTGGGTTTGTCCTGTATTACAGAGCCCCTAAGGTGACATTGGAGCAAAAAAAATCGAAAGTTTAGTTTTATGTGCTCAAAAGCAGGGGCGTAGCACAAGTTCCCGGGCCCTATGCGTAGGCAGTCCTGATGGGCCCACCATTTTAGTTTTCTAATCACTACATAAACAAACTGTATGTATGATAACCAAGCAAGACTTGATTCAGTCATATTTTATTTTGCTGAATGAACAAGACATTACATTTTTACATTACTTAACGCATAATACAAATAAATGTTCTATTACTTTGAGGCATAAATAAAATCTTAAATATGCCATTTTAGTTTTGTACATTAACAAAAAGCTCCATTCATAATAAAAGACTAACAAAACTTGTCACTAATCATTTTTATTTGGAGACAAAAGGCAAAACGAAACAAATGCTATTGCTTACATGCTATAGCTTCCTCAAATGTATAGCTTATACTAACACCAGTTGCTCAACTTACATAAACAAAATGCGCATGCAGACGGACTAAACCATTTGGCGCATTAGCAAGGGGTGGGACTGTGAGAATTTAGATTTTTTAGTTTTTTTTGTACAAAATGTACAAGTCAAACAATTATTCAGCCAATACACCCACTTTACATTTCATCTGACATTCATTATGAAATTTAATTAGCAAATGAAAATATTCAGGTAAAATAAAATATATTCCAGACTTTTCAAGGGCCCTCTCTTTCCTTGGGGCCCTGGTAATCAGTACTGGTTTTACCCCCAGTCCGACTCCCCTGCTCAAAAGTTTTGTTTTTGCTGGTCATGTGGAACTTTCGCCTGCACACGTGAAACTATCACGTGCGCACGCGATGGTTTCGCGTGAGCACGCAAAACTAAACGCGTTAGTTTCATGTGAGCACGCGATACTTTCACGTGAAACTGAACTTTATTTAATTTTTGCTCCATGTCCCCTTAGGGCAGGGGTGGGCATCGAGGGCCACAGTCCTGCAGAGTTTGGCTTCGGCCTTGATCGAACACACCTGAATGTCATTTCCAAACAGTCCTGAAATCTTCAATTAGATTTTTCAGCTGTGTTTGATTGGGGTTGGAGCTGGGCTCTGCAGGGCTGTGGCCCTCAGGACCAGGAATTGCCCACCCCTGCCTTAGGGGCTCCGTACCTTTTCGACCCATTGGATTGAATGAACCCAGAATTTTCAGAGTGTGATTTAGCAGTAGACACACAATAAGGTTCCTGTTTGTTCTGTTCCCTGAGCATACATGACCTTCAGCACACTGACACTTTCAGTCTGAAACATAGAGTACAATATTCTTTCAAGAAAAGTGATCTCCAGGGATTTGTTCTTGTGAAAGAGCATTTCTAGTGTTTCCTAAGTAAGTTTTCGAATTTGGCCAAAAGCAGCACTTTAACACAGTTCGCACATAAAAAAATTAAATTGATGCACGTGTTTCTCTGTCTGTGAGAAATGTGTCTCTCTTATAATTCATGATTTACATTATGGCAATACAAGGTTGCAGTAGTACAGTGCCATCGTGTGGTGAAGATGTGTGGTGCATTTATTTTTAAGGTAATTTTCTGTCACTATTTGTTTTTTGTTTTCTTTAATATACTTTTTTTGCAAATACATTTGCTATTCGTTTTGAGTTATGTCATCATTACCACTTTAGTTTTCTTTTGTTGCTGTTTTTTTTTTCGTTTATTTTTTGTAGTGCATGGACTGAAAGGATGCTGAAAGGTCTCACTGCATACAGTAGGGTTTAAGATAAACAGAGTGATGTGGAAAGTGAGAATGAAGGGCAAAGGTGAGTTTGGGTGATAATACATGTTACTATAAAACCAACTGTATCATTAATGAACTATCATACTTGTATTGTTTCATACAATTTAACCTGTGCAATTTACAATGTCTGGGTTAGTTACATTGATGGACAAGTATAGCACTTCAGTTAATTGTCACATATGCAAAGAAAATGCACAGATTTGTCATCATTAAAGGTGCAGTGTGTTACTTTTAGAAGGATCTCTTGACAGAAATGCAATATACTATACATAACTATATTATCAGTGGTGTATAAAGACCTTTCAGAATGAACCATTATGTTTTTATTACCTTAGAATGAGACGTTTTTATACACATACACCGAGGGTCCCCTTACATGAAAGTCACAATTTTGTGCCGCCATGTTTCTACAGAAGCCCTTAGCAGACAAACTTTTTTACTAAGTTGTCTCTGATGATGACATGTTTGTCCTGTGGCAGCTACCGTAGCTTCTCTATGTGTTTCGAAAGCGAGGAGTGAGCCGTGGACTGAGACGTTGGTTGCAGTTCGCAACCTTACCACTAGATGCCGCTAGAATTTACACACTGCACCTTTAAAGACTGCCACACACCACAAGTTAACTGGGCAAAATTTGGGCCCATTTACCACCGCACGTCAATCCTAGGTAAGGTCCCAATCATCTTGGTGGTTGATTACCAATTTTCCTGGTGTGTGGTGCGGAAATTCAAACACTATAATTCATGTTTGTGGTCTCTTACATTTTCAAAATCTGATAAGATTTTTATGGCCCAGCCTTAATTTAACCTTACACCAGTATTTCCCATTTGTCCTCAATTCCTTATTTTAAAAAAACTGCACTGTCTTTGGTTTCCATCTATGTAAAATGAATTTTCGACTTTTCAGCTTATTTATCAGACGCACAATGAAAGCATCTTATAAGTGGAAGTGAAATTGCATTGTCCTACATGATACCTCTGGATCCACAGTTGTGGGTCAACACTGCCATAGCAGGGTCTCATAACCTATTATTAAATGATATGCTTACTCTTAAGCAAAATTACAAGAAACTTTGTTTAAACCAGGGTTTAAAAATACAAATTTGAATGATGTTAATGCCCTATGAAATCAGGAACTTTGGCTTTGACATTATGTCTTTTTTCCTGCTTCAGGTCGTGTTGGGCTGTGGAAGGACATTTTCACCGTCTCCATGAATGAAAAGTTTGATGCTGTGTACCGACAGAAGATGGCAAAGTCTGACCTGACCTTTGACTTTATTCTGTGAGGAGGCGACAGTGACTATCAGTTACTAACCAACCAACCAACCAATCAGTTCGCCCGCTGATCCGCTGTGCTTAACGCCACCTGCTGGAAATTTCTCTCATGGAGATTTTATCTTTCATCTGTAGCATCTCATTACTGCTTTCTTTAGTTTCTCAGAAGTTACATCTAAGTACTTATGATCAGTCCTACAAGCGTTCCCTTGTGTGTACTTGTATAAACAGTGCATCAGAAGTGTGAGCACAGTGCTTGTATCGTTTGCACATTGTACAGAGCTGTTCCATATATCCCAAATGCGCTTATGAAATGTGTATTTATGAAAAATCTAAATGAAACAATAATCTTTATTCTACAGTATATTGTAAAACGCATATGACAAACTCATAAGAAGTTGATGTCTTGTTGTCTGAGCGTTTGCATTTCTCAGGAGGATCCTTAAGATCATTGGCTAACAGATGCACCAAATATGCAGGCATCCAATCACGTTTCGTGTATGTTAAACTTGACCATATTGATGAATGCTGATTGGCTCCTGTCTAAAATATCTACAAGAATGTTATTAGTTTAGTTTATTTCTTTATTCATGGCTTCTAGGCTTTTGTTATATTACAGTGCAGCTGTTTACAGATACTGTATGTATTACGTTTAAAACTTCATGTTTATATTATGTTTACTTTGTGCATGTATATTTTTCATTGAGGTGTATTTGTGAGAGGATCACATCTACAGTAAGAAGTATCTGATCACTCCCTGATTTATTCTTGTTAGTTTAAACCCTGTGTTAAAATGTACAACATGACGTCCTTAAATGCTTGGTTAGAGTTTGTGAAAAAGGAGTGTGAGACACTGAGAGGAGCTCTTATGGCAGTGGTTTTCATGTAGCCACAAAGTAAACCAATTCTCTGCAAGCATGTGAAAAAACAGGTAGTTGAAATTTGGCTCCCCTTGTGATGTCAGAAGGGGATATTACCACCCCTTAATCTGCACTATGCAACACTTTAGTGCAGAGATCAGGTTATTTGCATTTTAAAGGACACACCCAAAAATGGCACATTTTTGCTCACACCTACAAAATTGCAATTTTAACATGCTATAATAAATTATTTATATGGTATTTTGAGCTAAAACTTCACATATTTAGTCTGGGGACGCCAAAAATTTATTTTATATCTTGAAAAAGTCTTGTGAATTGTCCCCAAGTATTTTTATAAAATGTTATAAAACTGCCCCCGCCCACCCCGGCATGCTATGAGCATATATGAGATGTCCACAATAAAGACACAAGTTCGCTCAATGTAAAAACAACATGACTTCTCATAATACCACAAAACAAACTGACTTATAACCTTACACATATTCACATATCCAAAATCCATACATATCCATACTAAATTATAGTGTTGAGGGTAATGCATTACAAGTAATGTGCATTACGTAAAAATATTACTTTTCTGAAGTAACGAGTAAAGTATTACTTTATAAATGTACACATTAATATTTGAGTTACTTTTTTAAGAAGTAATGCGAGTTACTTTTCAGTTTAGTTAATTCGATTAAAATAATAATAATTATTGACTGAATTAAACTGAACATAGTCATGTAGAATTACATATGTGCGTGCCTGAGCGGAACCAGTTTGGGCCTATTTTAACAATCTAAGTGCATTGTCTAAAGCGCAAAGTCTAAACAGGTGTGTCCAAATCCACTTTTGCTAATTTAACATGCAACGAGCCAATGAGAGTCTCATTTTCTTTAAAAGCCAGTTGCGCTCGCACCATGCCGATTCCCTATTTTAGATGGCAAAATTTGTAAACTGAAAACTAATCGTTGGAAGAAGACCCTCACTTTAAGAAACGCAGGCTTTTAATTGCTGTAAATGTATGGATAACCTACATGATCAGTGTACTCACAAATAGTAATTTACAAATATGAAAGAAAAGGTTTTTCACTTTAAAAATACTTTATTTGTAACAAACAGAAGATAAAGAATTTACAAACGTGTGGAGAGCCTTCAGCACTCGGAAAGCGCCTTGAGTGGTTAGAAAATCATTACATCTCACCATATCCACAGGTACAAAGTCATCATATACAATAAATCTGTGGGTTAGCATATTACTTTCCATGAAAAGTAACTATCAAATCAAATAAATCATAATACTGTCTTTATTGTATGAATTAAATATAATCATTATTTTTTAGAGCTACAGAAGTAATTTTCTCTTTGTCTTGGATTGTTTGTTTAACATTAATGATACAGACATAGGTTAATTGAGGTTAGGCTACTATATCTTTAAGAGAAGCACGGACCTGGTTTCTGCCTATACAGTATCTATACATAAACCTAAGATATAAACAAATGTTTTTATTGGAAAAAGAGTACTGTGGGGATCATTTTGTTTGTATGTGCCCTGTCAATGTTTTAAGGCAAGTTGTTGCAATCAATTTATTTAAGCTACATTTAAACAAAGGTTTCTTATTTTGTTTTATTTTATTTTACTAATCCTTTCTGTTTAAACGTAGCTTTAAAAAAAGCTGATTGCAACGTCTCCCATTCGTGTACTAACCCGACCGGACCCTGCTTAGCTTCCGAGATCGGACAACACCGGGCGAGCTCATGCTATACGGCAGCGAACGAAGTCGGGGGCGACAGGGCGGCTCTTTGTGGAACACCCGGGAGCCGTGCCTATGCACGTTCTGGCCATCGGTTTGGGCTGGGGGGAATGTTAAAGTTATTAAACGTAATTATATTACTGTGTATCAGTCATGCCTTTGCCGGGCAAAATAAGCTTATGCAAGATGCCAGGCTGACAGGGAAACAAGTGTGTTGATTGCATAACGCAGTGGTTCTCAAACTTTTTCCGTGTGCGGCCCCTCTTGTGTACGGTGCATTCCTTTGCGGCCCCCCCAAAGAAAATTTATGACAAAAACTGTTCTAAAATTTAACATTTTAATTAAACAAAACATATTAAGTTATACAAAGTAGTGCTGTTGGTTAGAAGCCTTATTTTTTTTAGATTTAATTACACAGAATTCATGATAAATGAATGTATTTTATAAAATGTCACTAAACTGGGGCCCCCCTGGCACCATCTCGCGGCCCCCCTGGGGGCCCCAGACCCCAGTTTGAGAACCACTGCCATAACGTGTTCATTTCGCACTGGCTATATGCCCCGATAGCCCAGCGTGAGCACGGCTAAAGCTTTTAAAGGAGTTCGCGTCTTTTTGTCTTAAACGGTCAAATGCTCGTATGTCAAAATAGCTGTCTTGTCGAGTATCAAGGTAAACGACTGCTTACTGTATGTCTTAAACAAATAAACATTTTATTGCATTCGGTCTCATAATAATCCTAACCTGTTAAAGTCTCTGTCGTTAAAGTTAAATAGCAAAAGAAGAATAGAAAATCACTCACTGCTCCTGACTGAGTCACTTCTGTAGCTTAAAGAAAAAAGAATACTCCATATTTACTTTTAAATCAATTCCTTTTCATTTTTTTTGACAAAAGGTTCATCGTTGAGATTTCCTGATCAACGTCAACGAAAGGTACAGCAGTTAACATTAGACATTTTGCTTCATACATAAAAAACTTGTACTTTTACTTTTCTTGAGTAAAAGTACTCTTTACTTTAGCAAAAGTAAAAAAAAATACTAGATGTTTAATGTATTTAAATATTAAATATAAACCAAAAACTTGAAATTATGAAATGCAGTGGAGTGAAAATTATGATAATCTGCTTGTTTTCCAAAGAAAAACACGGATAAAATACGAATACTTGAAATGTTATAGAAAGTAAAAATACTTAAGTAGTGTCCGCCTCTGCCTTTGAGGTACTAATATGCACCTTTTAGGTACAAAAGTGTAAATTTTGAAAAGGTACCGCCCTAGTGACAACTTTTGTACAGTATTTTCATGTACCTTTCTTCTAAGAATGTACAATATTTCGGTATGAGGTCTTGCTCAAGGGAAAATATTTTTTTTTAAATATGGAAACTTGGTCAGGTGAAAAGATTTCAATTGTACTGTAGTCCACTGTATGAAAATGTTTTTGTTTAAATATGTCTCAGTTTACTTTTTTTTGCTATCCTAAATTGACTATAGTGTACTGCACCCATATAGTTAACAAAATCAAAAAATATATTTGGTGTCTGAATAAGTTTTGATTTGACTTTAAAAACAACTGTTCTCCAGGTGAAAAAAAACTGCTCAAACATACACGTTATTTAAATACACTTAGTAAATGTACTATTTTTATGCACAAATTTTGAACCTAATATACAAAGATTTAGTATTTACTTCTTAGATAAATGTAAGAAAATCTAATGGACTCAGAAGTGCTATTTTGAGACACCATTTATTTCAATACAAGTAATCTGTTTGTCTAAGTTATTTAATGTCTGTTATAAATTAATGAGTTGATTTTGTAGCCAACTTGGGGCAAAAAAGTAATAAACTGTTTTTATGCATTGTCTATGCTTGTAGGGATAAATGTAACACTCATATAAAGATGTGCATAAAAATAATATAGCTCTGAATTTGTCAGGCACTGTTTTCCAAAGCGGCAGTGCTTAAATGTCCTATAAATCTGATCAAGTCACACATTTGATGGGAATGAATCCAGTGGCCATCTCTACCAGCTGACCCATATAAACACTTTTAGATCAACAAAGTTGTTAACCCAAACACAGATAAGCATCAGACTTTGAACCATTATTTTGTTTTTATATACAAAATTGGAATGATTGAAATCTAAACTTGTCCCAAAACCACAAATGAGGTAAGAATCATATATTTGCTACTTTTAAATTGAACAATTTTTATTATTTACACTTGACAATGTGTCCACATTTAAAACACTTGTGGGATAAAGATTTAAATATTGAAGATCATTTGTTCACATGTACCAATCATGTGCAAAGGGGCTCTCATTATGTTACTTGTAGCACCTCTTCATACAGGTCGTAATAAATCTCTTCTGAGATGACATCTAATATAACAAGCTTTGTACTCTGTGCTAAATATATTTTAATAACATGCTTTTAGTATAACTTCTATTTGATGTTTATCTTACAGTTTTTTACAATTGCTATGACACTTTTTTCAATACTTTTAACAAATTTTCTAAACTCTTAACGCACCAACACAGCTAAAACACACAACTGGCAAAACAGTTAATTTTATCCTCAAAATCACACATTGTAAACTAAACTCTCACACTGTTTACAAAAACACTGTAAACATGTTTCAGAATCAACTAGTTATACCAGATCACCAACACATGTTCTCTTCCAACAAAAACATTTAGTCAATCATAACACAATGTCATGAAAAACACAAACATAAGGTGGAAAAACAAAAACTGCATAAGTTTATGTGTAAGTCCTTATACAATAGACAGTAGATTGTATTGATTATAGACTGAGTTTTGCACTGCAGTTTCTTTTGAAAACTTGGTTATATTTTTGTTTAGTTGGGTTTAGTAAATGCATGTATTATGTTTGTTTTGCTGCAGCAATTCAAGACAAAAATGAATCATTCATCTTAGAGTACAGTTTATGAAAAAAAGGTAGAATTGTTGCAGTAAAGACTTTACAGTATTTACAACAGGACATTACTGCAAGATAACAAACATATTCAGTATTACTTCCATTTACAGTAAATAAGTAAAAATAAACAAATACAAACAAAAAAAGCCACTGAAGAATAAAGTAAAAAAGAAAATCATCATCTAATCTATTGCGTTTCTGTTTGGCCACATGTTCTCATTCACATTACACATGATTTTTCTCTGGCAAGGCATCTTGTGAAGAACTTTTTGCCATGTCTTATCCACCTCTGACAGTGTTCAGGTATGATGTCTGGGAATGCACCATCTATTACATCCAGGTGGGACAGGAGAAAAACCTCTCCCTTGTCCTGGTGGTCTTCCGCTGACTCGTGCAGACATATATCTTATTTTTGTGTTGCTCATATTGTTCCTTTTCCACACAAGATCAACCTAAAGATGCCCTCCTTTACTCTTTTGTATACCATATAGTCATGCAATTGAAAGAACCTGAGTGTGTTTCCTAGGTGGGAATCAGCTGTGTGTTTCAGCTTGTCTGTAAAAGAAGTTAAAGCATTTTAAATGTGTTAATTGTATGCATTTTGTGTTAAACCAACAAAAAATGTGTTAATAGTATAGCTTACATAGGTGGATGTAGTGCTAACTGTGTTAAGAGTTTTGAAAACTTGTTGAAAGTGTTGAAAAATCTGTCATAGCAATCGTAAAAAACTGTAACAGGAGGTTACTGATTGTCTCCGAAGCAGTAAGCATTACAGTTTTTTACGATTGCTATGACAGATTTTTCAATACTTTTAACAAGTTTTCAAAACTCTTAACACAGTTAGCACTACATCCACCTGTGTAAGCTATACTATTGACACATTTCTTGTTGCTTTAACACAAAATGCATACAATTACAGTTTTTCTGAATTGCTAAAACACTAAACCCCAATTTCTGAACCAAATTCATAGTGGCCTAAACCCTTTTGTCAAATCATGCACTCTTTTTGCAAAACACTAAACACAAACTTCTCACTAAAACACACATTTCACACTGCAATGAACTTGTTTTACAGTTTTTTACAATCACTTTGCTACTATTTTCAGAACCTTGATGTCATTTTTCACAACTGTAGATACAAAACTTAAAACGGTAATCACTTGTAACACAGGCTGTCTAGTGTTCAAAACATTGCATTGTGCATTCACATCTTTAAAGACATCTTGCACTTGCACAATCATTGTTTCAAAACACAAATTTACTGTGAAATACCATGGAAACATAACTATAGATCACCCACACACAAGCAACTGATAGTTTCACTAAGTCATTGTTTGTACAATCATTAAGTATTGTATAGAACAAAATTGGTGATACAGATTTCATTATGGTACATGTAGAGCAAATACATATCTGTAAAAGTTCTGCAGTAGTAGAGAGAATACGACAGACACATTAGAATCATTGAACAAAGTTTGTAATGTATTGATGAAAACACTACAGTACAATCACAACATAGGTCACATCATTTCACAATCTGCACTCAATCATCAGTAACAAGTTGGCAGAATTGGACAAGCAATTACAAGGGCCTGCATCTATACAGTACAGTGATAATTGGTTCATGCTCCATGCTTATTGGTTACAATGAACCTCATTATCTTGAAACTTTCATGATTTTCAGTAAACATGGAAGATTCTTTGTCTGTTTCCATACAACTATTATGAATAATGCAACAGTTACTTATCATTTTGGGCAGTTGTATTGATTGATAGTTAGATCATTGTAAGAAAATGAATAGACACTTATTTGAAATGTGATGTGTGAATAGCCTTTTGAAACAGTAGTACTTTGATGTTAAGTTGTGTCATATTGAACATGTGATTTTGGTTGAATGAACAAATGATCCAAGTTTTATGTGTATTGTATCCAAGCAATTGAGAAAAGAGTTAAGAGTTTTGAAAAATGTGCATTTTGATCTTTGGTTCTGAGTTTTGTGTCTAGAGTTGTGAAAAATGACATCAAGGTTCTGAAAGTAGTAGCAAAGTGATTGTAAAAAACTGTATAAATGCTAAACACAGGCAGTCAAAAGTTGAACACAACTACAACACCGTTATCATTGAGTAAACACAACAACTCAAAATTCTACACACTTTTCTCTAATGGTATTTTTTACCAATTGTGTGGATTGGAAACGGTCTGAGAGTCAGATGAAGAGTATGAGGAAGAGCAAAACACCAGAGACGATGCAATTGGCAAAATTTGCAGTTAGATTGCTGACTTACGCAATACAAGTGCTGCTTACAGTAATATTGAAAACTTACTATTACTTGCAGTACTTACAGTAAAGTATTCACTATATTCACTGAACTAAACTTGTGATTACAGTAATATAGATTTTTAACAGTATTTGTCAAGTGTGTTGTTATGTACACTAAACATGTATTTTTCTGTAAGCAGATCTCCTGGGTGTTGTGTTTTTCATTTTTTAAGGTAGTGTCTAATGGATGCTTTGTAGTGTTTTATATTATAGACTTATGTGTGTATGATTTGAAAGCTTAGTTTGATTTTGAGTACAAGTGAAATGGTTTTGAAGGAATTGTTTGATTCTTTCAGAAGAGTCAGGGGTTCTGTGAATTTTGTTTGACAATTTGGATTTGTGTTTATGGTTTTGAGAAAATGAGTGATGGTTTCAAAAGCAATTCAGAAAAACTGTAAGAACAAGGGGGTCCCCTAGTGGCTGCCTATAGGGAGGATCGTCTCTGAACTTCACGATGTAATACATGCACACTTGTTTTTTGCAGGTTTTTTGTTAAATAATTAGCCTATAAAATGCACGTTTCAAACCCGCCCAACTGATCCCAAACCCACCCTTATTTTGCACACTTGCCCAATCTGGCAACACTGACTATGACAGCATCTTTAGCAAGCAACCATTGACAGAGCTGAAAAATATTGCATTATTTCCTCACCGTTTTGCATTTTGCGCATTTAGGTTCAGAAAACTGTTTTCAACCATGATAAGTAAATCTAAAAAAAAATTCTTATAACGCGTTGTGTTTCTGGTTTCATGTGTTACATGAATCTACAGGTTATTTAGTGCTCCAACCCATCCTGAAGTTTGTGGAGTCATGGGCCCGTATTCAGAAAGATTCTAAGAGTCCTCTCAGAAAACTCTTAATAGGGCTTGGGTGCCGTGTTGCATTCTGGGACGTGGCGGCCATGTTGATGGCCTTGGGAATGTTAACTCACAGCAAGTCGAACAAGGAGAAGCAGCAGAATTGTGAGAATGAAAAGAAAGAGAAAAGGTTGTTAAAATCCCAAAAAGGATGTGGAATTTACCGGGATACGTTAAATAGGAAGCAAGGGACCGGTATGTAGACAACATCGGAACTATTAACGGTTGAATCCATATGAAAAAAGAGTGAATAAATAGCATTTTTAAACAGCATGGTTGTTGTGAGAGCACGATTTCATGCCAGTCTGTAAGCAAAGTCACGTACGACCTACTTGCTTGGTTAATGCAGCAGTTTTGTTGTACAAATTTTTGCTGTCAGCAGAGTGATAGCAACAGAAAGATGAATGTTGAAATTTTCACGTATTTTTACTTAACTATATAAATTAATATTCAGATGTTATACTTCACTGTCGTATATATAAATGTCATTTATATGTCATGTATACACATTACTGAGGGTTTGAGGTTAATGTTTGGTTTCCTACATAGAATAAAATAATGAAGTGTTGTCCTTATCTGTCATTTTTAATGTAAAGTGTTACTTTATTATTAATACAGCAATGGTTTACCATGGTTGAAATAATGACGGCAAATTAATCAATTTAAGACACACGACTGAGAGGGAGTACGTCTATCAAAAGAGCGCAGTAGTCCGAGTAGCAGTAAGGAGGCAATCAACTTGGCCGCCATCCCAAGTAATGACGTCACAACGCCCAAACCTTATTTAGCGTAAAACTTTTACGTAGGAGTCTTAGCTTATAGTTTTTACGATTGCTTAAGCACAATTTTGAAAACAGGGCCCGGTTTGTCAAAACACTACAGACAATTAACACAACCATACACCAAAGTAGCACAACATTTCAGATAATTTGCAAAATGGAACACTTTTGTCAACACTATACTCAACTTTATAAAAACAATATTTTGTTACCATAAGAAACACACACATTTCATAAGACTTCAATCTTTTTGAACCAGTTACATACTGCTGTTGCTAACTTAAAACACTTTTAGCAAGTCTAATTCTTATTGATTAGAGTACTACAAATGAAGTATAAAGAGAAAGTGCAACTAGTTTACCAAACTATACACAAGACCAATATTGCAGACTGAGGAAAATATAATTGATTTCTCTCCATATACCCAAATCAGTCAACATGGAAAACATGTCCCAGTTGTCATGCTACTACAGTACATAAAATACTGTATCCAGTACAGGTTATGCTGGTGACACAAACCAGCACCAAACCAGCATGGGAATGATGCTGGTCTATGCTGTTTTTTTCAGCAGGGATACTATACATTATCTCTTCGCCTAGATGGATCTGGCCAAAGAATTTCATCAACATCACAAGCCATATCCCCATAAGCAACACAATGCGGGAAGAACCATCTTGAATGTTGAATCCATTCTTGCACAGCTACGGTGTCAACTTGGTCACAGGTGTCCTCCATGGCCTCAATGAGGGGTACCTGAGACTGGAGATTGTAAACCTTCCACTGCCATGCAGAGAGAAACCCTTTCATAGGGTTTAGAAACTGAGAGTATAGTGGAAGGTATAGTACTGTCAACTGTGGATGGTGTTGAAATAATATACTTTACATTTTCAAGAAACATCATTTTGTTTGATTTATAAGCTTGTTTCCTCATGGGGACATCAAAATGTCCCCACAAGGTCACAAAAACACTGGTATTCCTATCTTCGTGGGGACAATTGGTCCCCACAACATGATAATTACCAGGTACACACACACACACACACACACACACACACACACACACACACACACACACACACACACATTTATTTATATGAAATATTTTCTAATTTCACATGTATACCTCTAAACCCCTGCTGAAAAAAACAATAAAACCATTACAGAAAATTCGAATGGTTTCCATTAAAATACCAATAGGAACCATTAGCTTTTACCATTAAAACCACTACATTGTAGTGTGTTTTGGGCCATATTCCATTAGAACCAATACACAGAACTAATAGAAACAATGCATACCATTAGAGACCAACAAAAAACAACACACTGTAGTGTGTTTTGGGCCATTAGAACCAATAAAATTCCCAATAAAACCATTAGAATTTTATTGTTTTTTCAGCAGGGTCGTTAAATAACGACTTTATTTTCGATAAATAACCACTTTTTTCTCATTAAATAACGACTTTATTCTTGCATTTTAATGACTTTAATCTCGAGATGGTTTTATTTTTTTATCTTGGCCCTAATCCTCCCTCGTACAAGATAAATATTATATATAGTAGGTTGAAATTCCTTGTAAACCGAGTTGATTCATTTTGTACAGTGTGGTCTATGCTTGTAAGGATAAATTTAACACTCATGCCATATAAAAATAATATAGCTCTGAATTCGTCAGGCACCGTCTTCCAAAGCGACTGTGCTTGAATGACCTATAAATTGGATCAAGTCACGAATTTGATGGGAATCAATCCAGTGGCCATTTGTACCAGCTGACCCAAATAAACACTTAGATCAACAAAGTTGTTAACACAAACACAGATAAGCATCAGACTTTGAACCACATTAAAGATTTTTGTGATTATTTTGCCTTTATATACGGGATTGAAATGATTGAAATCTGAACTTGTCCCGAAACTACAATTGAGGTAAGAATCATTCATTCACCACTTTTTATTATTTACTCCTGACAATGTGTCCACATTTAAAATAAAAAATCTTATTCTATATTTAAATTCTTAAGCATCTGGTGTGTTGTTGTTGTTGTTTTTCTTGACAGTCATGGCATTCCTGTTTAATCTTCATCTGGGATGTGTGGCCATGCTGATGTTGGCTTTTCATCTGGAGTTTGCCAGTGCTGCTGTCCACATTTGGGGCTTACAAGCCAGGTATCTCACTGGAGATCCTTACCCGAATCCTCCTGATCCATATGTCAAAGTTTGGTGTGGTTCCACTTTTCCGGAGGGATGACACAGTTTAAGAGGGATACATCAAACCCAGTGTGGGATGCAGAGTTCAACTTTCCGAAAGGCAGAGTCGGTGACAGACTGAAGCTGGAGATGTGGGATAAGGATCTAAATTTTGATGATCACTTGTTCACTTGTACCAAACGTGTGGAAAATGGTTCTCATGATGCTACTTGTATCAGCTCTTCGGGAACTTTGTATTTTTCATACAGGGGGTCTTAAATCTATTCTGAGATAACATTCAGTATAACAAGCTTTAGAGCAACTGTAGATTCTGCATTTGTTTTGCACTTAAGTATAATCAGTGCTTAATACTTATCATTTTAATAACATGCTTCTCTTCTATCTGATGTTTATCTTTTGCGTACAATGTAAAAAAATCTGTAAAAATTACAATATTACTGGCAACTGTTTGCCAGTAACTTACTGTATATTTTACAGTTTTTTACGATTGCTATGACACTTTTTTCAATACTTTTAACAAATTTTCTAAACTTTTAACACACCAACACACCTACAACACACAACTTGCAAAACAGTTAATTTTATCCTCAAATTCACACATTGTAAACTAAACTCTCACACTCTTTACAAAAACACTGTAAACATGTCCCAGAATCAACTAGTTATACCAGATCACCAACACATGTTCTTTTCCAACAGAAACATTTAGTCAATCATAACACAATGTCATGAAAAACACAAACATAAGATGGAAAAACAAAAACTGCATAAGTTTATGTGTAAGTCTGTCCTTATACAATAGACAGTAGATTGTATTGATTATAGACTGAGTTTTGCACTGCAGTTTCTTTTGAAAACTTGTTTATATTTTTGGGTTTAGTAAATGCATGCATTATGTTTGTTTTGCTGCAGCAATTCAAGACAAAAATGAATCATCCATCTTAGAGTACAGTTTATGAAAAAAGTAGACAGAATTGCTGCGGTAAAAACTTACAGTATTTACAACTGCATAACATAACTGCAAGATAACAAACATATTCAATATTACTTCCATTTACAGTGAAAAAGTAAAAATACAAACAGAAAAAGCCACTGAAAAATAAAGCAAAAAATAAAATCTCATCATCTAATCTATTGCGTTTCTATTTGGCCACATGTTCTCATTCACATTACATCCACTGCAATTTTTTTCGTTGTAAATTCACAATAAATAATTGGATAAATTTTGCATGACTTTCACAGCAAGAATTACAGCAATATACTGTGAAATATACTCACAGCAATTTACTGTGATGTCATATCTGTGATATTACAATGCATTGATGTAAAAGTACAACTGTATACTGTAACTACACAGCTTCAATGGCAAAGCAATTACTGTGATATTACAATACATTACTGGGGAATTACAATCTTTTGCTGTACATCATTACAACAAGGCCATGTACTATTACAGTGTGTGCTGTGAAAGTAATGTACATGTTGACAATAATTTACTGTGAAAAGAAACGTAAATTAATTAGGTGATGATTTTTTACCATTATGTACCAACCACCACAGAATTACAATATTAACTTTACATGTTCATAACAAATGTGGTGTATTAACACAAAGTTAACACAACCAGGGAAAAAGAGTCAAGGGTAAAGAGTCAAACTAAAACAAACACTAATCACAACAATGGCGACTTACAGTTTTTTACGATTGCTATGACAGATTTTTCAATACTTTTAACAAGTTTTCAAAACTCTTAACACAGTTAGCACTACATCCACCTATGTAAGCTATACTATTAACACATTTCTTGCTGGTTTAACACAAAAGGCATATAATTAACACAAATTTAAAATGCTTGAACTTCTTTTACAAACAAGCTCAAACAAGACCAAAACAGTCGATTTTTAAAGTCAAATTTACAAATGCTTTCACACAGCATGTCAAAACAGATAACATCATGTGCTAAACCTCACTTATAGTCAAAGTAAACAGCTGTTTATATGATGAATTGAAACATAAATATATCCCCTGTATTTTATTCCATTGGGATTGAAAAACAACTTATTGTACCAATGCAAATATATAAATCACAACTGATTCCCACCTAGGAAACACACTCAGTTCTTTCAATTGCACGACTATATGGTATACAAAAGAGTAAAGGAGGGCATCTTTAGGTCGATCTTGTGTGGAAAAGGAACAATATGAGCAACACAAAAAATAAGATATATGGCTACACAAGTCAACTGAAGACCACCAGGTCAAGGGGAAGATTTTCCTCCAGTCCCACCTGGATGCAATAGATGGTGCATTCCCAGACATCACACCTGAACACTGTCAGAAGTGGATAAGACATGACAAAAGATTCTTCACAAGATGCCTTGCCAGAGAAAAATCAGATGTAATGTGAATGAGAACATGTGGCCAAATAGAAACGCAATAGATTAGATTATGAGATTTTCTTTTTTGCTTTATTCTTCAGTGGCTTTTTTGTTTGTATTTGTTTATTTTTACTTTTTTACTGTAAATGTAAGTAATATTGAATATCTTGCAGTAATGTCCTGTACTGTAAGTTCTTTACTGCAGCAATTATGTCTACTTTTTTTATAAAACGTACTCTAAGATGGATGATTCATTTTTGTCTTGAATTGCTGCAGCAAAACAAACATAATACATGCATTTACTAAACCCAACTAAACAAAAATATTAAAAAGTTTTTAAAAAAACTCTATAACCTATAATCTATAGTCTATAATCTACTACAGTCTATAAGGACAGACTTACACATAAACTTATGCAGTTTTTGTTTTTCCACCTTATGTTTGTGTTTTTCATGACATTGTGTTATGATTGACTAAATGTTTTTGTTGGAAGAGAACATGTATTGGCAGTGGCGGTTCTACACGGAGGCCAAGGGTGGCCCGTGCCTCTGTAGACATGTCACTGGCCACCCCTGTGGCCACCCCGTGCTGACCAAATAAAAAAGTATACATTTATTTTGATTTTACACGCGAGCGCCAAAAGCGGAACTAATGCGACGCAACGTTCTACTCTGGCAAATTAGAGCGACGCACCCAACCACTGCACTGTTGCTGGCTGCGGGTGCTGCTCGGCGAGTGTCTCAATTTGTTCCCAATCTCCCGATGTTGTGAATGTGTATGCAGGTTCGGGCACTGGTAAGGAAGGACTCTAGCTCACTTGACTTGACATTGGGACACTGTATTCTCATGTGACGTGGCTGCGCGTTGTGATCATTCACAGCTGTTACTCATCAACAACCGGAAAAACCAACTTCTCGCTAACTTTTTAAAGTTTACACATTGTAAAAAGCGCTGTAATTATGTTCTTGCATATACGTGCATACAATTGGAGGAATATTATTAAATGTTACATATAAAAATCTTTACAATTTAAAATAAATATTATTTTAAATATTGAGTAGATTGTGGTCCCTAACTGTCTAGCAATGTGTGTTTATATTTAAACTAAAACAAACGTTTGTCTTTAAAAAAGTTTGCATTTCATAAAGTTTATTGAGTAGGCTCGCGTGATTTTTCGGTTGGAGGGCTTTAGAAAAGGTCACGTGATTTCCAGTAAGGGAACATAGGGACCATCGATGCTCACTGGTTTTTGCGTTGCATGGAATTTTTAGGTAACTAACGTTTGGCATAATGGCAGACTACCTAACCACAGTGCCCTGACTACTGAACAAGGGAGCTGATGAGACCCCAGCTCCTCTTTTGCACCTGCACTCACTCTTGTATTAAATAAATATGTATATGATTGTAAAGTAAAATAAAGTTTAAGGGGTGGTTTCCCATACAGGGATTAGACTAGTCCTAGACTAAAATAAATGTAAGAGCTGTCCAACCTCAAAAAAACGAGCAATGCCATATCTTTAAATACATCAGTGTCCTTTGTTTTGCTTCAAAATGCACACAAGTAATGTTTTTAGTATGGCATGTTTGTTAACTAGTTATATTTCCTAATTAAACTAAGGCATAGTCCTGGCTTAAACTAATTCCTGTAACCACCCCTATAATCTTTAAATATCATTTCTTGCCATTTTTTAATGTGCCCCTCTGGTAAAACACTGGCCCCTCCTTGCCCCCCCTAGTGAAATTTGTCTAGAACCGCCACTGTGTGTTGGTGATCTGGTATAACTAGTTGATTCTGAAACATATTTACAGTGTTTTTGTAAACAGTGTGAGAGTTTAGTTTACAATGTGTGATTTTGAGGATAAAATTAACTGTTTTGCCAGTTGTGTGTTTTAGGTGTGTTGGTGTGTTAAGAGTTTAGAAAATTTGTTAAAAGTATTGAAAAAAGTGTCATAGCAATCGTAAAAAACTGTAAAATGAAACAAAACATCAACATCTAAACCTAATAAGTGAATTGTGTTTTCTACGGGAATATATTTACTGAACATCCAGAAATAATGTTTTATAAAATAATAAAATGCAATGTTTCTCTATCATTTACATAACAATTAAACAAGTCAATATAATAAACAGTTGTTGTTTTAAACATTGTGTGAACATTAAAACATGACATTGTCATAACGTTTAAAAATGGTAAAATGTAACATTCATCTAATGTTCAAACAACACAAAAACGTTCTTAGAACGTCAAGAAAACTGGACACTTTTTACGTTGGCAGAACGTTTTTGGGAACTTTCAGGGAACGTTCTTAGAACTTTTTTCTGTTAGCTGGGTTAATCTACATTAACGTGACATATTTTAAAAAAAAATATATATATTTTTCTGATTCCATATTTATTGTAATAAGTCAGACTGCGTCCATGTTTTTATACAGTCTATGGTTCAAAACAGTTTGGTTATGTCATGTGACTTCCAGGACCCAGGACACACATGAGATACTGTTTGAAAGCTTAGACTCTCTACTTTCTGCAGATATGCATCACTTTGACATATCTTTGACTGTAAGAAAGTTATTAACACTTAATTTACACTATCACCCCCCCCCCATATTTTTTATATGATTTAATATTCACATATTTCATATTTTTCAAGTATGACAAACATGGGCAAGTCTTATATCAAATGAAAGCTCTCATTCTCAGGAATAAGGCTACATCATTATTTTTGTAATATCAAAAACAATCGTCGAATGAATAATGAGGTAAAAAAGCACTTTTGTAAATTTACGTGAAACTTGAGTGTGAACTGCCTCAGATAGGACAGATAGCCACAAATGATACACCATCTTTTATTTTAGGTCCTACTCTAAAAAACGAGTCCATTCACAGCATTTTCTTTGGTTGTGTGCATAATTAATCCCTTGCTATTTACAGTTTTTCTGAATTGTTGAATTTTTTGAAACCAGCACTCATTTTCTCAAAACCTTAAACACAAATTCCAATTGTCAAACTAAATTCACAGAACCCCTGCCCTGACTCTAGCAAAATCAAACAATTAGCCTTTCACCGAGCCCCGCCCCCCTTAGTTACTGTTGCTACTTCCGACAAACAAATGACCAGCGCGACAGATTGCATGAAGGAAAGCGATATACCCGTGCGTGTCAGTGACATTTTTTGGAGCAATACCTCCGCGATTTCCTCCAGATCGAGACAAAAGGGGTTACAGTATGCAGTGGAGGGATATATTCAGAATATAAAAATACGCAATGAAGGAGACACGACTACTATCGAGGCTAATGCTTACCGGTCTCACGCAAAAAATGAGAAACCACATGACCTGTAACTCAAATGCAACCAGCACAGACTTGTGGACCAGTCATGCTCTTGCACTGCCGAGTAAGTTATCTTTCATATGGTATAATCTATTAATGTCTATTGCGAGTAGCTATTTTGTTAAAATACAAGGCATGTTGGTTAGCTAAACCTACGTGTGTTTCAAAGCCATTCAAAGCTAACTAACATTTCTCTGTCTGTTGTTTTGAGGATAGCCATTTTGAGAATCATAATGTTTAATTTATGGTGATACTCAGATTTCACAAATAGGAAATTGTTTTGTCTTAAAAGTTGCAGGACAGATAATTGTCACACCCCGGGGCGGACCCTAATAGACTAAAGGGTCACACCCCTCTTAACTCTTCCACCTCGAGGAGTTTCCCAAGACCACCCCAATGACCAGACAGACGAGTATACTATAATTAAAACAAACTTTATTAAATATTTAAAAAGGAAAAAGGGGGAAGGGAAAAAGGGAAATTTAAAACTAATGTGGCTCTTCTTTGCCTCCAGGGCCACTTGGGGAAAAGACTGGGGACCGGGGCTCTGGCCCAGCAATCCGTGGCGCGCTCCGCTTCTCCTGGAGGCAGAATCAAACACAGTCAGACCAGGGTAAGTACTCCTTTGCTACTCACAGTACTGGGGGATCCTCGTTCCCACACAGAGCTTCACTGATGCGGGTAGGTAGTTGCTATAAGCACAGCACAGGTTTATCCCACAGGTTGCGTTACTCACAGTGCCGGGGGATCCTCGTTCCCACACAGAGCTTCACTGGTTCAGGTAGGTAGTTGCTATAAGCACAGTACAGGTTTAGTTCACAGGTGGCGTTACTCCCAATGCCGGGGGATCCTCGTTCCCACACAGAGCTTCGCTGGTTCAGGTAGGTAGTTGCTATAAGCACAGCACAGGTTTATTTCCCAGGTTGCATTACTCACAGTGCCGGGGGATCCTCGTTCCCACACAAAGCTTCACTGGTGCAGGTAGGTAGTTGCTATAAGCACAGAACAGGGTTATTTCACAAGTTGCGTTACTCACAGTGCCGGGGGATCCTCGTTCCCACACAAAGCTTCACTGGTTTCAGGTAGGTAGTTGCTATAAGCACAGAACAGATTTATTTCGCAGGTTGCGTTACTCACAGTGCCGGGGGATCCTCGTTCCCACACAAAGCTTCACTGGTTTCAGGTAGGTAGTTGCTATAAGCACAGAACAGGTTTATTTCACAGGTTGCGTTACTCACAGTGCCGGGGGATCCTTGTTCCCACACAAAGCTTCACTGGTGCAGGTAGGTAGTTGCTATAAGCACAGAACAGGTTTCTTTCACAGGTTGCGTTACTCACAGTGCCGGGGGATCCTCGTTCCCACACAAAGCTTCACTGGTTCAGGTAGGTAGTTGCTATATACAGTGGATTTCGTTACAGTGTCAGTGTACCGTATTCCTTCGCCCCTCCAGTTTGGCTGTCCGGGCGTCGTAGGGACTAGTGGGTCCGATGACCGGAGCCGAACGCTTCCCAAACTCCCCCTCCTTCTTCCACGACCGGGGTCACGAGCTGGGGCGAACTTTCGTCGGGGCTCCTTTCACCACAAGCTTCTGTTAAAGAGGTCAGTACACACACCGTTACGACCCACAATCCGCACGGTACACACTTGATACTACTCACTGTGTTTTACCACTGTCTGTTCTGTGTACAAACAAAGCTCTCGTTGTCACACCCCCGGGCACAGGGCTTGGTTTTCTCTCTCTCTGTAGGACTCAGGCCACAACGGATGTCGTCATCTCGTGACTCGTCGGAGGCTCGGCAGTTTGAACGCTACAAGCACAGCATACACACAGCAAGTAAAGCGTAAACACC
Source organism: Misgurnus anguillicaudatus (assembly GCF_027580225.2). Classification (NCBI taxonomy): domain Eukaryota; kingdom Metazoa; phylum Chordata; class Actinopteri; order Cypriniformes; family Cobitidae; genus Misgurnus; species Misgurnus anguillicaudatus. The sequence continues at coordinate 2,870,728 of NC_073337.2, forward strand.
ATCAATCAGTGAAACTCACCCACAGCACTCTTATACAATTTCACGTGAATTTTAGATCGTCCTTGCCACCTGACTACGACGACCTCGAGAGGATGGTTGGGCAACAACTGGATCACAAATGAGGGAGAGATGTGTGATATTCACAGGCCCGGCGTGTTGGTTATCACTCCCCTGGCTCACCTGCACTTCCTTTTTTCCCACAGGGCCACTGGCTTACTGGTGAACGGTGCTTCGTCCGTGCTTCCGGTCAACCCGCGGCTCACCCACGCTTTCCTCTCCAGTGGGGCCAGGGACCTCAAGAAACACAAAGAGCACCCACCAGGACAACTCTTCATACAAGTTATGTACAGATAAGTACCACAGCGGTTACTCACGCTTTGTTGCCAATAACCTCTGTTCACTGCGCTCTTGATGGCTCTGTGTCCACTCTTTCTCACTGAAACTCCACAATATTCCTTCGTCAGCTGATTGTCTCTTCCTCTCTTCCCCAGGAGAGCGATCCGACCAGCGTGGTCCGTCTGCAAAGCAGCAACACAGCGTACACAAAGTATACCACCAGCACACCGTTTGATGTCTGCAAAGGTGTATTTATACACTGACTCTTCTCCTTGTCAGCCTATTAGCAACCGCTGTGTAAATTATCCCCACCTGTGCGCAATCAGGCTTAATTTTGACTTTGGGGAAACCCCGGAAATGAAATGTGGAAGACGGGTTCCGCCCGTCGTCGGTTCAACCAAGGATGTGGAAGACGGGTTCCGCCCGTCGTTGGTTCAAAACATCACCTGTGACATCCTCCCCCGCCAAAATGGTTCTAGTCCCTAGAACCGCTTCCTGTGACCCACTCTCCATACCGGATGGGCGGCCGCCCCCGGGTTTCCCGCTTGGGGCGCTGTGGTAGGGGCTCTGGGGCTTCTTCAGTAGGTAAGTCATCCGGCTCTCCTGGAGCCTCTGGGGCTCCTTCAGCAGGTAAGTTGTCCGGCTCTCCTGGAGCCTCTGGGGCTACGTCGTTCACTGGACCCACTACGACAGGTAAGTTCTCAGGCTCCCTTGGGGCCACTCGGGCCGGCCCCTCCGCCGGGCCTCTTGGAAAGATGACCCACCCTTCATACCAGGGGGTAGCAGTCTCCGGCTCCTTAGGAGCCACCTCTGTGGCTAGTGGGGGATCATTTGGACAAGGGCGGATCATGTTCCGATGAACCACCCGATCCGGTCCAGGCTTCCCTTCTGGCCGGATCGTGTATACCGGCTGCCCCGGTCTCTGCTGCCGTTGCACAATGTACGGCCTCGCCTCCCACCGATCACTCAGCTTGCCTCCACCTAGTCGCCGATTGTCCCGGACTAGTACCCTTTCTCCAGGGAGCAGGGGAGCATCCCGCGCCGTCCTATCATACAACCTCTTGTTCTTCTCCCCAGCTGCCTGGATCCTCTTATTGACCTGTTCGTAGGCAAAGTGGAGACGGTGGTGGTGTCGTCCCACCCACTCGGTCACGTTCCCTTCTCTCTCACCTCCCGATGTTCCGAATAGGAGATCTGTGGGCAAGCGAATGTGTCTCCCAAACATTAAGTACGTGGGGGCATACCCCGTTGTACTGTGTACGCTGTTATTATAGGCTTGTAGCAAGTTCGGTAAAGCACTCACCCAATCATCCTGGCGTCTCTGGTCCAGAGTTCCCAGCAGGTTCAACAGGGTCTGGTTGAAGCGCTCACATCCTCCGTTTCCTTGGGGGTGGTACGAGGTCGTATGGGTCTTTATACACCCGTACAGCTGGCATAGTTCTCGGATTATACGGGACTCGAAATTTGGGCCCTGATCCGAGTGCAGGAACTCGGGGCACCCAAATGGCTGAAAGACCGCCCGCCATAGCGCCGTGGCCGTGGTACTTGCCGTCTGGTCGAGAGTGGGAATAGCCCAGGCGTACTTGGTAAACAAGTCAGTTACGACTAAGATGTTCTGGTAACGGTCCTTGGGACGACTCAGGGTCAGATAGTCCATCGCCACAATGTGGAGGGGGGCCTTTGCGTGAATCGGGACCATCGGTGCTCGAGGTTCCTGCCGGGATTTAAACAGAGTGCATCGGGGACATGCTTGAATGAACGTACTCACAGAAATCTCCATCCCTGGCCAATAGAAGTGTCGGCGTAGCAACGACACGGTGCGCTCCTGCCCCTGATGTCCCATCTGGTCGTGGTATGCCTCCAGCAGTGCCCGAACTTGGCTGGCCGGTACCACAATCTGGCTAACCTCCTCATCGGTCCCTGGGTCCCGAATGTTCCTACACAACACACCTTCTCTCAATGTCAATCTCTCCCACTGTCCCAGTATTTTTCGACCCACCTCTGTCTGGGCTTGTCTCTCGGCGGGGGTCGGTCGCCGAGCCTGCCTAAGCCACTCACCCAGATTCCGCAGCTCCTGATCCTCCTGCTGCCTAGCCTTCCAACGCTGGGGGTCCCATCCCCAACTTACGGGCGCTGCCTCCTGTTGGCTCCCAGGCGCCTCCACTACTCCAATCATCAGTCCTTCTTCTGCTTGTTCTCCTTCGAGTGGGGCCGGGCCCCTCGAGTCTTCCCTTGCTGGCAACCGGGAAAGGGCATCGGCGTTGGTGTGCTCCCGCCCCGGACGGTACTGCAGCTGGTAGTCGTAATTTGCCAGCTGTGCCACCCATCGCTGTTCCACTGCTCCCAACCGGGCCGTCTGCAAATGTACCAGAGGGTTATTATCAGTGACCACGGTTACCTTGGCTCCCCAGAGGTATTCCTTGAATTTCTCACTCAAGGCCCATTTTAGCGCCAGCAGTTCAAGCTTGAAGGAACTGTAATTGGCATCATTTCTTTCAGCAGGGTGGAGGCTCCGACTAGCGTAGGCGATCACCCGTTCCACTCCATCCTGTTTCTGTGCGAGCACCGCTCCCAGGCCCAGGTTGCTGGCATCTGTATAAAGTAAGAATGGTTGGGAGAAGTCAGCATATGCCAAAATCGGGGCTTGTAATAATTCTTGCTTCAGAACCCTAAAGGCCGTCTCACACTCTGTGGTCCACTCCACCGTAGGGGATCCTCGCCCTCGTGGTCGCCCGGTCCCGACCAGTAACTGGTTCAAGGGTTTGGCAATCTTTGAAAACCCCTTGATAAATCGCCGGTAGTACCCTACAAAGCCTAGGAACGATCTCACTTGCCTTACCCGCCTAGGGGCCTCCCAGTCCCGAACTGCAGATACCTTCCCGGGGTCAACGGCCACGCCAGCCGCACTCACCACGTGTCCCAAGAACTGCACCTTACGGCGCAGCAGGTGGCACTTTTCTGGTTGTAATTTCAGCCCGTACCTCTCCATCTCTCGAAACACCTTTTCCAGGTGTTGCAGGTGAGTCTCGAAGTCTGGGGAATACACAATCACATCATCAAGGTATACTAGTACAGATTCCATCAACTGACCTCCCAAGCATCGTTGCATCAGTCTCTGGAAAGTGGCGGGAGCGTTGCAAAGACCGAAGGGCATCCGGTCCCACTGAAAAAGACCAAATGGCGTGGTAAAGGCGGTCTTCTCTCGGTCCCGTTCCTCAACCGGTACCTGCCAGTACCCGCTGGCCAAATCCAAGGTGGAATACCATGCAGACTTGGTCAGGCTTGTCAGCGAGTCCTCAATACGAGGCAGGGGAAAGCATCTTTCTTGGTCAGTTGGTTCAGCTTCCTATAGTCCACACAGAACCTCCATGCCCCCGTCTTTTTCTGGACCAGTACTATAGGTGCCGCCCATGGGCTGCTGCTTTCCCGCACAATCCCCTGCTCCAGCATACCTTGTAGGAGAGTTCTCACCTCTGTGTATAAGGTGGGGGGTATCGGCCGATACCGCTCCCGACTCGGTGCAGCTTCTCCCGTAGGGATACTGTGTCGTATTACCGTCGTACAACCATAGTCTTCATCATGGGTAGAAAACACGTGTTGCCATCTCTCCAGTAACTTCCGCAGCTCTTCTGCCTGTTCCTGTTCCAGGTCCTCTCCTCGTAAGGAGTCCCCTGTCAAATGGGCCGGTACCTTTTTCTCCCTCGTCCTAGACGCTCCTTCTGCTTGCGTTAGTGCTACCTCAACAACTGCAGGGTGCACTCGCCGGAAACTCACATCTTCCTTATCCCGCACCTGATGTCCCTCGACCGGCGTCACCGTCACCAGCCGCTGGTGCTTGTGTAAGTGTACTGGGTAGGGGTTTTCATTACAGACCTTTACCGGCACTCGGCCTCGTCGCACCACCGTCAGTCCTCGGGCCACCCTCACCTGTGTGCAGTCTTCGTGAGGTTCAACCAACACCCAGCTCTCAGAGCCTCGACGCTGTTGTGGCACCCTGGCCCACACTATAGCTTCACTTTCTGCTGGCACTGACAATGCAAATCGACATGCTACTCGACCAACCTCTTCTCGGCCATCTTGGTTCTTAGCCAGCTGCACTCGCCTGCAGTCGGCCACTACTCGTTCCCAGCCTGGCCGCTCGGCCCTCGGTATTGTCTGAACGGGCCTAGCCCGAAATAGCTCCTCCCAACACTCCGAGAGAACATTCATACCCAGGAGGGCTCGATGACGGCCGAGGCATTGGTCCTGTACGATGATGACCCCCTTCTGCGGAACTCGTACTCCATACAATTCAAAGTCGGTAAGTCGATAGCCGATGTAGGGGATCTCTAAGCCGTTCGCCCCCTTCAGGGTAAGCCAGGGCGCTTCAGCCTTGTGTGCGGGGTAGGCCCCAAACAGCTCATGGGACAAGCTCTCGGAGAATAAGGTGACCTGGGAACCAGTGTCAACGAGACAGCGCACCGTGGTGCCACATACCTGGGCCTCCACTGTTGGGCTAAGCCCAATCATCCCATCCTTGGGTTCCATTCTTCTATGGGGGTCACTTTGGGGGGCGCCGACCACATGACCCACTGTGGCCGGTCGTCTTAAAAACCCCCCTCGGAGGCTCTTCGTGGTCCGCACTGCCTACTCACATGCCCTGCGGTCCCACACCGATTGCAAATGGGCCTCCCTTGCTCGTCCCACTCGAACCTGGGCCGACTCGCCTGCCAGGGCCGCCTCATCCCATCTCGGCCCCGATCAGAGCACGTCCGTTCTCGGGGGGCGGGCCCTTCTTCTTTCCTTCCCGGCCCTAGGCGCAGTTCCCCTACCAGGGCCTTGGTTAGCTCGGCCATCTGATCTCGCACGTCTTTTAGGAGCTCCATCTTCAATGTTTGTTTCCAGTCTGATACCTCCGAGGCTGCCGCCGGGCCACTCACCGCTGCACATACGGGGGCCTCCTTTACTTCTGCATGGTCACCTTCCAAGGCCATAGCCTCCTTCTTCAGATCATCAAACGTAAGTTCAGGGTTTCTTCTAAACTGTACTCGGAGGCTTTGACGTAGGGGGCCCTCCCGTAGCCCTAACAGGAACTGGTCCCTTAGCAGGGTCTCCTCATCTCCCAACCCATGATCTCGTTGTCGCTGTAGGCGCGTATACTGCTCGCGCAGCTTCAGGGCAAAGGCTCGAACAGGCTTCTCCTCCTAGTGAGTTTAATACGAATTGCTGTTGTTGACTGGCGCTCAGCCCCTGAAGGCCGGCCAAATACTCAATCTGGGCCCTCCACTCAGTTAAATGAACCTCGGACTCGACCCCAGTATACTTCTGCACCCAGGGGTTTCCCAGGAACACGGGCATGACACGGGGTGGTGTTTCCGGCCTTTCAGGCACAACACGGGGTGGGGTTTCTGGCCTTTCAGGCACAACACGGGGCGGGGCTTCGGGCAACTCGTCGTCGGCCATTGGAGGGCCTTGGTCGCTCAACTCGAGGTGGAACCCTGCCGACTACGTCAAAATCTGTCACACCCGGGGGCGGACCCAACTAGACTAAAGGGTCACACCCCTCGTAACTCTTCCACCTCGAGGAGTTTCCCAAGACCACCCCAATGACCAGACAGACGAGTATACTATAATTAAAACAAACTTTATTAAATATTTAAAAAGGGAAAAGGGGGAAGGGAAAAAGGGAAATTTAAAACTAATATGGGTCTTCTTTGCCTCCAGGGCCACTTGGGGAAAAGACTGGGGACCGGGGCTCTGGCCCAGCAATCCGTGCCGCGCTCCGCTTCTCCTGGAGGCAGAATCAAACACAGTCAGACCAGGTTAAGTACTCCTTTGCTACTCACAGTACTGGGGGATCCTCGTTCCCACACAGAGCTTCACTGATGCAGGTAGGTAGTTGCTATAAGCACAGCACAGGTTTATCCCACAGGTTGCGTTACTCACAGTGCCAGGGGATCCTCGTTCCCACACAGAGCTTCACTGGTTCAGGTAGGTAGTTGCTATAAGCACAGTACAGGTTAAGTTCACAGGTGGCGTTACTCACAATGCCGGGGGATCCTCGTTCCCACACAGAGCTTCGCTGGTTCAGGTAGGTAGTTGCTATAAGCACAGCACAGGTTTATTTCGCAGGTTGCCTTACTCACAGTGCCGGGGGATCCTTGTTCCCACACAAAGCTTCACTGGTGCAGGTAGGTAGTTGCTATAAGCACAGAACAGGGTTATTTCACAGGTTGCGTTACTCACAGTGCCGGGGGATCCTCGTTCCCACACAAAGCTTCACTGGTTTCAGGTAGGTAGTTGCTATAAGCACAGAACAGATTTATTTCGCAGGATGCGTTACTCACAGTGCCGGGGGATCCTCGTTCCCACACAAAGCTTCACTGGTTTCAGGTAGGTAGTTGCTATAAGCACAGAACAGGTTTATTTCACAGGTTGCGTTACTCACAGTGCCGGGGGATCCTCGTTCCCACACAAAGCTTCACTGGTTTCAGGTAGGTAGTTGCTATATACAGTGGATTTCGCTACAGTGTCAGTGTACCGTATTCCTTCGCCCCTCCAGTTTGGCTGTCCGGGCGTCGTAGGGACTAGTGGGTCCGATGACCGGAGCCGAACGCTTCCCAAACTCCCCCTCCTTCTTCCACGACCGGGGTCACGAGCTGGGGCGAACTTTCGTCGGGGCTCCTTTCACCACAAGCTTCTGTTAAAGAGGTCAGTACACACACCGTTACGACCCACAATCCGCACGGTACACACTTGATACTACTCACTGTGTTTTACCACTGTCTGTTCTGTGTACAAACAAAGCTCTCGTTGTCACACCCCGGGCACAGGGCTTGGTTTTCTCTCTCTCTGTAGGACTCAGGCCACAACGGATGTCGTCATCTCGTGACTCGTCGGAGGCTCGGCAGTTTGAACGCTACAAGCACAGCATACACACAGCAAGTAAAGCGTAAACACCATCAATCAGTGAAACTCACCCACAGCACTCTTATACAATTTCACGTGAATTTTAGATCGTCCTTGCCACCTGACTACGACGACCTCGAGAGGATGGTTGGGCAACAACTGGATCACAAATGAGGGAGAGATGTGTGATATTCACAGGCCCGGCGTGTTGGTTATCACTCCCCTGGCTCACCTGCACTTCCTTTTTCCCACAGGGCCACTGGCTTACTGGTGAACGGTGCTTCGTCCGTGCTTCCGGTCAACCCGCGGCTCACCCACGCTTTCCTTTCCAGTGGGGCCAGGGACCTCAAGAAACACAAAGAGCACACACCAGGACAACTCTTCATACAAGTTATGTACAGATAAGTACCACAGCGGTTACTCACGCTTTGTTGCCAATAACCTCTGTTCACTGCGCTCTTGATGGCTCTGTGTCCACTCTTTCTCACTGAAACTCCACAATATTCCTTCGTCAGCTGATTGTCTCTTCCTCTCTTCCCCAGGAGAGCGATCCGACCAGCGTGGCCCGTCTGCAAAGCAGCAACACAGCGTACACAAAGTATACCACCAGCACCCCGTTTGATGTCTGCAAAGGTGTATTTATACACTGACTCTTCTCCTTGTCAGCCTATTAGCAACCGCTGTGTAAATTATCCCCACCTGCGCGCAATCAGGCTTAATTTTGACTTTGGGGAAACCCCGGAAATGAAATGTGGAAGACGGGTTCCGCCCGTCGTCGGTTCAACCAAGGATGTGGAAGACGGGTTCCGCCCGTCGTTGGTCCAAAACATCACCTGTGACATAATATAATAAATAAAATGTATAATATAATAAAATTGCGCAGCATTTACGGGATTGGGAAACTCAGGGGTAGGTTTTCCGTTCATAAAATGCTATATGAAAGATAAAAACAAATTATTTAAAGTTGATTGTTAAGGGCGCTATGTTCGACTTTGTCATACTGACGAAAAATAAAGTTGGGGAGCTGAAAGTGTTGGGACTCTGCCATAATCTTGTTGATAATTATATCTAGTTTTGTATGGCAGGGTCCTAACAGTACATGTTTTGTGTGGGAGATCGTGGTTTTGGTTTTGTTATATTTAACCACGTTTTTCCCGTGTCTTGTGACCTTTTCCCCGCTCCCTTGTATTCTCTAGTCTTTGTTTTAATGTCTTGTTTAGTCTAGTGTTCTGTTTTCATGTATATATATATTTATATATTTATATATATTTATGGTTTTGTCTTGTTTGTACTGTGGTTGTCTTGTGTTTGTATGTCTCGTCTCCTGACTCCGCCCCCTCGTTTCCCTGTTAATTATCCCATTATTGTTTGATTCATGTCACCTGTTCACCTCTTGATTTGCTCCCCTATTTAATGCCCTTGTGTTTGCTGTCCTGTGCTGATTCGTTTGTAACCTTCTGTTGTGATACACTTCGTGCTGTCTTGCTTCATGCCTGTATCTGTATTGACCTGTTTATCTGTAGGTTAGTGTATAGTCAGTATATTGTTTAAGTTTATTGTTTTTGTAGTCTTATCCAGTTCTTGTCTTAGTTTAGTGTAAGTCTAGTTATCTGTCTTTTGTCTTGCTCTTTTAACCCCCTCGTGGGTCTTTGTTTTGTCATTTTTGTTATAAATAAAGTATTGTTCATCTGATCCTGCATCTGGGTTCTATCTCTCTCTCTCCAACGTGGAGATCCCTGACAGAAAGTCCCAACACAACAGCAGCTATTGTAGCTAGCGTTAGCAAACATGTTAACTAATGTTGGCAAAATAACTCATTAAATTTAGCATAGATAGTAGGTTAACATTCTGGCAATTATATTCATGGTAATCATAACTTTGGTCCAATTTGTGTTCTTGCCTCTAGTTAGTAGATCTAGACCACACTGTAGCTAGTTAGCTGTAAGCCTTACCTTTGTGCAGACGTATTTATGCTTCGTAAATGTTCAACACATTTAACTGAATGGGGCAGTCCACAATGTTTTATCCATTGTATGGGGCAGTCCACACTGTTTTATCCATTGTATGCACCGCTCACAAACGCTGCGGGCGTGAATGTTTGTCGGAGGTGCTTGCATATGTGGCAGGGTAGTTAGATCCTCCCTGTAGTGACGTCATGTTATTGGTAGCCTATTGTCCCGCAGGGAGGTGTGTATAAATGGCTGTTTGGTGCGGGCCGGATGTGCGTCATCTGTTCTGTGCCTGCGCTCTTCCCGTTTACCGGCATTCAACAGAGGTCTGTGGTTAACACACAGCTGTGTGTCTATTCTAGCACTACTTGTGTCATTGTGGGGGCTTTGTGTACGCTGTAGAGGTAAGCATTTTTAGCTTTAACGTTCGGCTCTATCTAATACCGGATTATGGTATGGTAACACTAGTGCTTGTGTCATTTATAGCCTACTGTAAACAACCGTTACGCGCGGTCTGGCTCGTTACACTGCCTAGTTCCAGGTATGTAAGATTTAATATATTGCCAGAGGTTTTAGGTGATGTGGTGTGGGGGTCAGCTATGTTTATCTTTACTGCAGCATTCCCGTGTGTTTACCGTTTGAGTTGGGACATCCAATATGCTGTTTTGCATCTCCATCTCTATCCCGTGGATACTGACGTCAGCTTTGCTTTTTGGTGTGGCAAGCGGCTGCGTTATTTGGTATGTGCGTTTATATTTCCGATTGCTGTTCATAAACTATAATTAGTTTACTAATCATCTTATATTATCTGTTAGGGCTAAGACTGTGCGTGCTGCATTCCCCTACTACATATAGAAGCACGCTGCTGTTTTGTTCCTGCTGGATTTGCTTTCGTTTCTTTTTCTTTATATTTTTGCTGTGTGTTTTCATTATTTTCGTCCTGGGTGATTTAGCGCGGCCCGATTTTGGAGTTGTTGGTTAAAACCTGCTCCTACTGTGACTGTATTTAAAGATCTTTTCCTCGTACGTTGGGAAATAACGAGTTCGAGGGCCGCGCTCATTCAGATTATCTATTTCTTCATTTTCCCTTTGTGGTGTTTCTCATTTTGGACTGATTCAGAACGCTGAGATTTTCTTTTGGACATTGTTGTCTTTAAATTTCTTTTCCTTTTCCTTTTTGTGTTATTATCTAGCTGTTTAAGCTAGAACTTATTTCTTTTCTTTATGTTGGAAGGGTTTCTTTTTCTCCCCTGCATTTAATAAGTTTTCATTGATTAATTTCTATTGATATGATTTATTTTGTTTTGTATCACAATTACAGGAGCTGTGTGTCCGACGGCAGTGAGGCTTTCCTTCACCGTGTGCTGTGTTATGCTGTGTGAGCACCACTGATAAAATCACGGGTATTGGAGTGAGTGTGTGTGTGCGTGTGTGCATTTAGTGTGATTCTCCTCTTTTGCTCCCTCTTTTAGCCCATCTGATGCCAATAGGCTACAGCTCTGAATTAAATGTGAATCCTTATTGTGGATTGTGATTTCCAGCTTTAGTAATTGGCTGGGTGACTACTTTTATTTCTGCATTTTAAACTTTTGTACAAATAAACATTCTATTTTGCTACCCACGTCTCTTGCTCACTTTGTTCAGTAGAATGAACCTGTGTTCCTTATAACATTTTTAAGTGAACTGTGATTCCCTGGTATAGTCCCAGGGTGGCGTAGTCTATTGTATATCTTTTGAGTGTTGAATATTGCTGTAAAAAGACCACTTTGCCACATTTTGGCGTAGTCGGCAGGATTCTCACTAAATTGAGCAGAGACGTGGGTGAATATTACTTTACCAGCTGGTATTGCCATTATTTGCTTTTCTTTTTATTTCACAGGAACAAGACAGCAGCGTAGACTCTTTGAAGGGTCTCTTTGGCCATCTCCCCTGATTGTGTTTCAGGTCCAAATTTTCTTTATGCCCCGCCTTGCTTGGTGGTAAGTGTTTTACTAAAAGTTAGCTATGGCAGAAGAATTACAAGAACTTCAGGATCTTGTGGCCCAATTAAGAGCTGATAATAAAAGACTTAGACAAGAACAGACTTAAATTGTTATTCCAGGTCCCAGTACAGCTCCAATTTCTACCACCTTACCCTCTGGTGCACAGCAATCTGCTGGTGCAAATGCCCCATCTACTGAGCGATTTGTGTTTGTTCCCCGAGATAGGAAGTGCCCAAAATTTAGCGGGAGACCCGGTATTACCATAAATGAATGGGTAAGGGAGGCCCAAGCCTGTATGCGGGTTCGCCATTTGTCTAGAGCTGATCAAGCATTCTTTCTTTTTGATCATTTAGAGGGAGAAGCTCGGGATGAGATCAGGTATCGGTCTGAGACAGAGAGGGGGGACCCAGATAAGATAATTCAGGCCTTAAAGGAATTGTATGGGTGTTCTTTGTCATACGTAGCATTGCAACAGGCATTTTTCTCCAGGAGGCAGCAGGAAGGAGAAACACTTTTAGAGTTCTCTATTGCATTGATGGGCCTCTTGGAGGGGGTAAAACAGCAGTCGCCGCATGCCATACCAAATGCAGAAGCTTTATTGCGTGACCAGTTTGTCGAGCATGTGCTCGATATTGGTCTTCGTCGGGAACTAAAACAATTAGTCCGCCGTGACCCTACCTCTTCCCTCTTAGATGTTCGTAGCGAGGCAATGCGCTGGGAGCGGGAGGGAATGCCTGGGGGTGCGAGAGGGTGAAGTCAGTCTGTACCAGTGGCCTATGGGGTCCAGTATGCCATACAGGGCGAGTCGCAGGCAGTTCGTTTGAGCTCCCCTCCCAAGTCGGAGCTAGCAGAATTACGGGAAATGTTGAAGGCACAACAAGAACAGTTAAACCAACTTACCCAAGGTTTCGCTCGCTTACAGGTCCCTAATTCATATAGCCGGTCCCCACGTCACAGTAATATAGTATGTCGGAGGTGCCAACGTTCTGGCCATTTTGCCCGAGAGTGTGATGGAGAACGTGTTCTTCCTCGCGCTCCAGCAGTGGGTACATCTTCGACTGGGGCTAGGCAGTTTCGATCTTCACAGCCGTCGGAAAACTAATCCCCACCGGGCTGCGGAGTCACAGTGCGGATGGGGAGTCATTTGGCTCAAATGTTGTAAACCGTCTAAATTCTGTCTCTCGTTTGGTGTCCTCCTGCCCTCATCTTAATGTGCTCATCGGTGGTGTTCAAGTGCCATGTTTAGTGGATACCGGTTCCATGGTGTCCACGATCACCGAGAGTTGCTTTCACCAGTATTTTGAACCATGGGGGCAGGAGCGTCTTAGGTCCTGTCAATGGTTGCAACTTACCGCGGCAAATGGTCTTGCGATTCCTTATATCGGGTATATGGAGCTCGATGTCGAACTTTGTGGTAAAGTAGTACCGGAGTGTGGAGTGCTGGTTGTCCGAGATCCTCCTGGTGGTGCCGGTGGACATGTCCCGGGTGTTTTGGGGATGAATGTCCTTGGCCGGTGCTACCAGGAACTTTTTGGACAACACGGTACATCCCTTTTTGACTTACCGGCGGTGTCACAGGCCCCTAGCTCCGTCACAAAGGCATTACAACATTGTAGTAAGGTTAGTGTCCAGACCTCTGTTGATCGTGTTGGGGGGGTTAGGGTGCGGGGGCAGGGTGTGTGTCACATTCCAGGTGGTACCATGAAGTTGGTAGCGGCAACCTGTTCAGAACATTATGCTTCCGGTCCCGTGCTGTTTGAGCCTCCAGATGCAGGCTTACCTGCTGGTTTGTTGGCCTCCCCCGCACTGGTTCAAGTGACCCGGGGCACGGTGTATATCCCGGTTGTGAACGTGGGTACCACTGAGGTGATTCTTTACCCCAGGACGTCTTTAGGCACATTGAGTGGTGTCTTTGTCATTAGTTTGCCAGAAGGTATTACTGAAGTAAGGTCCTTAACTGCTACTGTAGGCTCCCATAGTTCCTTGGTCCCCTCTACTGTGGAGGACCAAATTGATGCCATAGATTTGTCAGTTTTGGCAGGGGAAGAGCAAAGCCGGGTCCGGGCCTTGCTTCACAAGTACAAATTTGTGTTTTCAGCCCATGAGGGTGATCTGGGGTGCACTAACCTCTTGTCCCATGATATTCCGCTTCTAGACGATACCCCTGTCAGGCAACGGTACAGGCGTATACCACCTTCAGAATATGAGGTAGTAAAGTCCCACATTAATCAACTTCTTGAGGCACAGGTTATCAGGGAAAGCTGCAGCCCCTATGCGTCTCCCATTGTTTTAGTTAAGAAAAAGGACGGTAGTCTACGAATGTGTGTAGACTATCGTCAACTTAATTCTAAAACTAGGAAGGATGCCTTCCCTTTGCCCCGTATTGAGGAGTCCCTTGATGCCCTGACCGGTGCCCGCTGGTTCTCCACTATGGATTTAGCCAGTGGGTACAATCAGGTGCCTGTCACTGAAGCTGACCGGCCTAAGACTGCTTTCTGTACCCCATTTGGCCTATTCGAGTGGAATAGGATGCCATTTGGTCTCTGTAACGCTCCCAGCACCTTCCAACGTCTGATGGAGAGGTTGTTTGGTGACCAACAATGCCAATCTTTGCTCTTGTATTTAGATGACATTGTGGTGTTCTCTTCCTCGGTGGCTCAACATCTGGAGCGGCTGGAAGTGGTCTTGGGTCGGTTAGGGGCTGAAGGACTAAAAGCCAAGTTAGGAAAGTGTGCATTCTTTCAACGTGAGGTAACGTATTTAGGGCATGTGGTGTCATCTCAGGGTGTGTCCACAGACCCAAGTAAAATTGAAGTGGTAGCTCAGTGGCGCACTCCTACAAGTCTGTCCGAGTTGCGTTCGTTCCTGGGTTTTGCCAGTTATTACCGCCGTTTTGTGTAAGGGTTTGCCAAGTTGGCGGCCCCTCTGCATAAATTGGTGGCCGAACTGGCAGGTGGGAAGACAAAGAAACGTAGAGAGGTGAGTTTTAACTGTGCCTGGGGTGAGATTTGTCAGGATAGTTTTGAAGCCTTAAAGAGGAAACTCACCTCTGCCCCTGTGCTTGCCTACGCAGATTTTACTTTGCCATTTATTCTGGAGGTTGACGCTAGTTTCAGTGGTCTGGGGGCAGTTCTTTCCCAAGAACAGGGAGGAACCGTGCGGCCAATTGCATATGCCAGCCGCAGTCTTAGGCCCACTGAGCGCAATATGAACACCTATAGCTCTATGAAATTAGAGTTTTTGGCGCTCAAGTGGGCCATGGCTGAAAAGTTCCGGGAATATTTGTTGGGGCACAAATGTGTTGTCTTCACCGACAACAATCCCCTTAGCCATATAGCATCGGCAAAGCTTGGGGCAACTGAACAGCGTTGGGCAGCACAACTTGCAGCTTTTGATTTTGAGGTGAGGTATCGATCAGGCAGATGTAATAGAAATGCAGATGCTCTGTCGAGGCAGCACCCACTTGACTTTAGCATGTTAGGGGACTTGCTTCCAGGCACTGCAGTTCCTCATGCTGTACAGCAGGGGGTGGGTACACAGGTAGCAGTTCAAGCCACTCAAGCGGTGATCACGGCCCTGCCCAGTTATACCGCTGCAGATTTGAGCTCTTTGCAACAGACGGACCCCACGATTAATGAAATTTTACCCTTTTGGAAACGAAAGGTGTTCCCTAGAGCAGAAGAACGCAGACAATTGTCTAGGCTGGGGTTGATTCTGCTCCGTCAGTGGGATCGGTTTGTGGAGAGAGAGGGCGTATTGTATCGACGAGTGTTCCGCTCTGATGGAGGTGAGGAACGTTTTCAATTGGTTTTACCCACTACCTTAAAGTCTGAGGTTTTGAGGCAGCTTCATCAGGAGCATGGGCACCAGGGGAATGAGCGTACCACTGAGTTGGTACAGCAGCGGTGCTATTGGCCTGGAATGTCCTCAGAGGTGGCACGATGGTGCCAGGAGTGTGAAAGGTACCAAGTCGCTAAGCATGGGGGTCCCACCGCCCGTAGTTTTATGGGCCATTTGATGGCTTCAAGACCTAACGAGATTGTAGCCATCGACTTTACTGTGCTTGAACTCTCTCGTTCAGGAACTGAAAATGTCATTGTGATGACTGATGTTTTCACGAAGTACACCATGGCTGTCCCCACTCGGGATCAACGGGCAGAGACTGTGGCCCAGGTCCTGGTGGCCGAGTGGTTTTACAAGTTTGGAGTCCCTGGTCGGATTCATTCCGATCAGGGCCGTAACTTTGAATCCTCTCTCATCCAGCAACTCTGTCAGTTGTACAAGGTCGAGAAGTCTCGCACTACTCCTTACCATCCGGCCGGTAACGGCCAGTGTGAGCGCTTCAATAGGACGTTGCATAATCTCCTCCGCACATTGCCTGTTTCTCGGAAGAGGGACTGGGTGTCTTGCCTTCCGCAAGTACTTTTCTGCTACACTACCACCCCGCATCAGACCACTGGTGAGTCCCCATATTTTCTGATGTTTGGGCAAGAACCACGGCTCCCAGTTGACTTTTTGCTGGGCAGAGTCCAGGAGGTAGGGGTAGGTAATGTTCATGAGTGGGTGGTGGAACATCAAACTAGGCTCCATGTGGCCTTTGAAGGGGCACGTGATCGGCTAAGGGTTGCAGCGGAGAGACGTAAAACACATCATGATCAGAATGTGCGGTGTGTGTTGCTTGAGGAGGGCCAGTTGGTTTACCTCCGGGAGTGTGGCATGAGAGGTCGCCATAAGATCCAAGACTTGTGGAGCCCAGTTGTGTATAAGATAGTGAAGGCACCTGCTGCAGGGGGTTCGGTATATACCATTGCACCGGTTGATGATTTAAGTAAGGTAAGGCATGTTCATCGCTCTTTGTTGAAGGCTAAGATTCTGGGGGACCGTCCAGTTTCGAGCCCTCAGGATAGGCCTTTGGCTGAGGGGGCACTGCCTTTAGAGGATGAGCCAGAAGAGGGTGATTTGCTAATGTTTGTGCCTGAAACCCCCCAGGCTCAGAGTCTGGCTGTTAGTGATATAGCCCCTGCAGCTGTTCAAGCTCCCTTGAATGTCTCGGACCCTTGTCCCCCTGGGACGGTACCTGTGATACCAGTAGCCCAAGGACAGCACCGTTCTGGGCAAATGGGTCTCCCTTCAGGATTTGTTACTGTGTCTGCAGGCCAACCAGGTACTGAGGTAATGGCTTTGCGGAGGTCAACGAGGCCCAGAGCAGGCCAGCACTCGAATGTCCATCACCTGCCACGGTCAGTGGAAGTGCCTGGTGAGGCTGTGCCCCTAGGTGGGTCTTTTTCTAGTGGGATTTCTGCCATTTTCAGGCCTTGGAACTGATAAGGGGAATTGTGGGGTTGCCGTATTCTATCGTCGGGGCGACGATACAAAAAGTAGGGGTAGATTGTGGCAGGGTAGTTAGATCCTCCCTGTAGTGACGTCATGTTATTGGTAGCCTATTGTCCCGCAGGGAGGTGTGTATAAATGGCTGTTTGGTGCGGGCCAGATGTGCGTCATCTGTTCTGTGCCTGCGCTCTTCCCGTTTACCGGCATTCAACAGAGGTCTGTGGTTAACACACAGCTGTGTGTCTATTCTAGCACTGTGACGAGACTGACAGGTTAGGTTCCATTTGCAACTCTTTATTGATGTTATCAAATAGCAAACAACAGTAAACAATGGGCACATCCAAGTAATCATAAACGTATAACAGACCAGGTTCGGGGCAGGCGGCAATCAATCATAAACGTGAATCAGTCCAAGATCGGGGCAGGCAGAAAGCAGTCGTAGTAGTAATCCAGTCCAAGTTCAGGGCAGGCGGCAAGAATCAATAAACCAAGAGACAGTCCAAAATAACACCAGGAAATCAAACACGGGTACACACAGGGAAAACGCTCAGAAATGCTGCTAGGGCAAACAAGACTTCGCAAAGTTCAGGTGGCAGAGTCCCAGGTTAAATAGACCCGCTGATACGCTGCAGCTGGTGTGTAATCAGCGGGTCACAATGCATGATGGGGAATGTAGTCAATATTCGGGTGAATGGGATGTACCGGGAGCGTTGGCGCTGACATCCGTCACAGAGCCCCCCCCCCTGCGAGCGGCTCCAGACGCGGGAAGTGTTCTTTCGAGGACGACCTCGGGGACGAGGGGCAGGTTTATCCGGGTGTAGTCTGTGAAATTCATGGATGAGGTTGGGATCCAAGATGTCGTTAGCGTTCTCCCACGACCTCTCCTCGGGACCATACCCCTCCCAGTTGATGAGGTACTGCAGGTTGGAGCCCTGACGTCTGGAGTCCAGCAGCTCGCTGACCAGATAGGCCTCTTCTCCGTCCACCATGATGGGAGGGGGCCCTGATCCTCCAGAATCTACAGCCGCTCCCGGGTCCTCGGCAGGTTTTAACAGGGAAACATGGAAAGTGGGAGAGATACGGTAATTAGGGGGGAGATCAAGACGGTAGGAGACAGGATTAACTTGTTTCAAAATTTTAAAAGGACCAACATACCTGGGACTCAACTTTTTGCAGGGGAGACGAAGTTTCAGGTCTCTGGACGAGAGCCAAACCAACTGACCAGGTTCGTAGTGGGGTTCTGGGGTTCTATGGCGATCTGCTTTTTCCTTGACCTTCCTGATGGCTCGGGACAGATGGACATGAGCTTCTTGCCAAGTTTCCTGACTTCGGGTGAACCAAGCGTCAATGGCCGGGATGTCTGCGAGTTCTTCATCCCAGGGAAAGATGGGCGGTTGGTATCCCAAGACGCATTGAAATGGAGTGAGACCCGTGGAAGTTTTCTTAAGGGAATTCTGTGCATATTCCGCCCAAGGTAGGAAGCGACACCAGTCATGCTGATTCTTGTGACAGTAAACTCTGAGAAACTTAGTTAATTCTTGATTAAGACGTTCAACTTGACCATTGGATTGTGGGTGATAACCGGATGTAAGACTGATGTTGATGTTTAGAGCTTTGAAGAATGCTTTCCATACCTTGGACGTGAATTGCGGTCCCCGGTCAGATACAATGTCCTCAGGAAGTCCGTAATACCGGAACACACAATGCAGCAGCTGTTCAGCGGTTTCCATGGCGGATGGCAGCTTGGGCAGAGGGATAAAACGACATGCTTTAGAGAAACGATCAATGACAGAAAGTACCACTGTGTTACCATCAGACCTGGGCAGATCCGTCACAAAATCCACCGCTATGTGAGACCATGGTCTCTGTGGGATCACAAGGGGTTGGAGGAGACCAGCTGGGTTCTGGTGTGGGGTTTTACTGGCTGCGCAAGCCGTACAGGCGTTCACCACCGCGCTGACATCAGGTAACATGGACTGCCACCAAAACTTGTTCTTCAGCATCACCAAAGTAGAGTTAATGCCCGGGTGCCCAGAAGAGAGAGATGTGTGTACCCATTGAATGACCTGCTTCCTGTGAGAAGGAGGAACGTAAGTACGGTCTGCAGGGCATTCCGCTGGTGGTGGGTTAGCATTGTTGAGCTGGTTTATTTCTTGCATAACGTTCCACTGAACAGGAGCTACAATGAGGGAGGGTGGGATGATGGGCTCGGAACAAACAGGCTGGGGTGAAGAATCAAAGATACGTGACAATGCATCTGCTTTGGTGTTTTTGGATCCAGGTCGGTATGTGATAGTAAATTGAAATCTAGTGAAGAACAGAGCCCACCTTGCTTGCCGGGTATTGAGACGTTTGGCAGATTGTAAATATTCCAGGTTGCGATGGTCTGTGAGAATCAAGAAAGGGTGTTTGGCGCCCTCTAGCCAATGCCGCCATTCTTCCAAGGCCGCCTTCATAGCCAAAAGCTCCCTGTTACCCACATCATAATTTCTCTCAGCAGGATTCAGTTTTCTAGAATAGAAAGCACAAGGGTAAACTTTGCCTGGGTTACCTTGTTTCTGTGATAATACCGCGCCCACTCCAGAATTCGAGGCATCCACCTCGACTATGAAAGGCTTCTCGGGATCTGGATGATGCAGAATGGGAGCTGAAGTAAAACGGGTCTTGAGGTCACTGAAGGCAGCTTCGGCTTCCGGGTTCCATGAGAGCTTGTGATTGGACTTGTGCACAAGTGAAGTTAAAGGGGCAGCAACAATACTGAAATTCTTGATAAATCTTCTATAAAAATTAGCGAATCCCAGAAATCTTTGGAGTTCCTTTACCGTAGTAGGTTTGGGCCACTGTAGAACTGACTCCACCTTCTTTTCATCCATAGCCACCCCGTCTGGACTTATGATATACCCCAGGAAGGACGTAGAGGACTGGTGAAACTCACATTTTTCTGCTTTCACGTAGAGCTGGTGTTCAATGAGGCGTTGGAGGACAGTTCTGACATGTACCACATGTTGTTCTAGAGAATCAGAATAAATTAGTATGTCATCTATGTAAACAATCACAAATCGGTTAAGCATGTCCCGGAGAACATCATTAATAAAGGATTGGAACACGGACGGACTGTTAGATAGACCGAAGGGCATCACCAAGTATTCATAGTGACCATCACTAGTGGAGAATGCTGTTTTCCATTCATCCCCTTCACGAATACGAATCAGGTTGTAAGCACTACGAAGGTCCAACTTGCTGTAGATCTTAGCACTGCGTAGTTGTTCCAAAGCAGCTGGTACTAGGGGTAATGGATAGCGGAATTTCACTGTGATGTCATTCAGGCCCCGATAATCAATACATGGTCTAAGACTGCCATCTTTCCAATGCCTTCCCAGTAAGCAAAGAACAAATCAACGAGATTTTACTAACCTCCGTACTGTAAATGTTGAGTTGCGGGGCGATGAAAAGCTCACACTGCATGAGAAAGCCTTTACATCGATCTGGGGTGCCATCAAACTTTTCAGGGAATGCCAGACGGGGTGTAACTGAAGCCAGGGGCGTGGCTCTGGGTTGAGGTGGCTGAGGCGTGGGAACTGGTGTAGCGGCGGTGTTAGCCGATGTAGCTAAGCTCTGCACAGAGCGAACTAATTCCTCCGTGAGAGATGTCAGTCGGACTAACTGATGTTGATGAGCCGCCAGGATGTTTGCTTGTGTGGACAGCTCGCCTGAAAGCTGTGCCACGGTTGCTGGAGCCTGTGGTGGCGAAGTCTTCTGTGACGAGACTGACAGGTTAGGTTCCATTTGCAACTCTTTATTGATGTATTCAAATAGCAAACAACAGTAAACAATGGGCACATCCAAGTAATCATAAACGTATAACAGACCAGGTTCGGGGCAGGCGGCAATCAATCATAAACGTGAATCAGTCCAAGATCGGGGCAGGCAGAAAGCAGTCGTAGTAGTAATCCAGTCCAAGTTCAGGGCAGGCGGCAAGAATCAATAAACCAAGAGACAGTCCAAAATAACACCAGGAAATCAAACACGGGTACACACAGGGAAAACGCTCAGAAATGCTGCTAGGGCAAACAAGACTTCGCAAAGTTCAGGTGGCAGAGTCCCAGGTTAAATAGACCCGCTGATACGCTGCAGCTGGTGTGTAATCAGCGGGTCACAGTGCATGATGGGGAATGTAGTCAATATTCGGGTGAATGGGATGTACCGGGAGCGTTGGCGCTGACATCCGTCACAAGCACTGCTTGTGTCATTGTGGGGGCTCTGTGTACGCTGTAGAGGTAAGCATTTTTAGCTTTAGCGTTCGGCTCTATCTAATACCGGATTATGGTATGGTAACACTAGTGCTTGTGTCATTTATAGCCTACTGTAAACAACCGTTACGCGCGGTCTGGCTCGTTACACTGCCTAGTTCCAGGTATGTAAGATTTAATATATTACCAGAGGTTTTAGGTGATGTGGTGTGGGGGTCAGCTATGTTTATCTTTACTGCAGCATTCCCGGGTGTTTACCGTTTGAGTTGGGACATCCAATATGCTGTTTTGCATCTCCATCTCTATCCCGTGGATACTGACGTCAGCTTTGCTTTTTGGTGTGGCAAGCGGCTGCGTTATTTGGTATGTGCGTTTATATTTCCGATTGCTGTTCATAAACTATAATTAGTTTACTAATCATCTTATATTATCTGTTAGGGCTAAGACTGTGCGTGCTGCATTCCCCTACTACATATAGAAGCACGCTGCTGTTTTGTTCCTGCTGGATTTGCTTTCGTTTCTTTTTCTTTATATTTTTGCTGTGTGTGTTTTCATCATTTTGTCCTGGGTGATTTAGCGCGGCCCGATTTTGGAGTGGTTGGTTAAAACCTGCTCCTACTGTGACGGTATTTAAAGATCTTTCCCTCGTACGTTGGGAAATAACGAGTTCGAGGGCCGCGCTCATTCAGATTATCTATTTCTTCATTTTCCCTTTGTGGTGTTTCTCATTTTGGACTGATTCAGAACGCTGAGATTTTCTTTTGGACATTGTTGTCTTTAAATTTCTTTTCCTTTTCCTTTTTGTGTTATTATCTAGCTGTTTAAGCTAGAACTTATTTCTTTTCTTTATGTTGGAAGGGTTTCTTTTGCTCCCCTGCATTTAATAAGTTTTCATTGATTAATTTCTATTGATTTGATTTATTTTGTTTTGTATCACAATTACAGGAGCTGTGTGTCCGACGGCAGTGAGGCTTTCCTTCACCGTGTGCTGTGTTATGCTGTGTGAGCACCACTGATAAAATCACGGGTATTGGAGTGAGTGTGTGTGTGCGTGTGTGCACTTAGTGTGATTCTCCTCTTTTGCTCCCTCTTTTAGCCCATCTGATGCCAATAGGCTACAGCTCTGAATTAAATGTGAATCCTTATTGTGGATTGTGATTTCCAGCTTTAGTAATTGGCTGGGTGACTACTTTTATTTCTGCATTTTAAACTTTTGTACAAATAAACAAATTCTATTTTGCTACCCACGTCTCTTGCTCACTTTGTTCAGTAGAATGAACCTGTGTTCCTTATAACATTTTTAAGTGAACTGTGATTCCCTGGTATAGTCCCAGGGTGGCGTAGTCTATTGTATATCTTTTGAGTGTTGAATATTGCTGTAAAAAGACCATTTTGCCACACATAGTAACGGTTGCTGTGATGTGTGATTGGACAATGGCCGTTTTGGGGGAGGGGCCGGCGAAAGGTCAATTGCTTCAAAACCATTTCACTTGTACTCAAAATCAAACTAAGCTTTCAAATCATACACACATAAGTCTATAATATAAAACACTACAAGCATCCATTAGACACTACCTTAAAAAATGGAAAACACAACATCCAGGAGATCTGCTTAAAGAAAAATACATGTTTATTGTACATAACAATACACTTGACAAATACTGTTAAAAATCTCTATCACTGTAATCACAAGTTTAGTTCAGTGAATATAGTGAATACTTTACTGTAAGTACTGCAAGTAATAGCAAGTGTTCAATATTACTGTAAGCAGCACTTGTATTTTGTAAAAAGTCAGCAATCCAAATGCAAATTTTGCCAATTGCATCGTCTGGTGTCCTTTTCTTCCTCATACACTTCATCTGCTTTTCAGACTGTATCCACTCCAAACAATAGGTAAAAATACCATTAGATAAAAGTGTGTAGAATTTTGAGTTGTTGTGTTTACTCGATAATATCTGTGTTGCAGTTGTGTTCAACTTTTGCCTGCCTGTGTTTAGCATTTATAAAACAAGTGCATTGCAGTGTGAAATGTTTGTTTTAGTGAGAAGTTTGTGTTTAGTGTTTTGCAAAAAGAGTGCATGATTTGACAAACATGTTTAGGCCACTATGAATTTAGTTCAGAGATTGGGGTTTAGTGTTTTAGCAATTCAGAAAAACTGTAACACATGGCTCAAAACAGCTCAGTGCAGCCAAACACTACACACAACCCTCACTACGATAACACACACTGTCATTCAGAACACACACCAATACAGAAAATACAAACTTTTATCTTTACAGTTTGAACAATTTCAGTGACTTCATACAAAGATATATTTTCTTCAAAGAATTATTTATTTATTGATTGATTTATCACCAGATTTCTTGAAATATTTAGACCAGAACAATTAAGGTAAATGAAAATTAGCAGTTTCCTTCAATAGTCTCTGGTAATTTATGGAATTATAGTAATGAGGAAAAAAGGTAGAAACTAAAAGTACATACTGTAATTTAAACAAATAAATGAGGGACTAATCCTGCCTCTCTCTAGCATTAGGACACTACCTGCCACCCTTCTCTCTCCACAAACCCGTCTTCCTTGTTCCATTTCCAAAATTTGTCTATATATATATGATATGACATTGGAATTTATATTTATATGAAATTGCAATCAGCAGTGTTTGAAAGGCACAAGTCTGAAATCAATTCTGTTTTGAATGTGTGGTTCACAGTTTTGACAGCAGTGTGTTACATTTCAACAAGCACGTAGGAGTTTTCCTTAGGCCCTGTCCCAAATGGCGCACTTCATGTGGACTTTCGGTCTCGTGGCCTTAAATTGCGCGTGCTCGCTTAGTCCACGAGTCCGTAGGGTGTCCCATCTGTCATTTTTACGCTTTGAAGTGTGCTCATCAGCGCCTCCTTTACCCCCTTGATGCGGTCTTCAGCAAAGCCCACACTGCAGCAGGCATCGCGCACTTTACCAACCCAGAAGTCCTTGCGAAAGAGCATTCAGACCAATCAGACGACGAAAGGGAGGAGCTCACACTGACGGGCAACTTCTCTACCTATTTCCGGTGTGACGCTCGAGTCTGTCCCAAAATACGACTCCGTTGCACCCACGTAAACTCGTATTAAGGGTCCCTAAAGTCTGGACTATGTGATGTCATCAAAGTGTGGACTCTGAGGAGGACCACAAGTCCGGAGTGTGCCATTTGGGACAGGACCTTACTCAAACATGTTCGGAGGGCAGAAAGAATGTGATTGGTTCACAAAAACGACCAATCAAAATGCTCGTTACTGGTTTAAGCCCTCGGCGGAGCCTCCAACGCAGCTTCTGCAGTGAAGCAGTTCGAGCTCACCGTTGGTCAGATGAGTAGCGCAGATATGGTAAGATAGGAATGAGACTGTTTTTGAATTCAGCTCGAAACGTTTCGAGCATTTAAGTGATGAGTTTTCACATATCCGTGGCACGACTTTCTTTTTCGTGCCAGTTTCACGTATTGGTTATTCAATTGTTTTTCCTATTTTCTTACCATTGTTGCTTGGGATTGGGGTTAGAACAACTTTCTGTTACATAAAATGACATCATCACCCTAACCCAACTCTAACCCCAACTCCAAGCAAAAACAATTTAAATTTCGGACAAATAAACCTATAAACAATGCCATTCTAACCCAAACCCAACTTTATCTTCGCGCGAAAACAGTATAAAAATGTGCCGAAAACCACAAATCTAACCCCAATCCCAATCGACATTGTTTTAAAAAACGGAAAAAACTCATGTTCTGCTTTCTTAAATTCAGCTGAAGTAAAATAATTTGTAAACACCTAGAAGTGTCTAAGAATGACACCTAATAAGGAGATGTTTTGATAGAATAGCATAGGGGGGTGGTACAATGTGATGACAGAATTTAAGAATTTGAGTTGGTTCACTTCATCACATATATCGTTTCACTGTCGTTATGTGTTGAGTCCTTGTACAAGTAAATAAATCATCTCTGATGGACAGATCCTGGTATTCGTATTATTTTTCCACGACAATTTTGCAACGAGGATGGCATCCCAATAACCAGAGGAAAGGGTCAACGGTCTGATCAACTCACCATAGATAGGAGAGGTGACTCAAACCCCCAGCTGAAGGTACGTGGGCGTTGACTCTGATCCGAAGGTGACAGGATCCAGACGAACCAGTGGAGATAATACGGTAAATAAAAAATAAATAAATAAATAAATAATAATACGTTATCTAGAAAAGGGTCTAAGTGAAGTAAACACTGGAGAGTGGGTCTCTCCCGAAATTACTGTAAAGTGACGTAAACACTGGAGAGTGGGTCTCTCCCAAAATTACTGTAAAGTGACGTAAACACTGGAGAGTGGGTCTCTCCCGAAATTACCGTAAGTGAAATTGGAATCACTGAAGAGTGGGTCTCTTCTAAAATTACTGATGGAATTGTACCCGCCCATAGATAATGGAAAATAAGGAAAGTTACGCTCCCTGTCCAAAATGGGACACGGAAAGTGGATTGTCTGCCAGAGATGAAACCGGTTTAATAAGAACTTATGGGAGAGGTATGGATAAAAACCATACCTCTGATACAAAAATATGGGGAAATAAGTTTCAGTCTAACTAAAAAAAAAGAGCTCAGAAACAAAATAATACAGAAAGATCATTCTAAGAATAAAGGTAGATTGTTAACAGTAATGGATATGTTCATTAGAGAATCTGAAGTAAGATTGAATAAGCAGTATTCTAAAGTAATGCCTTATAGTGACTCTTCTTCTTCTGTCACTTCTTCTCCTCCTGTGATGTATGTGACCTGAGTGGACCTGGCAATGTGGGTCGCACTTCCAGTCTCCTACACACCCAAACCCTCCCCGAAGACGACCAACCACCTCTGATGCCGGCATCACCCCCATACGATGAACAGCAAAATGGAGCAGTCGGAGGAGCCCCGTGCTGCCAACCACACCAATACCCCCTGCCGATCTCTATGATGACGCTGTGGCTGCACTGGACTCCTACGTGCAAACAACAAGACGGAGAGACCGTGAGTAAGTTCCTGGCAAGATTAGAAAATGAGTTTGAAAGACATCCTGGCATAACTGCAAAAATGCCCAATAATGAACCCCACCCAGCGTACAGTATGCACTTACCAATGTACTTCATGAGAAATCTAGATACTGAACTGTCTGAACCTATCAAAGCTAGACTGATCGGATGGAGTGCGGCCACATTGGAGGAAGTGGTGAGCCATGCGGAACACCACGAGGAGAGACTTAAACAAGAATGCCTCAAAAAGAACAGGGAGGGGGAATAGCAGCGCAGCGACTGATGGCAGCACACATGGGGTGGATCTGTCCACGGTACCGCCCCATCTGTGGGCCACAGATAAGTATGATGTGGGTCTCATTAAATCATGTGCGCCCGTACAGATCACACCAAAGAGTGATTTTCGCCCACGAAAACCACAATACCCTCTCAAAAAAGAAGCAGAGGACGGCATCAAGCCAGTTTTCGATTCGCTACTCGCAAGGGGAATTATTATTCCCTGTCCGTCGTCACCAGAAAATACACCAATATTTCCGGTAAAGAAAATTTGGTGAGCCCACTGGGTGGAGGTTTGTGCAGGATCTACAGGCAGTAAATGCGGCTGTAGAAGCAAGGGCTCCGAACTTGCCGAACCCTTATACCATCCTGTCACAAATACCACAGAATACGGCTTTTTATACGACCGTGGACATTTCTAATTTTTGATTTCAATGAGTTTTTTCTGGAGAAAGTAATACCAAAATAATGTACCAACGGGTAAAACCGGAGGAAATTGAGAATAAAATTGAGGAGCAAAATGTGTGAGGGCTCTACAAATGAGGAGGAGCTAGTGTACTGTCAAAAATGTTGTTTTAAAGTGTATTAACAATCTAATAACAACCAAGGTGGTCGCTTTTCATGGTAATTATGATTATAAATTGGAGGAAGAGGATCAAATGGGGAAGGATGATTTCCAACTGGCTGAGCAGATGGGTTTTTAGAGTCTTACAATCAATGTTCAATGGTTAAATGAAGAATGAAGGGCTGTCTGAAAGCAGCGTAAAAGCCTGCAGGGCAGTCTGGATAAAAATGTCATTTAAGACATTGGGGTGGATTGTGATGGGAATTTATATCTTTACATCTTCAATGAAATATATGTTATGGATTGCTGCTTGTCACGACGGGGAACAGAAGTAAGGACACAAGTGCAGAGTTCACAAAACATAAGGACAGGGGTGTCAAACATACGGCCCGCGGGCCGCATACGGCCCACAAAGGTGTCCAATCCGGCCCGCATGATGATTTATTAAATATGAAATACATATTTTAAAAACCCTTTCAGGCGGGTGTCTAGTTCGTTTTTAATATGAGAGACTTGCGGAAAGCAGCAAAACGCGGAACATAGACTAAACACGGTGCCCAAAAATCTTGCTGTTGTATTGTTACTGCTCCGCTAAAGATCCACTTATTCCGGTGATCCACTTCGTGTTTTCCCGACCGCTCCGCAGCATCTCTGTGTCCACTCTCTGCCTGGAGAGCGAAGACGACAGTTTCCGAAGTTCGTTGCATTAACAGGTAGATTAATTACATTAAATCAGTTGTTAAACAACAGAATTAGTAATTTGGAAGTTTGTTTATGTATTTCTTCCGGTAATGATTTGCTGTCGGTGTTTTAAAAGTGCTTACAACTTAGCAAGCAAAAAAAAACAACAAAATAGCCACAGATTCTTAGTATTAACGTTACAATACATGTCTAATCGATTTAATCTTTCCGATCAGATCTAAGTTAATATAAACACTAAATTTGCTGTTGTTGGCAAACTTTGTAGACCAAAAATACAAAAAACACCAATGCCTTCACGACAGAGAAGGGAAAGAGAGGCTGCTAAAGGCAGTTCAACATTGCAAACATGGATTCAAAGCTCCATTAAGCCAGCAGGTAAATCATATTGAATATTTAGCAGATTGTCACACTTTAATTCTTGTTATTATATTTCCCATTATAATCACATGCTAGTAATATAACACATCATATTTATAATACTTTAAAGTTAAATTAAGGCTTTTCAACCTAAGGCCAGTGGATTTTGTACAGATGTAAATTTGTGTGTATAATATGTACAGTATGAGTGTGACCTTATGAAATGTAGTTTTCACAGAGCTGTGTGTTTCTCTAGTTTTCTTGCTGAACAAACTAATTAATTGGTTTGTTTAGTTAATATTAACACAATTATCAGCACACTAAGGTTTAAAAAAATTATCCGGCCCTCACATCATGGCGTTATTTACCATTCGGCCCTCAGCCTAAAATGAGTTTGACACCCCTGCATAAGGACATTTAATAATAAAACATGAAATAAAACACGGGAATCAAACAACGGGCAGGTAATGAACACAGGAACATCCAACGTGAACAGACATGGAAGAAATGACAATGAACTGGCAGTCAGTATTGCACAAACACAGGTATAAATACACAGACTAATGACAAACAGGTGGAATGAATCAGGTGATTAATCAATGAATGTCCAGGTGACAACGATCAGAACAGAAACAAAACATGACACGGATTTAACCGTGACATAACCCCTCCCTCTACGAGTGGCTACCAGACCACTCTGCCTTTAAATGCCATTTTCTGTTTGCACAAGCTGTAACTTGTAAGAGGAAGTCTAAAACAGGGTCCTTGTGGTAAGGCCAGCTAGATCTGTTTTTAATATAGGTGTGAAGATGTGCATAGCAAACTCTGCCGCCTTAAACTCAGCTGAAGTAAAATAATTTGTAAACACCCAGAAGTGCCTAAGAACGACACCTAATAAGGAGATGTTTTGATAGAATAGCATAGATGTGATGACAGAATATAATGTAGGAAGAATTTGAGATGGTTCACTTCTTCACATATCGTTTCACTGTCGTTATGTGTTGAGTCCTTGTACAAGTAAATAAATCACCTCTGATGGACAGATCCTGGTATTCGTATTATTTTTCTACGACAGATGACAATTTAAACAACTACAGTCCTCCGCTCTACCAACTGAGCTAAAGCTGGGGAACAATAGTCTGGAGGGAGGGAGGGAGGGAGGGAGAAGAAGGAAAGAAGGGGAAGAAGGGGGGAAGAAGGGGGAAAGAAAAATTAGAAAATCGCCGGTTCGATCCCCGACTGGAGCATGTAAAGCATGCATGAATTAATGCAAACTATTTCAGAGTGCTATGAATTAAATATAGTTTAAAAACGGATACAAATAGAATTGGTAAGAATAAGAATGCTTTGTTTGCTTAACAATAATAAAAATACAAATAAGAATATGATACTACTACTTCTACTGCTTATAATAATAATAATAATAATAATAAACCCTTATATCCAAGAAATGTTTCTGACAATCACTTCTCCCAACCTGTAGAAATGTCTGCTATACAAATCTGTCCCTGTTTTCTTTTAATTTTAATGCTTCGTTGCAATAACAATAATAAAAATAAGAATATGATACTACTACTGCTTATAATAATAATAAACCTTTATATCAAAGAAATGTTTTTGACACACCCTGTAGATCTGTCTGGAATATGATCATGTCCCTTTCTTGTAATTTTAGTATCTGTGTGAGTTTGTAAAAAGTTTTCCAGATAGGTATGATAAAAAAAGCCAAAGGATACTGTTGTAGAAATAAAGTTCTTTTTATTTTTATAACAAACACCTTCTCTCTCACATAAACACAACTTTATCAAAAAAGCTTTAAGCTTATTTATATGGGTTAAATGATCAAATGTGAAAAGCAAATGAACAAATTAGCTTTTCAGAGGGTGAACAAATGACCCTAACAGAGGTGTACGCAAGCAAGCACACACACATAGCATTTTAAATGAACAAATTATTATTTTTTATCTGCCCTCTTCTTCTTCATCTCCTCCCTCCATTGGTCAAGTGGCATAACAGCAGTCAGGGGACAGTAAATGTGGCCATAATACTGGCTGTGGCCAGTATCTTTGTTCCGGGGCTGGTGGCACAGACTGCACTTGTTTTTGTCCACAGTGCGGACGTACTGCCTCCGGGCAGGTGGTGGGGAGGGAATGGGGCCAGCTGGAGCAATCTGCCGGATGACAGGAACTGGACATAAAAACACAAATGGGGCAAATGCAGGACTGGGGTTGGGAACAACAGGTAATGGAGCAGAATCAGCAGGGAACAACTGCCTTGGTCAGAAAACCTTTGGAGGAGGGGGGTGCGGGGCTGGAACTGCAGACTTTCGCTTGTCCACTGCCTTTCCCACTGTGCTTGCTGGCAGGTGGTAGCGGTGTTGGGGACCAAGCTGTGGGGGGGCTGTAGTGGGGCGAGTCTGTCCAGGCGGGAGAGGCCTAGCAGCAATAGGAATGGGGGCTGGCAAGTTTACTCCCTGAAGCAGGATGGCACATTCTTGCCTCTTTAGCCGCTTCTTGTGCCATTGATTTAAAGTTGTTTGATTCACCTGAAACAATTGCAGGGTGGTATTCTCCATCACAGTCCCATTGCCCAGGACCAGCTGCCGGATCTTGCTGTAGTCCCTCAGAATTAGAGTCCATCTTGTTACAGCATGATTTCCTATTTTTTTGGGGCTCCTGTGAATATCACACAGTTTAACAAAGATAGACTCTACCAGGCGGCAACAGTCTGGCCACTGGGCAGGGGACCCTGTTGACCCAAGGACGCAACGGGTCATGCTATCCACACCAGGTGTGAATTCAGGCTTGGTTTTTGAGCACCTGAAGCGCCTTTGTTGTAAGATTCACCTGGTGCCGGGCAGCATACGCCACTCTCTGCTGGTCATATGGAAGCAGGCTTTGCCATAGGGCAATGATGGTACTGGCCTGCTGGTGGCTCAGAGTTTGACCAGATTCCATCCTAAGCCCCATCAAGTAGCTTGCAAGGTTGTCCACTCTATCTATCCCTGGTACACTGCGTTCATCCACAGCCTGGTAAAATATAAGAGTGAATCAATGTTAAAAAGATACAATATCACAGGCAGAACAACAGCACAACTAGCACAATGTACTTGTCACAAAAATTCTTACCAGTGGTTTCTCAGGGACTGGTTGCACTGCTGGGGGAGCAGTGGCTACAGAGACAGTGAGGGTGGTCGGGAGAGGAAGGACGGAGGCGTAGGTGGTTGTGGCGGATGGAGCAGAGGTGGCGTAGGTCATCATGGCGGATGGACCAGACGTGATGTAGGTGGTCGTGAAGGATGGACCAGAGGTGGTGTAGGTGGTCGTGGAGGATGGACCAGAGGCGGCGTAGGTGCTTGTGGAGGATGGCGAAGAGGTGGCGTAGGTCATTATGTCGGATGGACCAAACGTGGCGTAGGTGGTCAAGGAGGATGGACCAGAGGTGGTGTAGGTGGTCGTGGAGGATAGACCAAAGGTGGCATAGGTGCTTGTGGAGGATGGCGCAGAGGTGGCGTAGGTCATTATGTTGGATGGACCAGACATGGCGTAGGTGGTCATGGAAGATGGACCATAGGTGGTGTAGGTGGTCGTGGAGGATGGATCAGAGGCGGCGTAGGTGCTTGTGAAGGATGGCGCAGAGGTGGCGTAGGCCATTATGGCGGATGGACCAGATGTGGCATAGGTGGTCATGGAGGATGGACCAGAGGTGGTCGTGGAGGATGCACCAGAGGTGGTGTAGGTGGTTGTGGAGGATGGCGCAGAGGTGGTGTAGGTGGTCGTGGAGGATGGACCAGAGGTGGTGTAGGTGGTTGTGGAGGATGGAGCAGAGGGGGCGTAGGTCATCATGGCGGATGGATCAGACGTGATGTAGGTGGTCGTGAAGGATGGACCAGAGGTGGTGTAGGTGGTCGTGGAGGATGGACCAGAGGCGGCGTAGGTGCTTGTGGAGGATGGCGAAGAGGTGGCGTAGGTCATTATGTCGGATGGACCAAACGTGGCGTAGGTGGTCAAGGAGGATGGACCAGAGATGGTGTAGGTGGTTGTGGAGGATGGCACAGAGGTGGTGTAGGTGGTCGTGGAGGATGGACCAGAGGTGGTGTAGGTGGTTGTAGAGGATGGCGCAGAGGTGGTGTAGGTCATCATGGCGGATGGACCAGACGTGGCATAGGTGGTCATGGACAATGGCCCAGAGGTGGTGTAGGTGGTCGTGGAGGATGGACCAGAGGCGGCGTAAAACTGAAAAAAGGGGAAAAACATGTTTATGGAATTTAATCTATCTTGTTTACTTTGCTTTTTATGAATCTATTTACTCTTTAGATTGTATTAATGGTATTTTGTTTGTTTCTATTTTTCTTTTTATTGCGCTATACAAATAAAGTTAAAGGGATAGTTCACTTTAAAATGAAAATTCTGTCATCATTTACTCATCCTCATGTTGTTCTAAACACAAAAGAAGATATTTTGATAAATTATGGTAAACACACAGAAGTAAGTGACCATAGACTTCCATAGTAGGAAAAAAATATTTTGGAAGTATTGTGATAAATGACTAAGAAAATATTTTGATAAATGATGGTAAGCACACGGTTGACGGTACCCATTACATACCATCATTTTTTTATTCCTAATATGGAAGTCTATGGTCGCTTACTGCTGTGTGGTTACTATCATTTCTCAAAATATCTTCTTTTGTGTTCATTAGAAAAAATAAATTCATACAGGTTAAGAACAACATGAGGATGAGTAAATGATGACAGAATTTTCGTTTTAAAGTGAACTATTCCTTTAATAGTGCTATACAAATAATACTACTTGAACTGTTATTATTAAGAATAGTTACCAGTTGTTGATTAGGTGCTGCTGTAGTGGTGTTAGCAGACCCAGTCTGGACAGAGGCAGGAGTGCTGGCAACGCTGGTCGTGGCGGGTGATGAGCCAGAGGACAGGTCCAGCGCCTCAATAGTGGGATCCAGGTTGAGGTCCAAACTGATATCTCCGAAGCCCTCATCCTCCAACTCCTCCTCTGTGCCCACATCCTCCAACATCTGATCTGTCACCTCAGAGTCAGGATCCAAATCCTGTAAGGCCTGCCCTGTTTGACGGTACAGGTAATCTATACCTGTGAGTTCACCTGGGACAGACAGGAGAACACAGTTAGAAGGAAATAAAAAAAAATATATATAAATATTATATATTTTTATGCAATATAAAAAGCAATTTAAAGTTGAAACTCACCAGTATAGACAGATGGTGGCTGAAAAGATGGTGCAAGCTCTCTTCCAAGTACCTTAACACTTTGGGTGTTGACACAGTGCATCAGGTCCCCGGAGTAGCTTAACATGGATGGAGGTTTGCCTGCCAGAGATGCCATTTTACGGTCTTGATTCCATCTGTTCGGGCCTTCCAGGAGGTACAGCTGGAAATTCAAGCTGTTGGCACTTGTTCCTTTAGACAAGATCAATAACTTTACATTACTTTTTTGTGCTATGCTATTGAAAGCCATTCATTGTGTCACCCTTAATATTTCTGATGAATAATGATTTATACTGACCTGGAATGAACCTGTTCAGATGGAGATGAAAGGACTCCAGTGATGTGGAGCCCCTTGCACATCTGTAATTTGGCAGCACAATACCATTTTTGGTGGTGGTGCCGGTCTGTGTGTAGAGCAGCACACCTGGTTCGTCCTGAATGCACTTTACGTGCTTCTTCTGGAGTTGCCAGATGTTCTGCATCCTCTGCTGGTCCAAAAGAGGGACACCAAGAAGGTCTCGACCCTTTACCCCCATCAGCTCACTGAGGAGGTGCTCAATCATCAAGATGGTCTGCTTCTCTCCTCTTGTCCGCCTTCGGCAGTGCAGGGCCAATTCCTCCTTGGTGATCCGTTGATCCACCATATTGTCGGTGATGTTAGGGATACCTTCATGTCTCAGCTGCTCCCTCTTGGCCTGCCTCAGCAGAGACACATCCCCACTGTCCCATTCAAAAATACAGGAAGACATGCGTGCCATTAAAATGGGGTAAAGAGGATGTGCATCCTTAGTGCACCCAGCTGCCAGTCGCCGCATGAAGTGGTAGATGTCCAGCTTCACCACCAAGTCTGGCCACCCACCAAATCGCTGCTTGAGCTTGGTCTGCCCAGTGCCCTTCCGACAGCAGTCGCAGTCCACATAAAGGAGCTGAGGCGGAGCCACACCTGCATCAGTGTACCTCCGGATGAGGTCAGCTGCCATTCGGTCCAGGGCTGGACCCTCCTGAGCTGTCAGAACACTAATGAGGATTTGGCCCACCTCATTGCTGACAGATGTTAGCCACAATGCTGTCCCCTTTGCAAACCCCGACAGCTTCTTTGTGATCTGTAATTACACAGAAAAGACAGTGAGTGATGCTTTATTCACTCACTCTCAATTATTTATACAGTTATGCAGAAAATAATAGCAAAAATAATGTGAAATATAAGTAAATAAATTGTAGAAATGTTATAAATAGATTTTATTTCCTTATTTCAAATGTATTGAAAACATTACACATTCAATTCCAGATCAAAATATTAACAAATTGTACAAGTCTGTCTTGTTCTTTTAAAGGGAAGCAAAGAAAATGAATATTAAGCTGTTCAAAAAAATAGAAGTGTCAACATTTTTCTCTTTAGATATTTATAAACTGAAGAAATTTCTTAAGATTAAACTTCACTTTAAGCTGTTGAATTACAAATATTTAGTTGCATAACCACTGTTGTTGATAACTGCTGCACATCTGTGTCAAAATAACCAATACTGCCTTTACTGTGTACTGTTGCTTGAATTCAGTACACGGGGGACCCCTGAGGTTCTGTCAATAACCACTAGACCCTAAAATAACAATTGTACTCTTATCAGGCCACAAAATGTTATGCTATTTTTCTTTGGGCCAGTTGATGTGCTGATGTGATTCTGCAGATGTCTTTATTTTAACACAGATATTTTACAAGAGCTTATTGCAAACTTTGCATCATAAACTTTGCTGCATTTCTTTATACGCATTACGCAAGGATGGAATGGTCAATTTTACTTCGAAATTCAGCAGCAGATGTATTTTATAACAATGGGTGAAACATTTGCAGGAACAAAATAATTTTCAATGCAGAAATTTTACTATGAATAACGAATAACAGTGGTTTATCAGGTTACTGATGTTGCACTGCTATTTTTTTGTACATAATATTTTATGGAACATTACTTACGTATTTTAGGTCAGTGCTACTACTAATGGTGTATTTGCAATTCTTTTTATTGAAATGTAAAAAGTAGTTACCTTTTTGGTGGAGTCCATCTTCAGGATGCATCCATATGTGGACGTTATGCTGGCTTTAATGTGGTCAATCCTGCACAAGATATCTCGCCCATAAACAGCCAGCATCCACCTGTGGGAGGGGATAGTTTCAGACTCAGGTGGCTCCTGAAATCTCACAGGGAGCAGGCTTGGCTGGGAGGTGAAGTCTGAGCAGGCACCAAGGTATCGGCAAAGACGCTTCAGCCACTCTTCGCTGTGGTTCTCCCGCAGCTGCCTCACTAAGCGAGAAGGGCTGTTGCCCAGGGCCCTCTCCCTGAGGAACCTTATGACCCGCATGTCACCGGCATACCTGAATGAAACAAAGTGAAAGAGAGACAGAAAGACACAAACATTAAAACCAGCTCATCTCAATTGTGTTTTAAATGACAAAACAGTTGTTACACAAGCTAAATAATCTCAGTATACTCACTTTCGAGTTAGGATCAGCCTAAATTCCAATCTGTGAGCTAAGTCCAGCTGGTCCAAGATGGCCTTGCTGGTGGAAATAAATGCCGCTTTGCACCCACTGCACCAGAGAGTCTCTGTCATCATTAGATAGAAGCGGTCCACATCCAGAACCTGGCAGGCTCTCTTGTGTGCCCCATAGCCTGTGAGCTGTCTCCCACACACAAGACAGGACAGCCTGGCCTTCCAGAGGTGGTATGGCATCCAGAGTAGAAGCCTGTGTGTAAAGAAACGCTCTGGAGCGGGGCCTTGGTGATAGATCAGAGCTGGCTCTGGTGGATCATACCACAGCTTTAGGTCGGTACGAAGCCGATGTTGCTTCCACAAAGCTGCTGAAATCCAGTTCTGATCCTGTAGTGGTATGGTTTTCATCAACTTTGTGGGAAGCCATCCAGACTCTGAACCTGGAGCGGTCACCCTATCCTCGGCAGGTTGGACAGAGGATCCAGCCACAAATGGAGCAGCAGAGGAAACACAGGTGGAGCTGATCACAGGGGTGAGAGGAGCAGAGGACGTCCCAGAAGAGGCAGTGGCTGATACTTCCTATTGTAATAAAAAAAAGACAAACACATAGACATGTTTACAAGCCACTTATGAGGAATGTAGCATATTTATGTGATCCAATAATTTTAGTGTGAAGAAAACGATTAAATTAAAGAGTTTCTCACAACTCTGGAAGCAGCTCCTGGACCACAGGAAGAAGAGGTTGCTTCAGACACAGAAGAAAGAGGAAGAGACAGGGGGGAGACGGTCTGAATATACAGCCTGGGACTGCGAGCAGGAGATGGTGTCCTAGGTGCAGGGCTGGGCAATGCAGAAGTGCTAATAGGCTGCAAGATTAAGAGATGGCAGTTTACAATTTTGAATGAATCATTATCAGGTATTGCAGTAACGATGATTAGATAAACTCTGCATATCTTTATGGAATGAAATGTCTTTTTTTTACTATACCTTGGATGCATGCGTCCTTGCAACACCTAGATTTTGCTTTAAAGCTGCACCATGGACACCACCAAACCGCGGCTTTGTAAACTGACAAAAAGAAATTAGTAACATTATGTGAAGCATACACAGTGATAAAATGCTTTAACATATGATAACATAAATATCTGCAAAGGGATGCATTTACCGATGCCAAAGTTAAAGTAGGCTTTAAAGGTGCCTTTCCAGATGTTGTTTCTGACCGCCCTGGTGTTACAGGTGGTGACGTGGATGGTGTGGATGACACAGGGGCCAAATTGGAAGGCTACAGTTTCACAGAAAAGGAAATTAAATTCAAAAATGAACAAAACACCATCAACACATCACAGTTTTATGAAACACTTCTTATACCTTTTTTGTATGGAAACCACAGTCACATGTCTGTGTCCCCCCAAACAGAGACATTTGCCCCCTGTGTTGCAGTGGACACTCCTCAATCTGTAACATATGACAGTGAATCATAACTACCTCTTCCCTCTAAATATGACATTCTTTCTTGTGTTTATATACATGTCCAACTTTACCTTTTGCTACAGGTCATGCCATTTCTTCTGCCGTGGTGCCGGTCTGTTTCCCGCCTCAGAAGGCCAGACCCCCTGGGTGGCAAATCTGCGCAGGCGGGCCATCCATTCACCCTCACTCATAGCCCTGTGCTTCTTGTGCTTGGAAGCCATCTTCCAATAAAAGATAGCGTGTGGCAAAATACAAAGTTTATGACTATTCAATAAAACTGAGTAGTTAATCAATTTCATAATTTTTTTTTTCAAATAGCATATATTTAATCTCAGTGTTTTATTACAAGGTTGTAGTTTGATATTTGGGAGGAAGGGATAATGTGGTGGTGTGTGGGTAAAATATGCCATAACTCAAAAAATCCTGATTATTGCATACCATTTCAATTACATAGGCTTACCCTTATGAAAATTAACCATGGTTTAACTACAGTTAAAACCATGGTAACCACAAAATAACCATGGTTTTGACAATCATGGTTTTCCAAAACCATAGTTAAACCATGGTTAGTGTAATAAAACCATGGTTTTGCTGATTGTAATAAATACACCAAAAAAACATGATTACTACACTTTCACCACAATAAAACCATGGTTAATTTTCACACCCCTTACGAAAATTAACCATGGTTTTACTACAGCTAAAACCAAGAAGCCATGGTTACTGTAGTAAAACCATGGTAACCACAAATAACCATGGTTTTCACAATCATGGTTTTCCAAAACCATGGTTTTGCTGATAGTAATCAATACACACAAAAGTAAACATGGTTACTACACTTTTACCACAATAAAACCTAACGTTAGGTTAATTTTCATAAGGAACAATTAGCCTAACTTACATAATGTTTCCTATCGATTAGCCCAGTAAACAAGCCCCATAATATTACGTTATAAAACGTCAGCTATTTTTAGCCAACTTAATGTACGCATATCAACGTAATAACGTGAATTATGCAAGATAGTAATTATATCGATATAAACATGTAAAAGTGTAAAAGTAATGAAACTGGCCGCTACTTGATCTCTAAGTTACATAAATAAGACTTTTTTCTGTGTAACTTACACGTAATACGTTAGCTAATTAGCCAATTAACTAAATATAACACACAAAAAAACTAAATATAACACCATTATTGGCTTCTTACCTCTAGGTAGAAACGTGAAATTCAAAGTAAATCCGGGACAACTTTCTTTCTAAACCGCTGGAAACCGCTGGCGATGCTCCGCCAGGTAGATGGAAACAATGTAGTGATTGGTTGTCAACAAAGGCAAGGAGACGACGATTTCGGAAATTGACTTTATTGATTGGCTGTAAACTGTGAAGTAAAGATACACATACTAATACGTGATTGATGCATATACGAATAAAAAAGTTGAAAATGGATGATAGTGACTGGCTGTCAACAGAGGCAATGATGGGATTAGGCTTTATTGATTGGCTGTGACAAAGTTGAAAAGATGCTAACAGTGATATGTGATTGGATGGCAATAGACAGTCTCTCGTTCTCCCGGCACCGCTATCGAAGGGTTGTGAAAATGTAAATTACACATGGCTGTCAGGTAGTGTGGTTATATATACCGTGAATAAGTAGCAGTTCGGGTAACCGCAAATTAAACATAAATATTCCTTCGAGCCGGATTTGAACCAGCGACCTAAGGATGACAATTTAAGCAACTACAGTCCTCCGCTCTACCAACTGAGCTATTGAAGGTTTATGATGATGTAATTTACTCATGGCTGTCAGGTAGTGTGGTAATATATACCGTGAATAAGTAGCAGTTTGAGTAACAGCAAATTAAACATAAATACTCCTTCGAGCCGGATTTGACCCAGCGACCTAAGGATGACAATTTAAACAACTACAGTCCTCCGCTCTACCAACTGAGCTATCGAAGGGTCGTGAGAATGTAAATTACACATGGCTGTCAGGTAGTGTGGTAATATATACCGTGAATAAGTAGCAGTTTGAGTAACAGCAAATTAAACATAAATATTCCTTCGAGCCGGATTTGAACCAGCGACCTAAGGATGACAATTTAAACAACTACAGTCCTCCGCTCTACCAACTGAGCTATCGAAGGTTTTTGATAGCATAACTAACACATGGCTGTCAGGTATTGTGGTAATATATACCGTGAATAAGTAGCAGTTCGGGTAACAGCAAATTAAACATAAATATTCCTTCGAGCCGGAATTGAACCAGCGACCTAAGGATGACATTTAAACAACTACAGTCCTCCGCTCTACCAACTGAGCTATCGAAGGGATGTGGTAATGCAAATTACACATGGCTGTCAGGTAGTGTGGTAATATATACCGTGAATCAGAAGCAGTTTGAGTAACAGCAAATTAAACACTAGATACTCCTTCGAGCCGGATTTGAACCAGCGACCTAAGGATGACAATTTAAGCAACTACAGTCCTCCGCCCTACCAACTGAGCTATCGAAGGTTTTTGACAATGTAACTAACACATGGCTGTCAGGTATTGAGGTAATATATTTCGTGAATAAGTAGCAGTTTGAGTAACAGCAAATTAAACATAAATCTTCCTTCGAGCCGGATTTTAACCAGCGACCTAAGGATGACAATTTAAACAACTACAGTCCTACGCTCTACCAACTGAGCTATCGAAGGGTTATAACAATGTAGATTACACATGGCTGTCAGGTAGTGTGGTAATATATACCGTGAATCAGAAGCAGTTTGAGTAACAGCAAATTAAACATAGATATTCCTTCGAGCCGGATTTGAACCAGCGACCTAAGGATGACAATTTAAGCAACTACAGTCCTCCGCTCAACCAACTGAGCTATCGAAGGTTTATGATGATGTAATTTACACATGGCTGTCAGGTAGTGTGGTAATATATAGTGTAACAGATGGCTCGGAGTCAGATTGAGGCCATTTGTTGTCTGGATCGCAAACAGCCCTAAAATTGTGACTTTAGATAACCCTGTGTCCTGATAACACAATCAACCAGATATCTACCACCTATCAGGGGTGTAAAATGGGCAACAATTAAAACAAATGCCGTCTTCAAAGGAGGTTCAAAGGAATCCCACCAAAGAAACCTGAGACCCAATCGAATGACAGTCGCCAGAGACACAGCAGGGGGGGCACAGACGATATGTCTCTGATGAAACCATGTTTAAAAATCACAATGAGCTGTTTAAATGTATATATATGTTATATCCCGTTACTGCATGATCATGTATGTGTGATGTAACTGTGTGTTAACACTTTAGTTAGATTTTGTTCACTGTAGCATGGTTCATATCTTAGGTATGAAATTATTATTCAACGTGATCTTAAACCCATGTCTTGTCTAGTATCAAATTAACCTACTCTTTATTTCCTAATCATGTCTATGTATCATATTACCATGAGCCGCATCAATGTCATTTAGTATCGATTTGAAGAGTTATGGAACAAACTTTTATCATTATGCAATTACGCAAATGTGATGTCTGAAAGAACAAAGGCTTGTTTCCCCGCGCGATCGAACACTTCACACATTGGTCATACACCCAAAATGGGCTGGGCATGTAAAAGGTCAAAACGGCCTATCGCCCAAGCCATCATTGCTCAATAGCTCATTGCTCATGGCTCAATTTGCTCTATAGCTCAATTCGCTCAATTCGCTCAGTATCTCAGTCAGTGGCTTAGTTCACTCATGAGCGCCCAGTCGCCCGGTTACTCAGGTAACCCGTCAGCGCAGTTTGGAAACTCGCTGAGACTCACCCAGAGTCCCTCGGATTCATCATCTTTTCTCTGAGCCCTGTCTCTTCAGGACAGTCTTTCCTGGCTTTGCGCTAGAGTTCGGAAAACCCCGCGGACCAATCCGCCCTACGAAACAACTTAACGGATTTCCATCTTAAACGAACACACCTGGATTCTCTCTCTCTCTCCTTGCTCGCACCGCGAGCATAAGAAACTTTGCACCGCAACACAAAGAGCCAAACGCAAGTATAAACTCGTTTTACTCGCTGATGTTCAAGCTTTACCCCTTATGAAAATTAAGGCGATCCTTAGAGATTATCCGATGGTTTGTGCAGATGTTAAGCAATAGTGCTATTGCCAATCTTTTATTCTCTCTAGCTATTTTCAATCTTTTCTTTCTCATCTATGTTTTATGTTATTGTATGTGTGTATGCTTAGTTAGTCGTTATGTGTACTTCATTTTATAGTTAATAAACCGGTTTGCATTTTCACAATTGAATTGTTTCTGTGTTCAATGCTCATGAAAGTAAAGTCACTATATCTGCCTTTTGATCCAGCTACACGCTGCGAGTAGCACTGTATATCAGTGAGAAGGTTAATTTTAAAGGCCATGAAATTAACATTTCTTAGACGTTAATATACGATTATGGATATATGTCTTCGGTGGACGAACATATTAATTAATTGTTATTATTAATTCTGCTACGCCAGGTAAAACCTGATAAACTTGTATAATTAATTACAGTTAATTATACCTAATATTCCCTTTTGAGCTAAGATCTAAGATTCCCTTGGGAATCCCCGTAGTGTTTCGGTCGGAGGTTCATAGTGTTTCAAATAAAGTTATTTCCCTCCTCCCGCTAATTCGCTACATATAATGGTGGAGAACGCGCGGGCAGATTTAAACATTATTTTCTGAGCAAACCAGTTACAAATCAAATGTGTTTTTGCATTGTGTGAATGAAAAAGAACTATCAGCTATAACTGATTTCGTTCTTTCTTTGTATGAATGAAAATGTATTTTCCTGTATCATTTTCAGGACGTAACAGACTCGCGCCCCTGTTATGTATATTTAACTGCAGTCTTTAAGGTAACCGTATTAAAAACCATTTGATACGCTGCATTACCGTCTAATTCCGCCTAATAAAGAGTAGACTTCCTTTATTTAGAGCGAAGCGGTGGTCGAGTGAGTACTCCCATCTGATAAGGCCTTTTTGTTAAATCTCCAGGAAATTATTACAATTAGAGAAGCTGTCTATTTGTATGTTTCCATTTTTATTCACGTAAGTGGATTTTTAAAATTGTAAGCACAGAGGGTAAGACTTTTCAATTTTAAAGGAGATAAAAACTTGATCAAGTATTTATAGTCACAACGTATGATAAAGCACGTTGGATTCTTGTTTATTTCGTGTCCCGGTAACGTAAGCCAAAAGAGGCACCGGCTGAACACGAGCGAATTACATCCGTCGTCTTAGCAACGCAGCGGCCGATGTAATTACTGTATAGAAGCGAATCTTTGTTAGTTTAAAGCATATTACCTAGTTCTAACACTAGATGTCAGTCTTGAGTGTCTAACACTTCTTCTTCTCCATTACTCTACGTCTGACTTCCGCTTTCTTTGTTTGTTGGGCGAAATATCGCCATCTAGTGG
Source organism: Misgurnus anguillicaudatus (assembly GCF_027580225.2). Lineage (NCBI taxonomy): Eukaryota > Metazoa > Chordata > Actinopteri > Cypriniformes > Cobitidae > Misgurnus > Misgurnus anguillicaudatus. The sequence goes on from NC_073337.2 coordinate 2,913,038, forward strand.
GAAAAGCTCGTTTGGTCCTCTCATAAACTCTTTTGGGAGTATATGACAGGAATCAAACTTGGATTTTTGACCTTACTTCAATAACTAGGTTATTCTACTACTTTGTAGTTTTATTTCCTACATATTGAATGTTATGGTCTTAAATTATAAATAATAATTAATATTGCTGTGGCTTTATTAATTTATTATTTTTTTATTTAATTTTTATTTTATTTTGATTTATTTTATTTTTATTTTATTTCATTTTTTTGCTGGTCTCTCTCACTCCTTACTCTCCTGTTCTCTTTTCTATTGTAGAGATTGTATTTTAATTAAGTTTAAATTTAAATTCAATGCAGTTTGATTTATTTTAAATTTTAATTGAATCAATCCTTTACTGTGAATAGAATTCAGCCCCATAAGTCCCATTCTCAGTGAATTCATTTATGTTTTAACTGGTGCAATAGGATAAGCCCCTGTGCATCTCTTGAAAGCTAACACTTGATAGATGAATCAGAGGCTTCGCCAGCGGTGAGTTCTACAAGAGACCGGTCCCGCTGAACTGACTCGAGTGTGTACAGTCGGGGTGCTGCGGTAGCTCCCTCCTTTTAGCACCTTAGGCAGCAAGACACAGTGCCACCTCTGCCACCGGGCACTCCAATCGCTAACCTTGCCAGCTGACACACAAAAGCCCTAGCGGCAGTGCCAGTTGGTGGGTGACACCTTTGAGTGCGGCCCGGCGGTGTGAAGGGTGTGACTGTTGAGCGGTCGAGGTGGGGTAAATAGTCAACGAGTGTTGGTGTAAAAGAGATGCACTTTTCTCCCCTCTGTAGCCACTAGAGGCACCAGATCCCTATCAGGTTGGGTCTAGCCCAGCCAATCTAGCTAAGCCACTCCCCTAACTCGCATGACTCCATAGTGCCCTCTTCCTGTAAGCCCCTGTCATCAAATTTAGGGTAGAGAACCTGCTAAGCTGAAACAGGAAACCCCTTTTTCACCCTCCTATCCTCTTCATTTTCCCAGCCTTAGGACTTCGTCTGTTGGCTGTCTCAATTCCCATTTTCAGTTTTATTTTATTATTATTCTTATTTTTTCTATTCTTATTTTTTATTATTTATTTGTTTTTTTTCCTCTGTTTCCCCTTTCCTGTTTCATTTCATTTTATCATTATAATTAATTAATTTTAATTATTTTGATTCACTTTATTTTGGGTTGAAAGAGCAAAACTGCACAAACCATTAGGAGAATTCATTAGTAATACGCTCGAATAACCAAATGTCCAAGGCGACCTATAGGTTTTAACAAAGCGACAAATTACTAAAATTTTTCCCTTATTTCCCCACACTGATTATCTGTGCCGCCGGAGAAAGGCCCTGATAATAAGCTCATAGCCCATATATTTTATTGCCGTAACTCGCTGAACTGTGCGGACTCGCATTGGCTCTTTGTGTTTTCTCTTCTATCAGTGTGTCAACATGTCCAGATTACCAAGCCCTGTCAACCACTGGGACCAGCTAGAGGCTTGGCTCAGCGCTGTGACATCTGAACTCCTGCCCAACCTCGCCAATGAACTGCAACACCTGGAAAGAGAGCAACTCGATGGCACCCTGGACAAGTTCATAGCCCACGACCCAACGAGGGGCTACAGTTATAAGGATATAGCCAAGATCACAGGTGCCATCGCTCACAACCTCATCATCCAGCTAAAGCTGGGCGAAAGGAACATCGCCCAACTGGAACAGGATGCAGCAGCTCTACAGCTCCAAGCGGCAGAGGCACGGAGGAATCAGGAGGACGCGCAGAATCGTCTAGATCAGCTGACACAGGGATTAGAGGATCAACACCCATCGATGGAGGAGAAACACTGGAGGCTAAAGGACGAGATTGGACAACTCCAAGAGGCCTTGTCAAAACTCCGCACAGAGCACAAGGAGCAACAGGAAAAGACAGCCAGAGAAGAGCTGTCTGGAAAGCTCCAGCAGGCTGAACATCTTCTGGTGAGAGCAAAGGCAGAACTGAAGGAACGTGATGCCAAGCTGAAGGCCTGTGAGAATCACCTGCGAGCGGCTCGAGATGAAGGTCGAGCTCTGGCTCAGCAACGAGACCAGGCTAGGGACGACCTTGACTCCGCCCAAAGAGAACTCATTTATGCATATAAACTGCAAGCTGGGCGAATAAGGGAAAAAGCAACCTTTCCCTTTCATTCAACCAGTGAGCCTGCACCCCCCCACCAAAGCTTTTCTGTTGAAAAGGGGGGCGGGAGCCCACTGTTAAAGACATCAGCCAGCATCCCAGAACCTCTCACTACCATAGGGGGGTGGGGACAGACGAATTTCCCGAGGTCACCTGCAGACATGCCCGGCGTGGCACCCAAAGACCTCGACAAGTTGGCTAGAAATATCCCAACATTTACCCCAGAGCCTGCAGGTGGCCATGATATCCACTCTTACCTGCAGGACATTGACTTTTATTTGCAAACACTGCCAAATGTAACCACAAGAGACAAACTGTATCTGCTACGGGTTACTTCCAGTCGTGAGGTGAGGAGTTTCCTTGACCGGCAGCCAGAAAACACCAAGATGGATTACGAGCAGCTGCAAAAGGCCTTAATAGAAGAGTTTTCGGATCCAGAGTCAGAACAAGGACTTGTTACGGCGATGGACCTCAAACAGAGCCGAAACGAAACTCCACAGGCATACTACAACAGACTCAGGCGAGTTTACTTTGGCTCACGGAATGAGCCAGGAATGGAGGAGGACTTTAACTTCAGGACCCTGTTCCTGCGAAATCTTCACTTCACAGTAAGCCAACACTTAGGGGTTATGGCCTGCCCTCGCACGATGACAACCAGGCAGCTGCGGGACTTGGCCCAGAAAGCTTATGGTAAACAAAGAGCGGCCTCTGAAAAGACTGTTAAAAACCCTGTCATTCTCCCTGTCTCTGAACTGTACCCTGAACTACCACTGGAGGGCGCACAACAACGCCACAGTGAAAGACCTTTCAACAGAGGGCAAGAGGGTCAAGAGACTTTACAGCCAGCCAGGAATGGTACGGCCATGAAGGGGCTCGTCCCAAGCACCAAATGGGACGCGCCGAGAGGTCATGGAGCCGGCCAAACTCATCAGACAACCAGAAGGGTGGCGGCTCGTGGGAACCTGGCCGACGACCTAGAGGTAACCGTCCTGCACCTGGCAGATCAAATACTGGTAACAGTCAACAGAGAGATCAGTCTCGATACACACAGAGCAAATCTAAGTCTGAGCTACCCCCGAAACAGTGTGACACAGACACGTCTGAGACAGCAGACATTCTGAGAATATTGAAGGAGTTAATCCAAAAGAGGCCCCACAAGGAGGACCACAAACCTGACTCCTTATTCATCCCACAAACCAAAGACTTTGGCATACAAACAATATCTCAAACACCAACCAACCAAAGCCTGCAAGTACCAGAGAGTGCTGTGTTAAGTGTCTCCTTCCCTACAGAGTCACAAGAAACCAGCCCTAACTGCCTTCCCATTAATACCACAGCCCCAGTACCAAGCCTCCTGGGAAACCTGATCGAAAGAGGAGAAGCTAAAAAGCTATATCTATCCATCACCTTGGAAAATGAGGTTGAACTAGAAGCCCTCTTCGACACCGGAGCTGACCTAACGCTGATGTCATCCCAGCTTTTCACCAGACTCCAGAACAGAGCTAAAGCCCAAAACCTGACCCTTAAACCCCAAAGGTGTATGGTGAATGTGCAGTCTTACAGCCAGACTGAAGTTCAACTGCAACAGGTGATTCCCATCCACCTGACGATCGGTCCTATGAGCATCATACACCCTGTTTACATCTCACCAATGGACTCATACCCTCTCCTCATTGGCAAAGACCTGCTAGACCGCTTTGAACCCTTAATGGACTTTAAACAGTTAAAAATTTGGGCTCAAGTGCGAGAACCTTTACCCTTTCAATCAGCCAGATCGTCTGAGGTAAACTGCCAGGTCACACAGGTCATGGACGACCCCCCAGCCAGCCGCGGGAACTTCGTCTCAGACCTAACCTCCAAAAGTTCACTGCTCTGCACTCTGCATCCAGCCAAAGACTCAGAGCCATACCCAGGATTTGAGGCACAAGTGCAACAAAATTTAAAAGATGCAGATGCCATGCAGGATGATGCAGATCATCAAAAATTACAAGCCTCTAACATCGCTATCCAAGCTATGTTAAACCACCTCTTAGATCCCTCCACCTACCCTATCACAAACTCTAACCTGTCTGCTGCTCCAACCCTCAAATGTCTCACCGATATCAGGCACCTGCTGCGCATACAACACAACATCCTCTGGTATGTCCCTGATGACCGCACTACACCTGCGCTTGTGGTTCCTCAGGCCCATAGGGGGGTCATACTAATGTGTGCACATGACACAGCATGTGCCGCACACCACCGCACAAAAGCCACGTATGAAACACCGAAACAGGTGGCATACTGGCCTGGAATGCAGCACGATGTAGCAGAACACATCAAGAAATGTCTGGTTTGCTGCCAGTTCCAACCGGCTAAGCCAAACCATGGAGCACCACTTCAAAAAAGAGGTGTCTACTTTCCACTGTCAGACCTTAAGATAGACTGGGTTGGACCATTACCCAGGTCAACGAGGGGCAACAAACACTTTCTCACGGTCATCTGCCAATTCACAAAGTTGGCAGAATGCTTTCCAGCACCCAATGACACCACTCACCAGTATCTGGATGAACTTCATCCGGGAACAACCTTCGCTTTTCGAACGACCAAGATCTGGTACTACAGTTTCGCTCAGCCAATTCAGACAGCTCAACGTCAGCTGTCAAAGAAATTTCTGCCACACTGGACAGGACCTCATGAGATTGTGGACAAACTCTCCCCCATTGCATACCAGATCAGGATGGGCAGGAGTCAGAAGGAACCAATTTCCAGATGGGTCCCCCAGAACCAAGTTAAGAGACACTCAACATTGTGGCATGATAGTAAAGGGGGGACGAACGCTAACCAGGCCAAACTTCCTCCACACTGCCTCACCACTAGAACTCTGCCACCTAGGGAACAGCCGCCAATGAAAAGAAAGAGAACTGTCCTGACCAAACAAGGACCTGTAGTGCTCGCCTATTGTTCTTTCTCTCTCTCCCTCTCTGTCACCAGGATGCTGCTGTGGATCACTGTTCTGTACATCAGCCTACAATGGGGGTGGCCGCAACCACGAAATCCTGTCGCCGGGTCCCGTCTCAGGCATCGTCCTTAAAGAGCAACCTGGACTCCTGATCACGAACTGCAGAACACATAGCCAAAAAGTCTATGTCCGACTCAACCCCCGTGATGTCTACAGAGCACACTACACAGCACCAGAAACCAGTTGGGCAGGAGAACGATGGGCGCAGAACGCTATGATTCACACAGAGGTTGACATCAAACACATGCTGTACCAACTTCAGAAGACACAGGCAGGTCTTGGCCGACAAACCAAGCGTCACAAGCGGTTCCTGGGAGCCCTACTCGGAGCCGCCGCAGCAGCCATTCCACCCTGCCTGGTACCCCTAAGCCTGGTACAGACCATTTTACCCTCTGCCACTGCAGGCCCAACAAACACCCTGCAGGCGCATCTGGCCTACTCCCTAGGTAGCGCAATTCCATTAAGCATAGCCCCTAAACAAGGCGAACTTGCTTTTCTGATAAACCTGCCAATCATCGAGTCACACAACATCTACAGACTCAAAGACATTGTCAATGTTGGCTTCTGGCAGGGAAACTCTCACATCAGAATACGCACCCCCACTGTTGTGGTTTACCATGACAGCAACGAACAGCTGTACCTTGCACCAAACCTTCGTATGTGCAGCCCCACTAAGGACATTCATTATCTCTGCCCCAGCAAACCTTTCCTTTGGGACAACACTGACGGCATCTGTGGGCTGCGGCCCATGAATATTGACTCTCGTTGTCCGGCCTCAGCTAAACCACGAGCCGAGGTCACTAACACCCAAGCTGAAATCGTAGGTGACCGATGGCTGGTCAACACCCCAGCCAGCACGGCCACTTTGACCTACGACCAACATGACACAGCCACCCGCATCAGTCTACCAAACCAGACGATGTGGATCCAAGTTCCAAAAGGTGCGATTCTTCACATCGATGAACTTGCACTCTATCACCTTCCCAGTGAGGAGTACCACACCGAACTGGGATGTTCAACTTTCTTCAGGGACCACAACTTCACTTTAGACCCTGAATTGGAGATGAGGATTGCAGAAGGGGGGACCCAACTAATTGATGTCACGCCCATCGACACTGCCCTCCAGGCACTTGCTCGCATGCCAGCTATGCACAGCCTCCCTGTTTTCCGAGCCTGGACCACCACTGACACGGTACTGTGCCTCTCCACAGGAGTAGGATACGCCCTTACTCTTGGCCTCACTTTCATCCTGTACCGAAGAGTCAGCGGGATGCAGGAAACAGTGAACAAGTGCACAGCTGCCGTCCCTCAAGCCTTCAAGCGGAACCGTGGGAAGCAAGACACACAAGCCAAGCAAGAGCCCAACCTCATTGAAATCACCCCTCTGTCTGCACGCCGAAGCGCTGCAGAAAATTAAGATACACCTGCCATCCAGACCAAATGACCTGTCCAACCATCGCCTATTGAACCATCGCCCACCAAAGTCTCTCAAGACCCTGGTGGCCATGAAGGGGGGATATGTAACAGATGGCTCGGAGTCAGATTGAGGCCATTTGTTGTCTGGATCGTAAACAGCCCTAAAATTGTGACTTTAGATAACCCTGTGTCCTGATAACACAATCAACCAGATATCTACCACCTATCAGGGGTGTAAAATGGGCAACAATTAAAACAAATGCAGTCTTCAAAGGAGGTTCAAAGGAATCCCACCAAAGAAACCTGAGACCCAATCGAATGACAGTCGCCAGAGACACAGCAGGGGGGGCACAGACGATATGTCTCTGATGAAACCATGTTTAAAAATCACAATGAGCTGTTTAAATGTATATATATGTTATATCCCGTTACTGCATGATCATGTATGTGTGATGTAACTGTGTGTTAACACTTTAGTTAGATTTTGTTCACTGTAGCATGGTTCATATCTTAGGTATGAAATTATTATTCAACGTGATCTTAAACCCATGTCTTGTCTAGTATCAAATTAACCTACTCTTTATTTCCTAATCATGTCTATGTATCATATTACCATGAGCCGCATCAATGTCATTTAGTATCGATTTGAAGAGTTATGGAACAAACTTTTATCATTATGCAATTACGCAAATGTGATGTCTGAAAGAACAAAGGCTTGTTTCCCCGCGCGATCGAACACTTCACACATTGGTCATACACCCAAAATGGGCTGGGCATGTAAAAGGTCAAAACGGCCTATCCCCAAGCCATCATTGCTCAATAGCTCATTGCTCATGGCTCAATTTGCTCTATAGCTCAATTCGCTCAGTATCTCAGTCAGTGGCTTAGTTCACTCATGAGCGCCCAGTCGCCCGGTTACTCAGGTAACCCGTCAGCGCAGTTTGGAAACTCGCTGAGACTCACCCAGAGTCCCTCGGATTCATCATCTTTTCTCTGAGCCCTGTCTCTTCAGGACAGTCTTTCCTGGCTTTGCGCTAGAGTTCGGAAAACCCCGCGGACCAATCCGCCCTACGAAACAACTTAACGGATTTCCATCTTAAACGAACACACCTGGATTCTCTCTCTCTCTCCTTGCTCGCACCGCGAGCATAAGAAACTTTGCACCGCAACACAAAGAGCCAAACGCAAGTATAAACTCGTTTTACTCGCTGATGTTCAAGCTTTACCCCTTATGAAAATTAAGGCGATCCTTAGAGATTATCCGATGGTTTGTGCAGATGTTAAGCAATAGTGCTATTGCCAATCTTTTATTCTCTCTAGCTATTTTCAATCTTTTCTTTCTCATCTATGTTTTATGTTATTGTATGTGTGTATGCTTAGTTAGTCGTTATGTGTACTTCATTTTATAGTTAATAAACCGGTTTGCATTTTCACAATTGAATTGTTTCTGTGTTCAATGCTCATGAAAGTAAAGTCACTATATCTGCCTTTTGATCCAGCTACACGCTGCGAGTAGCACTGTATATCAGTGAGAAGGTTAATTTTAAAGGCCATGAAATTAACATTTCTTAGACGTTAATATACGATTATGGATATATGTCTTCGGTGGACGAACATATTAATTAATTGTTATTATTAATTCTGCTACGCCAGGTAAAACCTGATAAACTTGTATAATTAATTACAGTTAATTATACCTAATATTCCCTTTTGAGCTAAAATCTAAGATTCCCTTGGGAATCCCCGTAGTGTTTCGGTCGGAGGTTCATAGTGTTTCAAATAACGTTATTTCCCTCCTCCCGCTAATTCGCTACAATAGCGTGAATAAGTAGCAGTTTGAGTAACAGCAAATTAAACATAAATACTCCTTCGAGCCGGATTTGAACCAGCGACCTAAGGATGACAATTTAAACAATTACAGTCCTCCGCTCTACCAACTGAGCTATCGAAGGTTTTGACAACATAACTAACACATGGCTGTCAGGTATTGTGGTAATATATACCATTTTCAAATTAAACATAAATATTCCTTCGAGCCGGAATTGAACCAGCGACCTAAGGATGACAATTTAAACAACTACAGTCCTCCGCTCTACCAACTGAGCTATCGAAGGGTCGTGAGAATGTAAATTACACATGGCTGTCAGGTAGTGTGGTAATATATACCGTGAATCAGAAGCAGTTTGAGTAACAGCAAATTAAACATAGATATTCCTTCGAGCCGGATTTGAACCAGCGACCTAAGGATGACAATTTAAGCAACTACAGTCCTCCGCTCTACCAACTGAGCTATCGAAGGTTTATGATGATGTAATTTACACATGGCTGTCAGGTAGTGTGGTAATATATAGCGTGAATAAGTAGCAGTTTGAGTAACAGCAAATTAAACATAAATACTCCTTCGAGCCGGATTTGAACCAGCGACCTAAGGATGACAATTTAAACAACTACAGTCCTCCGCTCTACCAACTGAGCTATCGAAGGGTCTTGAGAATGTGAATTACACATGGCTGTCAGGTAGTGTGGTAATATATACCATGAATAAGTAGCAGTTCGGGTAACAGCAAATTAAACATAATATTCCTTCGAGCCGGATTTAAACCAGCAACCTAATGATGACAATTTAAGCAACTACAGTCCTCCGCTCTACCAACTGAGCTATCGAAGGTTTATGATGATGTAATTTACACATGGCTGTCAGGTAGTGTGGTAATATATAGCGTGAATAAGTAGCAGTTTGAGTAACAGCAAATTAAACATGAATACTCCTTCGAGCCGGATTTGAACCAGCGACCTAAGGATGACAATTTAAACAACTACAGTCCTCTGCTCTACCAACTGAGCTATCGAAGGTTTTTGACAACCTAACTAACACATGGCTGTCAGGTATTGTGGTAATATATACCGTGAATAAGCAGCAGTTCGGGTAACAGCAAATTAAACATAAATATTCCTTCGAGTCGGAATTGAACCAGCGACCTAAGGATGACAATTTAAACAACTACAGTCCTCCGCTCTACCAACTGAGCTATCGAAGGTTTTTGACAACATAACTAACACATGGCTGTCAGGTAGTGTGGTAATATATACCGTGAATAAGTAGCAGTTCGGGTAACAGCAAATTAAACATAAATATTCCTTCAAGCCAGATTTGAACCAGCGACCTAAGGATAACAATTTAATCAACTACAGTCCTCCGCTCTACCTACTGAGCTATCGAAGGTTTTTGAAAGCATAATTAACACATGGCTGTCAGGTATTGGGGTAATATATACCGTGAATAAGTAGCAGTTTGGGTAACAGCAAATTAAACATAAAAATTCCTTCGAGCCGGAATTGAACCAGCGACCTAAGGATGACAATTTAAACAACTACAGTCCTCCGCTGTACCAACTGAGCTATCGAAGGGTCTTGAGATTGTAAATTACACATGGCTGTCAGGTAGTGTGGTAATATATACCGTGAATCAGAAGCAGTTTGAGTAACAGCAAATTAAACACTAATACTCCTTCAAGCAAATTTGAACCAGCGACCTAAGGATGACAATTTAAGCAACTACAGTCCTCCGCTCTACCAACTGAGCTATCGAAGGTTTTTGACACAGTAATTAACACATGGCTGTCAGGTATTGAGGTAATATATTTCGTGAATCAGAAGCAGTTTGAGTAACAGCAAATTAAACATAAATATTCCTTCGAGCCAGATTTTAACCAGCGACCTAAGAATGACAATTTAAGCAACTACAGTCCTACGCTCTACCAACTGAGCTATGAAAGGGTTATAATAATGTAGATTACACAGGGCTGTCAGGTAGTGTGGTAATATATACCGTGAATCAGAAGCAGTTTGAGTAACAGCAAATTAAACATAAATACTCCTTCGAGCCGGATTTGAACCAGCGACCTAAGGATGACAATTTAAACAACTACAGTCCTCCGCTCTACCAACTGAGCTATCGAAGGTTTTTGACAACATTACTAACACATGGCTGTCAGGTATTGTGGTAATATATACCGTGAATAAGTAGCAGTTCGGGTAACAGCAAATTAAACATAAATATTCCTTCGAGCCGGAATTGAACCAGCGACCTAAGGATGCCATTTTAAAGGGGAATTGAAGACTAGACAGTCCAGCCTGTTATAATGGGTAATTTATTTCTATTTTGTATTTTACTTGAGAAAAAAATCGAAAATTTGCACGATTTCGATAAATTAGATTGATAGTGTGTTGAAGCGGAATTTTCTTAACGTCTTTTATTGACTCATTTAACCAGAATGCACTGCGCGAAACGGAGTAATTAGCTCCACCCACTAACCGTTAAAGACGCAGCCTTCAGCTTCTTTTGCGCTTTCTACATCGCTAAAATATGACTAGAACCTGCGCATTATGTGGCTGTAAGGACAACAAATCCAGGCCACCGGGAGTTAGTTTTTATAGTTTACCTCAACGCAACCCTCAACTCTGCGCCCAGTGGTTAACTGCAATAAATCTTCCACTTGACACGCCCCCAACACGTTACTCAAAAATTAGAATATGTAGCCAGCACTTTTGTCAGGAGGACTTCGACTACTGTTTTTCAGCTAAGTTTTTGGGAAATGCAGTGTCACATGCAAAAAAATTGAAGCCAGGTGCGTTACCAAGGAACACTACAGTTAGCAGCTCAACCCTGACTGAGTCTCCATCCTTCGACACTGACGTGGAAAGTCTACGCGATGAGCCAACCACCTCCACGCCTCAGAAAGCCCCGCGTACTCAGGTAATGTAAAATGGTCAAAATATCTTAAACATAATTTGGCTTAGTTGTTGTTTGTTTTGTGTAATTACGGTAAACATACTACGTAGAGTAGAGAGGTACAGAGAGCATATTACTGAGAACAGTGTTTCACCAAACATTCGCCACAGATTCAACACCGGTCACCACATATTGTTTTGTTTTTTATTTTTTTAACGCCATTTAAAACATGTAGCGTATTCGTTCAGCTGCATTTACTTTCCCTGCTCTCCTGTCTCTCTGTCACTCACGCGTTTCACACACACACACACACACACGTCACTCATGCGTTTCTTTCTCTCTCTCTCTCACACACACACACGTCACTCACGCGTTTCTTACACACACACACACACACACACACACACGTCACTCACGCGTTTCTTACACACACACACGTTCTCTTGGTGTAAGTCTATGTGTGAGCTCTCTCCCTAGTCGTAACCCTGTGTAACTCTTACATATCTGATTTTTCACTGAATTATCTGCACTTGACATGATATACAATAAAACTATCACTTGTATTTAAAATCAAAACAGCGCTCATAACGCAACAATACATTGATGAGAAAAGCCACCGCAGTAAATGCTGATCACCTCATATATCATATATGTGTGTGTGTGTGTGTGTGCATGTAATAAATTGACAATGATTTAAATTCATTACCTTCTTTTAGATAAAAATTAAAAGATGTTTACACAGGCTATATCATGTATTATCTGTTTATCACTATATTATCTGTTTGGTATGGAGTGTTTACTGTGTTGTCTTTCTGCAGCAGAGAAACACAGGACCTTCAAGAAACCCAGCAGTGCTACTTTCAGAAGATATGAATATCAGCTTTTCCAGTATTGAGACTTTGGAAGCGACTCAAACCACCTACAAACCAGACACAGACTGTACCTCTTCCGCCAGCAGTGTCACAGACGTGGGAACTGCACAGATAAGCTGGCAGGAGAAAAAAGTTGTAGTGTCAGAGTCCAAGGTACTAGAACTGTTCAGATTCTGCCAAACATGTGCCACCATCATTGAAAAAAGAGAAGTGTCCTATCTTGGGTCCCAGATGAGGGTTAAGTGGGAGTGTGCAGAAGGTCACAGTGGAACTTGGACGTCATGTCCCTCTGAACGTGGAATGCCACAGTCTAACCTCCTTCTTGCTGCTGCCATACTATTTACTGGAAGCACATTCACCAAGTTGGAAGAGTGGGCCAAACTCATTAATCTACAGATCTTTAGCAGCAGCACATTCTACGACATACAAAACTCTTACTTGCATCCAGTCATTCAAGCTGAATTTGAGCTACAGAAAACCATTGTATTGGCGAAGTTGTTCATGGAGCAGCAAGATGGAAAAATGACACACCTTTCTTCTGATGGCCGGTCAGACAGCCCTGGGTTCAACGCAAAATACACATCTTACACTTTCATGGCTGACCCCGGCAGGGAAATTATCCATTCAGAGTTGGTCCAGGTACGTTACATGAATCAAAATTCAATCAATAATAATAATCTTATTATTATTATTTTTATTTTTATTATTACTATAATTTTAAGAAGAAGAAGAAGAATATATTTTATTTGTATGTGCTCAAACTTTGTCACTTCTATCTCTTATTATGCCCTTTTTAGGTGACCGAGACCACAAGCTCAGGGGCTATGGAGACTGTTGCGCTCAGGCGTGGATTGGACCATCTACTTGACAACGGCCTACATGTGGAGGTCTTGGCAACTGATCGTTCCACGAGTGTCAAGAAAATAATGCGCGAGGAATATGAAGAGATCGATCATCAATTTGATATTTGGCACACTGCTAAGAGTGAGTACAATCTGCCACTATAAGTTAAAAGCTTGTGATGGGTATGTCGGTATAGCTGTTAACTAGGGATGCACAGATATGGAAATTTTGGCCGATACCGATTTATATTTGGGGGCCGATAACCGATATCTATAGGCCAATAAATATTCATATTATTTTCACAATGAAAAACTCGCAGACCGCGGACATCTTCTCTTTGCGCTAGACTAGCATACTCTTCTTAAGCCCACAACACATCATCTTCGTGCTATGTCACAGAAAGCACCAATCAAAACTCCACATGGCCAGCAATGAGCAAGTGAAGTGGTTCAACAAACCAAAATAATCCATTATTTATCGGCTTTCATTTATCGGCCTAATTTTGCTATCAGACCAATAACCGATAATATTAAAAATAAGCAGTTATCGGCCGATAACGATATGTCGCCCGATTTATCGTGCATCCCTACTGTTAACCACACTCCTGAATAAAATCCTGACATTAGATGTACAGTACACAACAATTTAATCACAGACTGTAGGCGAGTACTTTCACTACCAGCATGAACGCATAGTGTGAAATAGGGCTGCAAGATAATTCACATGCGATTGTCACGTGCATCTCCTCAGTAAAGCTGGTTCCTTGATTAGTAGTAAATCGCCATCAGCTGCTTTCAGATTGAGCGGCATTTACTGCACAGAGCCGTAGTTCACTGACAAGCAGGGACATATCGCATTCATAATTGTGGATGAATTGCCTGTCATTATGAACGCAACATTTCCCCGCTTGTCAGTGAACTACTGCTCTGTGTAGTAAAATGCCGCTCCATCTGAAAGCAGCCGATGGCGATCCACTAGTAACCAAGGAACCGGCTTTACTGACAAGATGCGCATGACAATCCCGTGCAACTTATCTCGCAGCCCTAGCGTCAAACAATGTGTCAGAGTAGACATGTACACAAAGGCACTTGTCACTTAGCATCAGGTTAATGCGATTTTTCTGCGTTATTAAACTCATAGCCCTTTCATGAGTTCAATAAGTGACAAGATTGTTTGACATTATGCACTTACCCTGGTAGCGAAAGTACCCAGATGTTGGTTGCAAGTGGTCATGTTTTTACTCGTAACATTGTCTTGTATTTACCCAGATATCCAAAGCAAATTGATAGCCAAGTCCAAGAAGAGGGCATGTGCCGCGTTGAAACCTTGGATCCGCTCAGTCCGGAACCATTTCTGGTACTCTACTGCCAAGGCAGGAGGAAATGTCAAGATATGTAGACCACTTTATGGTCTTCTGTACTCTTTATTTCACTCCTCAACTGTCTCACTCTGGAAATGTCAGTCTGAGTAGCTTATATCAGTAGTCCCTTCTCATTGGCAAGGCTAAAGTGTATGTAGTGTTTGGACACGTCCTTGAATATTTTTTTATATTTATTCTTATAAGACACTGAAGTCGATGTGGAATTCAATTCTGCACCACATAATTGATGAACATACATGGACTGAAGGAGGTACGGAGCATAGCTGTCATCACCCACCTCTCACTGATGAAGACCGGGAGAAAAAAATGTGGCTGTGTAAGGATAGTGAAGCATATCAGGAGCTGTCTAGAATAGTCCTCAACACAACACTCCAGAAGGATCTAGAAAACATGGTCCGTTTCAAACACACAGGTCAGTGGTGTTGTCTGCCCAATTTTGTCACGGCTGTTCAATAGTGTAGCTTCCTCCCTCACTTGTCTAAGGGGTGTAACCAGCCCTTATAAACATTGTTGTAGCAAGCTTTTTAAGGCTTTTATTTGTTAACAATAAAGGTTATCTAATATATATTACATCTCTGCTGAACAAGCAGGTGCCTTGGAAGTATTCCACAGTTCCCTCTTAAAATATGCTCCAAAGAGACAGTGCTTTTCCTACCAGAGTATGAAGCAGAGAACAAACTTGGCCATCATGCATCACAATGAGAACCTGACTCAGAAACCAAAGCTGGATTCAGAAGGTCAGTGTTAAAATTGCATTTGTGTGTGTGAAAAATATACACTGCCTGTCAAAAGTTTGGGGTCACTCACTCGTTCTTTATTGATATTTTTTCCATATTGCAGAATAATAATGAACTCGTCCAAACTACGTCATAACACAAATGTGAGAATTATGTTAAATTCAAAAGCATCCAAAATAAATTAAAACTGTTCTTATTGACTGCTTTTTCTTCAATTTTCAGTGTAAGTCATCTATTTTAAAAAAAAATATTTTAAAATACAATTTAAGTTCTCCAATAACAGAAATGAATCTGTTTGGCACAGGTATATTTCTGTCTACAAAAGTAATCTCAAGCTTTTAACCATACACATTCAGATTACCGGTAAATGATTTTTAAGATCATAGTTAACATTTTAGGCAAGTGACACTAAACTTTTGAACAGTAGTGTATATTAAACAGACTATAATTGCTCTCATAATACTTTCATGTCTTACAGGAAAACCTGTGATCATTCAAGAATGGAGCAAGCGTTCAAAAGAATGGTTCACAAGAAAGAGGTATCAGCAAACCACAGTCAACTTCAGAACCAGATTGATGCAGTTGGTGTTGGAGAGGCGGAATGATCCTACTGTCATCTTCAGGGACACATCTTCAACTCTTCTTACACCTGACCTGCCTGCTAACATAGGAACAGTCCCCAAACCATCCAAAGATGATGCAGGCCGTAAACACAAGAGTCGTTTTGCTAAATGATTAACTCATTAACCACCAGTGTCTATTTATAATACAAGCCTCTTGTAAAAATGAGTTGCAATTTGTGTGATTATCTCATTACCGTTTGCTAATGCATCAGTTCATTCATCAGTTTTTTATATAAGCTCTGTATGTGTGGCCATTTAATAAATATTTATTGAACCGGCAATATGTTTCACATATGCTTACAGAAGTGAAAATAGCTTAGGTTTACAGTCATGTGTATTTACATGAGTAAAATGGCTTTGGCTTACAGTCATTTGTCCTAGATATAAACATGTGTCCACATTTTCTTATAATTGTGTGTAGCGCAAATCCAAAGGTGAATGTGAATTCCTTCAAATTAGAGCTGTGTTGTCAAAAACAAAGGTTTTCACATGTGGGCTAACCTAAAGTTTGTTATGCAGAATGTGTCTTAGTTACTTTTGGGGCTAAAATGACCAGAGTTATATAATTAGTGCATTTGCTGACCGATCTCCTGATTATGAAATAACTTTTCAGGTAAGTGTATTAAAGAAAATAAACAAAGGGTCCAAAAACAAAATACATTTTTATTAACAGCACCCAAAAAATATTTACATTTGTCGAAGCTATCGAAGGTTTTTGACAACATAACTAACACATGGCTGTCAGGTATTGAGGTAATATATTTTGTGAATCAGAAGCAGTTTGAGTAACAGCAAATTAAACATAAATATTCCTTCGAGCCGGATTTTAACCAGCGACCTAAGAATGACAATTTATGCAACTACAGTCCTACGCTCTACCAACTGAGCTATGAAAGGGTTATAATAATGTAGATTACACAGGGCTGTCAGGTAGTGTGGTAATATATAGCGTGAATAAGTAGCAGTTTGAGTAACAGCAAATTAAACATAAATACTCCTTCGAGACGGATTTGAACCAGCGACCTAAGGATGACAATTTAAACAACTACAGTCCTCCGCTCTACCAACTGAGCTATCGAAGGGTCGTGAGATTGTAAATTACACATGGCTGTCAGGTAGTGTGGTAATATATAGCGTGAATAAGTAGCAGTTTGAGTAACAGCAAATTAAACATAAATACTCCTTCGGGCCGGATTTGAACGAGCGACCTAAGGATGACAATTTAAGCAACTACAGTCCTCCGCTCTAGCAACTGAGCTATTGAAGGTTAATGACGATGTAATTTACACATGGCTGTCAGGTAGTGTGGTAATATATAGCGTGAATAAGTAGCAGTTTGAGTAACAGCAAATTAAACATAAATACTCCTTCGGGCCGGATTTGAACGAGCGACCTAAGGATGACAATTTAAACAACTACAGTCCTCCGCTCTACCAACTGAGCTATCGAAGGTTTATGATGATGTAATTTACACATGGCTGTCAGGTAGTGTGGTAATATATACCGTGAATAAGTAGCAGTTCGGGTAACAGCAAATTAAACATAAATATTCCTTCGAGCCGGATTTGAACCAGCGACCTAAGGATGACAATTTAAGCAGCTACAGTCCTCCGCTCTACCAACTGAGCTATCGAAGGTTTATGATGATGTAATTTACACATGGCTGTCAGGTAGTGTGGTAATATATACCGTGAATAAGTAGCAGTTCGGGTAACAGCAAATTAAACATAAATATTCCTTGGACCCGGACTTGAACCAGCGACCTAAGGATGACAATTTAAGCAACTACAGTCCTCCGCTCTACCAACTGAGATATCGAAGGTTTTTGACAACATAACTAACACATGGCTGTCAGGTATTGAGGTAATATATTTCGTGAATCAGAAGCAGTTTGAGTAACAGCAAATTAAACATAAATATTCCTTCGAGACGGATTTTAACCAGCGACCTAAGAATGACAATTTAAGCAACTACAGTCCTCCGCTCTAGCAACTGAGCTATCGAAGGTTTATGATGATGCAATTTACTCATGGCTGTCAGGTAGTGTGGTAATATATAGCGTGAATAAGTAGCAGTTTGAGTAATAGCAAATTAAACATAAATACTCCTTCGAGCCGGATTTGAACCAGCGACCTAAGGATGACAATTTAAACAACTACAGTCCTCCGCTCTACCAACTGAGCTATCGAAGGCTTATGATGATGTAATTTACTCATGGCTGTCAGGTAGTGTGGTAATATATAGCGTGAATAAGTAGCAGTTTGAGTAACAGCAAATTAAACATAAATACTCCTTCGAGCCGGATTTGACCCAGCGACCTAAGGATGACAATTTAAGCAACTACAATCCTCCGCTCTACCAACTGAGCTATCGAAGGTTTTTGACAACATAACTAACACATGGCTGTCAGGTATTGAGGTAATATATTTCGTGAATCAGAAGCAGTTTGAGTAACAGCAAACTAAACATAAATATTCCTTCGAGCCGGATTTTAACCAGCGACCTAAGAATGACAATTTAAGCAACTACAGTCCTACGCTCTACCAACTGAGCTATGAAAGGGTTATAATAATGTAGATTACACAGGGCTGTCAGGTAGTGTGGTAATATATACCGTGAATCAGAAGCAGTTTGAGTAACAGCAAATTAAACATAGATATTCCTTCGAGCCGGATTTGAACCAGCGACCTAAGGATGACAATTTAAGCAACTACAGTACTCCGCTCTACCAACTGAGCTATCGAAGGTTTATGATGGTGTAATTTACACATGGCTGTCAGGTAGTGTGGTAATATATAGCGTGTGTAAGTAGCAGTTTGAGTAACAGCAAATTAAACATAAATACTCCTTCGAGCCAGATTTGAACCAGCGACCTAAGGATGACAATTTAAACAACTACAGTCCTCCGCTCTACCAACTGAGCTATCAAAGGTTTATGATAATATACACATGGCTGTCAGGTAGTGTGGTAATATATAGCGTGAATAAGTAGCAGTTTGAGTAACAGCAAATTAAACATAAATACTCCTTCGAGCCGGATTTGAACCAGCGACCTAAGGATGACAATTTAAGCAACTACAGTACTCCACTCTACCAACTGAGCTATCGAAGGTTTGTGATGGTGTGATTTACACATGGCTCTCAGGTAGTGTGGTAATATATAGCGTGAATAAGTAGCAGTTTGAGTAACAGCAAATTAAACATAAATACTCCTTTGAGCCGGTTTTGAACCAGCGACCTAAGGATGACAATTTAAACAACTACAGTCCTCCGCTCTACCAACTGAGCTATCGAAGGTTAATGACGATGTAATTTACACATGGCTGTCAGGTAGTGTGGTAATATATAGCGTGAATAAGTAGCAGTTTGAGTAACAGCAAATTAAACATAAATACTCCTTCGAGCCGGATTTGAACCAGCGACCTAAGGATTACAATTTAAACAACTACAGTCCTCCGCTCTACCAACTGAGCTATCGAAGGTTTATGACGATGTAATTTACACATGGCTGTCAGGTAGTGTGGTAAAATATAGCGTGAATAAGTAGCAGTTTGAGTAACAGCAAATTAAACATAAATACTCCTTCGAGCCGGATTTGAACCAGCGACCTAAGGATGACAATTTAAACAACTACAGTCCTCCGCTCTACCAACTGAGCTATCGAAGGTTTATGATGATGTAATTTACACATGGCTGTCAGGTAGTGTGGTAATATATACCGTGAATAAGTAGCAGTTCGGGTAACAGCAAATTAAACTTAAATATTCCTTCGAGCCGGATTTGAACCAGTGAACTAAGGATGACAATTTAAGCAGCTACAGTCCTCCGCTCTACCAACTGAGCTATTGAAGGTTTATGATGATGTAATTTACACAAGGCTGTCAGGTAGTGTGGTAATATATAGCTTGAATAAGTAGCAGTTTGAGTAACAGCAAATTAAACATAAATACTCCTTCGAGCCGGATTTGAACCAGCGACCTAAGGATGACAATTTAAACAACTACAGTCCTCCGCTCTACCAACTGAGCTATCGAAGGGTTTGTGAGATTGTAAATTACACATGGCTGTCAGGTAGTGTGGTAATATATACCGTGAATCAGAAGCAGTTTGAGTAACAGCAAATTAAACACTAATACTCCTTCGAGCAGATTTGAACCAGCGACCTAAGGATGACAATTTAAGCAAATACAGTCCTCCAATCTACCAACTGAGCTGTCGAAGGTTTTTGACAACATAACTAACACATGGCTGTCAGGTATTGAGGTAATATATTTCGTGAATCAGAAGCAGTTTGGGTAACAGCAAATTAAACATAAATAATCCTTCGAGCCGGATTTTAACCAGCGACCTAAGAATGACAATTTAAACAACTACAGTCCTCCGCTCTAGCAACTGAGCTATCGAAGGTTTATGATGATGCAATTTACTCATGGCTGTCAGGTAGTGTGGTAATATATACCGTGAATAAGTAGCAGTTTGAGTAACAGCAAATTAAACATAGATATTCCTTCAATCCGGAATTGAACCAGCGACCTAAGGATGACAATTTAAACAACTACAGTCCTCCGCTCTACCAACTGAGCTATCGAAGGTTTATGATGATGCAATTTACTCATGGCTGTCAGGTAGTGTGGTAATATATAGCGTGAATAAGTAGCAGTTTGAGTAACAGCAAATTAAACATAAATACTTCTTCGAGCCGGATTTGAACCAGCGACCTAAGGATGACAATTTAAACATCTACAGTCCTCCGCTCTACCAACTGAGCTATCGAAGGGTCTTGAGAATGTAAATTACACATGGCTGTCAGGTAGTGTGGTAATATATACCGTGAATAGGTAGCAGTTTGAGTAACAGCAAATTAAACATAGATATTCCTTTGAGCCGGATTTGAACCAGCGACCTAAGGATGACAAGTTAAGCAACTACAGTCCTCCGCTCTACCAACTGAGCTATCGAAGGTTTATGATGATGTAATTTACTCATGGCTGTCAGGTAGTGTGGTAATATATAGCGTGAATAAGTAGCAGTTTGAGTAACAGCAAATTAAACATAAATATTCCTTGGACCCGGACTTGAACCAGCGACCTAAGGATGACAATTTAAACAACTACAGTCCTCCGCTCTACCAACTGAGCTATCGAAGGTTTATGATGATACAATTTACTCATGGCTGTCAGGTAGTGTGGTAATATATACCGTAAATCAGAAGCAGTTTGAGTAACAGCAAATTAAACACTAATACTCCTTCGAGCCTGATTTGAACCAGCGACCTAAGGATGGCATTTTAAGCAACTACAGTCCTCCGCTCTACCAACTGAGCTATCGAAGGCTTATGATGATGTAATTTACTCATGGCTGTCAGGTAGTGTGGTAATATATAGCGTGAATAAGTAGCAGTTTGAGTAACAGCAAATTAAACATAAATACTCCTTCGAGCCGGATTTGACCCAGCGACCTAAGGATGACAATTTAAGCAACTACAATCCTCCGCTCTACCAACTGAGCTATCAAAGGTTTTTGACAACATAACTAACACATGGCTGTCAGGTATTGAGGTAATATATTTCGTGAATCAGAAGCAGTTTGAGTAACTCCACTCTACCAACTGAGCTATCGAAGGTTTGTGATGGTGTGATTTACACATGGCTGTCAGGTAGTGTGGTAATATATAGCGTGAATAAGTAGCAGTTTGAGTAACAGCAAATTAAACATAAATACTCCTTTGAGCCGGTTTTGAACCAGCGACCTAAGGATGACAATTTAAACAACTACAGTCCTCCGCTCTACCAACTGAGCTATCGAAGGTTAATGACGATGTCATTTACACATGGCTGTCAGGTAGTGTGGTAATATATAGCGTGAATAAGTAGCAGTTTGAGTAACAGCAAATTAAACATAAATACTCCTTCGAGCCGGATTTGAACCAGCGACCTAAGGATGACAATTTAAACAACTACAGTCCTCCGCTCTACCAACTGAGCTATCGAAGGTTTATGATGATGTAATTTACACATGGCTGTCAGGTAGTGTGGTAATATATACCGTGAATAAGTAGCAGTTCGGGTAACAGCAAATTAAACTTAAATATTCCTTCGAGCCGGATTTGAACCAGCGACCTAAGGATGACAATTTAAGCAGCTACAGTCTTCCGCTCTACCAACTGAGCTATCGAAGGTTTATGATGATGTAATTTACACATGGCTGTCAGGTAGTGTGGTAATATATAGCGTGAATAAGTAGCAGTTTGAGTAACAGCAAATTAAACATAAATACTCCTTCGAGCCGGATTTGAACCAGCGACCTAAGGATGACAATTTAAACAACTACAGTCCTCCGCTCTACCAACTGAGCTATCGAAGGGTTTGTGAGATTGTAAATTACACATGGCTGTCAGGTAGTGTGGTAATATATACCGTGAATCAGAAGCAGTTTGAGTAACAGCAAATTAAACACTAATACTCCTTCAAGCAGATTTGAACCAGCGACCTAAGGATGACAATTTAAGCAAATACAGTCCTCCGATCTACCAACTGAGCTGTCGAAGGTTTTTGACAACATAACTAACACATGGCTGTCAGGTATTGAGGTAATATATTTCGTGAATCAGAAGCAGTTTGGGTAACAGCAAATTAAACATAAATAATCCTTCGAACCGGATTTTAACCAGCGACCTAAGAATGACAATTTAAGCAACTACAGTCCTCCGCTCTAGCAACTGAGCTATCGAAGGTTTATGATGATGCAATTTACTCATGGCTGTCAGGTAGTGTGGTAATATATAGCGTGAATAAGTAGCAGTTTGAGTAACAGCAAATTAAACATAAATACTCCTTAGAGCCGGATTTGAACCAGCGACCTAAGGATGACAATTTAAACAAGTACAGTCCTCCGCTCTACCAACTGAGCTATCGAAGGGTCGTGAAAATGTAAATTACACATGGCTGTCAGGTAGTGTGGTAATATATACCGTGAATAAGTAGCAGTTCGGGTAACAGCAAATTAAACATAAATATTCCTTTAAGCCGGATTTGAACCAGCGACCTAAGGATGACAATTTAAGCAACTACAGTCCTCCGCTCAACCAACTGAGCTATCGAAGGTTTATGATGATGTAATTTACACATGGCTGTCAGGTAGTGTGGTAATATATAGCGTGAATAAGTAGCAGTTTGAGTAACAGCAAATTAAACATAAATACTCCTTCGAGCCGGATTTGAATAAGCACCTAAGGATGACAATTTAAACAACTACAGTCCTCCGCTCTACCAACTGAGCTATCAAAGGTTTTTGACAACGTAACTAACACATGGCTGTCAGGTATTGGGGTAATATATACCGTGAATAAGTAGCAGTTCGGGTAACAGCAAATTAAACATAAATATTCCTTTAAGCCGGATTTGAACCAGCGACCTAAGGATGACAATTTAAACAACTACAGTCCTCCGCTCTACCAACTGAGCTATCGAAGGTTTATGATGATGTAATTTACACATGGCTGTCAGGTAGTGTGGTAATATATAGCGTGAATAAGTAGCAGTTTGAGTAAAAGCAAATTAAACATAAATACTCCTTCGAGCCGGATTTGAACCAGCGACCTAAGGATGACAATTTAAACAACTACAGTCCTCCGCTGTACCAACTGAGCTATCGAAGGGTCGTGAGATTGTAAATTACACATGGCTGTCAGGTAGTGTGGTAATATATACCGTGAATCAGAAGCAGTTTGAGTAACAGCAAATTAAACACTAATACTCCTTCAAGCAGATTTGAACCAGCGACCTAAGGATGACAATTTAAACAAGTACAGTCCTCCCCTGTACCAACTGAGCTATCGAAGGGTTGTGGTAATGCAAATTACACATGACTGTCAGGTAGTGTGGTAATATATAGCGTGAATCAGAAGCAGTTTGAGTAATAGCAAATTAAACATAAATATTCCTTCGAGCTGGATTTTAACCAGCGACCTAAGAATGACAATTTAAGCAACTACAGTCCTCCGCTCTAGCAACTGAGCTATCGAAGGTTTATGATGATGCAATTTACTCATGGCTGTCAGGTAGTGTGGTAATATATAGCGTGAATAAGTAGCAGTTTGAGTAACAGCAAATTAAACATAAATACTCCTTCGAGCCGGATTTGAACCAGCGACCTAAGGATGACAATTTAAACATCTACAGTCCTCCGCTCTACCAACTGAGCTATCGAAGGGTCTTGAGAATGTAAATTACACATGGCTGTCAGGTAATGTGGTAATATATACCGTGAATAAGTAGCAGTTTGAGTAACAGCAAATTAAACACTAATACTCCTCCAAGCAGATTTGAACCAGCGACCTAAGGATGACAATTTAAGCAACTACAGTCCTCCGCTCTACCAACTGAGCTATCGAAGGTTTTTGACAACATAACTAACACATGGCTGGCTGTCAGGTAGTGTGGTAATATATACCGTGAATCAGAAGCAGTTTGAGTAACAGCAAATTAAACATAGATATTCCTTCGAGCCGGATTTGAACCAGCGACCTAAGGATGACAATTTAAACAACTACAGTCCTCCGCTCTACCAACTGAGCTATCGAAGGGTCGTGAGAATGTAAATTACACATGGCTGTCAGGTAGTGTGGTAATATATACCGTGAATAAGTAGCAGTTTGAGTAACAGCAAATTAAACATAGATATTCCTTCGAGCCGGATTTGAACCAGCGACCTAAGGATGACAAGTTAAGCAACTACAGTCCTCCGCTCTACCAACTGAGCTATCGAAGGTTTATGATGATGTAATTTACTCATGGCTGTCAGGTAGTGTGGTAATATATAGCGTGAATAAGTAGCAGTTTGAGTAACAGCAAATTAAACATAAATATTCCTTGGACCCGGACTTGAACCAGCGACCTAAGGATGACAATTTAAACAACTACAGTCCTCCGCTCTACCAACTGAGCTATCGAAGGTGTATGATGATACAATTTACTCATGGCTGTCAGGTAGTGTGGTAATATATACAGTGAATCAGAAGCAGTTTGAGTAACAGCAAATTAAACACTAATACTCCTTCGAGCCGGATTTGAACCAGCGACCTAAGGATGGCAATTTAAGCAACTACAGTCCTCCGCTCTACCAACTGAGCTATCGAAGGCTTATGATGATGTAATTTACTCATGGCTGTCAGGTAGTGTGGTAATATATAGCGTGAATAAGTAGCAGTTTGAGTAACAGCAAATTAAACATAAATACTCCTTCGAGCCGGATTTGACCCAGCGACCTAAGGACGACAATTTAAGCAACTACAATCCTCCGCTCTACCAACTGAGCTATCGAAGGTTTTTGACAACATAACTAACACATGGCTGTCAGGTATTGAGGTAATATATTTCGTGAATCAGAAGCAGTTTGAGTAACTCCACTCTACCAACTGAGCTATCGAAGGTTTGTGATGGTGTGATTTACACATGGCTGTCAGGTAGTGTGGTAATATATAGCGTGAATAAGTAGCAGTTTGAGTAACAGCAAATTAAACATAAATACTCCTTTGAGCCGGTTTTGAACCAGCGACCTAAGGATGACAATTTAAACAACTACAGTCCTCCGCTCTACCAACTGAGCTATCGAAGGTTAATGACGATGTAATTTACACATGGCTGTCAGGTAGTGTGGTAATATATAGCGTGAATAAGTAGCAGTTTGAGTAACAGCAAATTAAACATAAATACTCCTTCGAGCCGGATTTGAACCAGCGACCTAAGGATGACAATTTAAACAACTACAGTCCTCCGCTCTACCAACTGAGCTATCGAAGGTTTATGATGATGTAATTTACACATGGCTGTCAGGTAGTGTGGTAATATATACCGTGAATAAGTAGCAGTTCGGGTAACAGCAAATTAAACTTAAACATTCCTTCGAGCCGGATTTGAACCAGCGACCTAAGGATGACAATTTAAGCAGCTACAGTCCTCCGCTCTACCAACTGAGCTATCGAAGGTTAATGACGATGTAATTTACACATGGCTGTCAGGTAGTGTGGTAATATATAGCGTGAATAAGTAGCAGTTTGAGTAACAGCAAATTAAACATAAATACTCCTTCGAGCCGGATTTGAACCAGCGACCTAATGATGACAATTTAAACAACTACAGTCCTCCGCTCTACCAACTGAGCTATCGAAGGGTTTGTGAGATTGTAAATTACACATGGCTGTCAGGTAGTGTGGTAATATATACCGTGAATCAGAAGCAGTTTGAGTAACAGCAAATTAAACACTAATACTCCTTCAAGCAGATTTGAACCAGCGACCTAAGGATGACAATTTAAGCAAATACAGTCCTCCGATCTACCAACTGAGCTGTCGAAGGTTTTTGACAACATAACTAACACATGGCTGTCAGGTATTGAGGTAATATATTTCGTGAATCAGAAGCAGTTTGGGTAACAGCAAATTAAACATAAATAATCCTTCGAGCCGGATTTTAACCAGCGACCTAAGAATGACAATTTAAGCAACTACAGTCCTCCGCTCTAGCAACTGAGCTATCGAAGGTTTATGATGATGAAATTTACTCATGGCTGTCAGGTAGTGTGGTAATATATAGCGTGAATAAGTAGCAGTTTGAGTAACAGCAAATTAAACATAAATACTCCTTCGAGCCGGATTTGAACCAGCGACCTAAGGATGACAATTTAAACAAGTACAGTCCTCCGCTCTACCAACTGAGCTATCGAAGGGTCGTGAAAATGTAAATTACACATGGCTGTCAGGTAGTGTGGTAATATATACCGTGAATAAGTAGCAGTTCGGGTAACAGCAAATTAAACATAAATATTCCTTTAAACCGGATTTGAACCAGCGACCTAAGGATGACAATTTAAGCAACTACAGTCCTCCGCTCAACCAACTGAGCTATCGAAGGTTTATGATGATGTAATTTACACATGGCTGTCAGGTAGTGTGGTAATATATAGCGTGAATAAGTAGCAGTTTGAGTAACAGCAAATTAAACATAAATACTCCTTCGAGCCGGATTTGAATAAGCACCTAAGGATGACAATTTAAACAACTACAGTCCTCCGCTCTACCAACTGAGCTATCAAAGGTTTTTGACAACGTAACTAACACATGGCTGTCAGGTATTGTGGTAATATATACCGTGAATAAGTAGCAGTTCGGGTAACAGCAAATTAAACATAAATATTCCTTCGAGCCGGAATTGAACCAGCGACCTAAGGATGACAATTTAAACAACTACAGCCCTCCGCTGAACCAACTGAGCTATCGAAGGGTCGTGAGATTGTAAATTACACATGGCTGTCAGGTAGTGTGGTAATATATACCGTGAATCAGAAGCAGTTTGAGTAACAGCAAATTAAACACTAATACTCCTTCAAGCAGATTTGAACCAGCGACCTAAGTATGACAATTTAAACAAGTACAGTCCTCCCCTGTACCAACTGAGCTATCGAAGGGTTGTGGTAATGCAAATTACACATGACTGTCAGGTAGTGTGGTAATATATAGCGTGAATCAGAAGCAGTTTGAGTAATAGCAAATTAAACATAAATATTCCTTCGAGCCGGATTTTAACCAGCGACCTAAGAATGACAATTTAAGCAACTACAGTCCTCCGCTCTAGCAACTGAGCTATCGAAGGTTTATGATGATGCAATTTACTCATGGCTGTCAGGTAGTGTGGTAATATATAGCGTGAATAAGTAGCAGTTTGAGTAACAGCAAATTAAACATAAATACTCCTTCGAGCCGGATTTGAACCAGCGACCTAAGGATGACAATTTAAACAACTACAGTCCTCCGCTCTACCAACTGAGCTATCGAAGGGTCTTGAGAATGTAAATTACACATGGCTGTCAGGTAATGTGGTAATATATACCGTGAATAAGTAGCAGTTTGAGTAACAGCAAATTAAACACTAATACTCCTTCAAGCAGATTTGAACCAGCGACCTATGGATGACAATTTAAGCAACTACAGTCCTCCGCTCTACCAACTGAGCTATCGAAGGTTTTTGACAACATAACTAACACATGGCTGTCAGGTATTGAGGTAATATATTTCGTGAATCAGAAGCAGTTTGAGTAACAGCAAATTAAACATAAATATTCCTTCGAGCCGGATTTTAACCAGCGACCTAAGAATGACAATTTAAGCAACTACAGTCCTACGCTCTACCAACTGAGCTATGAAAGGGTTATAATAATGTAGATTACACAGGGCTGTCAGGTAGTGTGGTAATATATACCGTGAATCAGAAGCAGTTTGAGTAACAGCAAATTAAACATAGATATTCCTTCGAGCCGGATGTGAACCAGCGACCTAAGGATGACAATTTAAGCAACTACAGTACTCCGCTCTACCAACTGAGCTATCGAAGGTTTGTGATGGTGTGATTTAAACATGGCTGTCAGGTAGTGTGGTAATATATAGCGTGAATAAGTAGCAGTTTGAGTAACAGCAAATTAAACATAAATACTCCTTCGAGCCGGATTTGAACCAGCGACCTAAGGATGACAATTTAAACAACTACTGTACTCCGCTCTACCAACTGAGCTATCGAAGGTTTATGACGATGTAATTTACACATGGCTGTCAGGTAGTGTGGTAATATATACCTTGAATAAGTAGCAGTTTGAGTAACAGCAAATTAAACATAAATACTCCTTCGAGCCGGATTTGAACCAGCGACCTAAGGATGACAATTTAAACAACTACAGTCCTCCGCTCTACCAACTGAGCTATCGAAGGTTTATGATGATGTAATTTACACATGGCTGTCAGGTAGTGTGGTAATATATACCGTGAATAAGTAGCAGTTCGGGTAACAGCAAATTAAACATAAATATTCCTTCAAGCCGGATTTGAACCAGCGACCTAAGGATGACAATTTAAGCAGTTACAGTCCTCCGCTCTACCAACTGAGCTATCGAAGGTTTATGATGATGTAATTTACACATGGCTGTCAGGTAGTGTGGTAATTTATAGCGTGAATAAGTAGAAGTTTGAGTAACAGCAAATTAAACATAAATACTCCTTCGAGCCGGATTTGAACCAGCGACCTAAGGATGACAATTTAAACAACTACAGTCCTCCGCTCTACCAACTGAGCTATCGAAGGGTCGTGAGATTGTAAATTACACATGGCTGTCAGGTAGTGTGGTAATATATACCGTGAATCAGAAGCAGTTTGAGTAACAGCAAATTAAACACTAATACTCCTTCAAGCAGATTTGAACCAGCGACCTAAGGATGACAATTTAAGCAACTACAGTCCTCCGCTCTACCAACTGAGCTATCGAAGGTTTTTGACAACATAACTAACACATGGCTGTCAGGTATTGAGGTAATATATTTCGTGAATCAGAAGCAGTTTGAGTAACAGCAAATTAAACATAAATAATCCTTCGAGCCGGATTTTAACCAGCGACCTAAGAATGACAATTTAAGCAACTACAGTCCTCCGCTCTAGCAACTGAGCTATCAAAGGTTTATGATGATGCAATTTACTCATGGCTGTCAGGTAGTGTGGTAATATATAGCGTGAATAAGTAGCAGTTTGAGTAACAGCAAATTAAACATAAATACTCCTTCGAGACGGATTTGAACCAGCGACCTAAGGATGACAATTTAAACAACTACAGTCCTCCGCTGTACCAACTGAGCTATCGAAGGGTCTTGATATTGTAAATTACACATGGCTATCAGGTAGTGTGGTAATATATACCGTGAATCAGAAGCAGTTTGAGTAACAGCATATTAAACATAAATATTCTTTTAAGCCGGATTTGAACCAGCGACCTAAGGATGACAATTTAAGCAACTACAGTCCTCCGCTCTACCAACTGAGCTATCGAAGGTTTTTGACAACATAACTAACACATGGCTGTCAGGTATTGAGGTAATATATTTCGTGAATCAGAAGCAGTTTGAGTAACAGCAAATTAAACATAAATAATCCTTCGAGCCGGATTTTAACCAGCGACCTAAGAATGACAATTTAAGCAACTACAGTCCTCCGCTCTAGCAACTGAGCTATCGAAGGTTTATGATGATGCAATTTACTCATGGCTGTCAGGTAGTGTGGTAATATATAGCGTGAATAAGTAGCAGTTTGAGTAACAGCAAATTAAACATAAATACTCCTTCGAGCCGGATTTGAACCAGCGACCTAAGGACGACAATTTAAACAACTACAGTCCTCCGCTCTACCAACTGAGCTATCGAAGGGTCGTGAGAATGTAAATTACACATGGCTGTCAGGTAGTGTGGTAATATATACCGTGAATAAGTAGCAGTTCGGGTAACAGCAAATTAAACATAAATATTCCTTCGAGCCGGAATTGAACCAGCGACCTAAGGATGACAATTTAAACAACTACAGTCCTCCGCTCTTCCAACAAAGCTATCGAAGGGTTGTGTTAATGCAAATTACACATGGCTGTCAGGTAGTGTGGTAATATATACCGTGAATCAGAAGCAGTTTGAGTAACAGCAAATTGAACATAGATATTCCTTCGAGCCGGATTTGAACCAGCGACCTAAGAATGACAATTTAAGCAAATATAATCCTCCGCTCTACCAACTGAGCTATCGAAGGTTTTTGACAACATAACTAACACATGGCTGTC
Source organism: Misgurnus anguillicaudatus (assembly GCF_027580225.2). Classification (NCBI taxonomy): domain Eukaryota; kingdom Metazoa; phylum Chordata; class Actinopteri; order Cypriniformes; family Cobitidae; genus Misgurnus; species Misgurnus anguillicaudatus. The sequence continues at coordinate 2,943,452 of NC_073337.2, forward strand.
AGGTATTGAGGTAATATATTTCGTGAATCAGAAGCAGTTTGAGTAACAGCAAATTAAACATACATATTCCTTCGAGCCGGATTTTAACCAGCGACCTAAGAATGACAATTTAAGCAACTACAGTCCTACGCTCTAACAACTGAGCTATGAAAGGGTTATAATAATGTAGATTACACAGGGCTGTCAGGTAGTGTGGTAATATATACCGTGAATCAGAAGCAGTTTGAGTAACAGCAAATTAAACATAGATATTCCTTCGAGCCGGATTTGAACCAGCGACCTAAGAATGACAATTTAAGCAAATATAATCCTCCGCTCTACCAACTGAGCTATCGAAGGTTTTTGACAACATAACTAACACATGGCTGTCAGGTATTGAGGTAATATATTTCGTGAATCAGAAGCAGTTTGAGTAACAGCAAATTAAACATACATATTCCTTTGAGCCGGATTTGAACCAGCGACCTAAGGATGACAATTTAAGCAACTACAGTACTCCGCTCTACCAACTGAGCTATCGAAGGTTTATGATGGTGTAATTTACACATGGCTGTCAGGTAGTGTGGTAATATATAGCGTGAATAAGTAGCAGTTTGAGTAACAGCAAATTAAACATATATACTCCTTCGAGCAGGATTTGAACCAGCGACCTAAGGATGACAACTTAAACAACTACAGTCCTCCGCTCTACCAACTGAGCTATCGAAGGTTTATGATGATGTAATTTACACATGGCTGTCAGGTAGTGTGGTAATATATAGCGTGAATAAGTAGCAGTTTGAGTAACAGCAAATTAAACAAAAATACTCCTTCGAGCCGGATTTGAACCAGCGACCTAAGGATGACAATTTAAGCAACTACAGTACTCCACTCTACCAACTGAGCTATCGAAGGTTTGTGATGGTGTGATTTACACATGGCTGTCAGGTAGTGTGGTATTATATAGCGTGAATAAGTAGCAGTTTGAGTAACAGCAAATTAAACATAAATACTCCTTCGAGCCGGATTTGAACCAGCGACCTAAGGATGACAATTTAAACAACTACTGTACTCCGCTCTACCAACTGAGCTATCGAAGGTTTATGATGATGTAATTTACACATGGCTGTCAGGTAGTGTGGTAATATATACCGTGAATAAATAGCAGTTCGGGTAACAGCAAATTAAACAAATATTCCTTCGAGCCGGATTTGAACCAGCGACCTAAGGATGACAATTTAAGCAGCTACAGTCCTCCGCTCTACCAACTGAGCTATCGAAGGTTTATGATGATGTAATTTACACATGGCTGTCAGGTAGTGTGGTAATTTATAGCGTGAATAAGTAGCAGTTTGAGTAAAAGCAAATTAAACATACATACTCCTTCGAGCCGGATTTGAACCAGCGACCTAAGGATGACAATTTAAACAACTACAGTCCTCCGCTGTACCAACTGAGCTATCGAAGGGTCGTGACATCGTAAATAACACATGGCTGTCAGGTAGTGTGGTAATATATACCGTGAATCAGAAGCAGTTTGAGTAACAGCAAATAAAACACTAATACTCCTTCAAGCAGATTTGAACCAGCGACCTAAGGATGACAATTTAAGCAACTACAGTCCTCCGCTCTACCAACTGAGCTATTGAAGGTTTTTGACAACATAACTAACACATGGCTGTCAGGTATTGAGGTAATATATTTCGTGAATCAGAAGCAGTTTGAGTAACAGCAAATTAAACATAAATAATCCTTCGAGCCGGATTTTAACCAGCGACCTAAAAATGACAATTTAAGCAACTACAGTCCTCCGCTCTAGCAACTGAGCTATCGAAGGTTTATGATGATGCAATTTACTCATGGCTGTCAGGTAGTGTGGTAATATATAGCGTGAATAAGTAGCAGTTTGAGTAACAGCAAATTAAACATAAATACTCCTTCGAGACGGATTTGAACCAGCGACCTAAGGATGACAATTTAAACAACTACAGTCCTCCGCTCTACCAACTGAGCTATCGAAGGGTCTTGAGAATGAAAATTACACATGGCTGTCAGGTAGTGTGGTAATATATACCGTGAATAAGTAGCAGTTTGAGTAACAGCAAATTAAACATAGATATTCCTTCGAGCCGGATTTGAACCAGCGACCTAAGGATGACAATTTAAGCAACTACAGTCCTCCGCTCTACCAACTGAGCTATCGAAGGTTTATGATGATGTAATTTACTCATGGCTGTCAGGTAGTGTGGTAATATATAGCGTGAATAAGTAGCAGTTTGTATAACAGCAAATTAAACATAAATACTCCTTCGAGCCGAATTTGAACCAGCGACCTAAGGATGACAATTTAAGCAACTACAGTCCTCCGCTCTACCAACTGAGCTATTGAAGGGTCGTAAGATTGTAAATTACACATGGCTGTCAGGTAGTGTGGTAATATATACCGTGAATCAGAAGCAGTTTGAGTAACAGCAAATTAAACACTAATACTCCTTCAAGCAGATTTGAACCAGCGACCTAAGGATGACAATTTAAGCAACTACAATCCTCCGCTCTACCAACTGAGCTATCGAAGGTTTTTGACAACATAACTAACACATGGCTGTCAGGTATTGAGGTAATATATTTCGTGAATCAGAAGCAGTTTGAGTAACAGCAAATTAAACATAAATATTCCTTCGAGCCGGATTTTAACCAGCGACCTAAGAATGACAATTTAATCAACTACAGTCCTACGCTCTACCAACTGAGCTATGAAAGGGTTATAACAATGTAGATTACACAGGGCTGTCAGGTAGTGTGGTAATATATACCGTGAATCAGAAGCAGTTTGAGTAAAAGCAAATTAAACATAGATATTCCTTCGAGCCGGATTTGAACCAGCGAGCTAAGGATGACAATTTAAACAACTACAGTCCTCCGCTCTACCAACTGAGCTATCGAAGGGTCGTGAGAATGTAAATTACACATGGCTGTCAGGTAGTGTGGTAATATATACCGTGAATAAGTAGCAGTTCGGGTAACAGCAAATTAAACATAAATATTCTTTTAAGCCGGATTTGAACCAGCGACCTAAGGATGACAATTTAAGCAACTACAGTCCTCCGCTCTACCAACTGAGCTATCGAAGGTTTATGATGATGTAATTTACACATGGCTGTCAGGTAGTGTGGTAATATATAGCGTGAATAAGTAGCAGTTTGAGTAACAGCAAATTAAACATAAATACTCCTTCGAGCCGGATTTGAACCAGCGACCTAAGGATGACAATTTAAACAACTACAGTCCTCCGCTCTACCAACTGAGCTATCGAAGGGTCGTGAGAATGTAAATTACACATGGCTGTCAGGTAGTGTGGTAATATATACCGTGAATAAGTAGCAGTTCGGGTAACAGCAAATTAAACATAAATATTCCTTTAAGCCGGATTTGAACCAGCGACCGAAGGATGACAATTTAAGCAACTACAGTCCTCCGCTCTACCAACTGAGCTATCGAAGGTTTATGATGATGTAATTTACTCATGGCTGTCAGTTAGTGTGGTAATATATAGCGTGAATAAGTAGCAGTTTGAGTAACAGCAAATTAAACATATATATTCCTTGGACCCGGACTTGAACCAGCGACCTAAGGATGACAATTTAAACAACTACAGTCCTCCGCTCTACCAACTGAGCTATCGAAGGGTTGTGGTAATGCAAATTACACATGGCTGTCAGGTAGTGTGGTTATATATTTCGTGAATCAGAAGCAGTTTGAGTAACAGCAAATTAAACATAAATATTCCTTCGAGCCGGATTTTAACCAGCGACCTAAGAATGACAATTTAAGCAACTACAGTCCTACGCTCTACCAACTGAGCTATGAAAGGGTTATAATAATGTAGATTACACAGGGCTGTCAGGTAGTGTGGTAATATATACCGTGAATCAGAAGCAGTTTGAGTAACAGCAAATTAAACATAGATATTCCTTCGAGCCGGATTTGAACCAGCGACCTAAGGATGACAATTTAAGCAACTACAGTACTCCGCTCTACCAACTGAGCTATCGAAGGTTTACGATGGTGTAATTTACACATGGCTGTCAGGTAGTGTGGTAATATATAGCGTGAATAAGTAGCAGTTTGAGTAACAGCAAATTAAACATAAATACTCCTTCGAGCCGGATTTGAACCAGCGACCTAAGGATGACAATTTAAGCAACTACAGTCCTCCGCTCTACCAACTGAGCTATCGAAGGTTTTTGACAACATAACTAACACATGGCTGTCAGGTATTGAGGTAATATATTTCGTGAATCAGAAGCAGTTTGAGTAACAGCAAATTAAACATAAATAATCCTTCGAGACGGATTTTAACCAGCGACCTAAGAATGACAATTTAAGCAACTACAGTCCTCCGCTCTAGCAACTGAGCTATCGAAGGTTTATGATGATGCAATTTACTCATGGCTGTCAGGTAGTGTGGTAATATATAGCGTGAATAAGTAGCAGTTTGAGTAACAGCAAATTAAACATAAATACTCCTTCGAGACGGATTTGAACCAGCGACCTAAGGATGACAATTTAAACAACTACAGTCCTCCGCTCTACCAACTGAGCTATCAAAGGGTCTTGAGAATGTAAATTACACATGGCTGTCAGGTAGTGTGGTAATATATACCGTGAATAAGTAGCAGTTTGAGTAACAGCAAATTAAACATAGATATTCCTTCGAGCCGGATTTGAACCAGCGACCTAAGGATGACAATTTAAGCAACTACAGTCCTCCGCTCTACCAACTGAGCTATCGAAGGTTAATGATGATGTAATTTACTCATGGCTGTCAGGTAGTGTGGTAATATATAGCGTGAATAAGTAGCAGTTTGAGTAACAGCAAATTAAACATAAATTTTCCTTGGACCCGGACTTGAACCAGCGACCTAAGGATGACAATTTAAACAACTACAGTCCTCCGCTCTACCAACTGAGCTATCGAAGGGTTGTGGTAATGCAAATTACACATGGCTGTCAGGTAGTGTGGTAATATATATAGTGAATCAGAAGCAGTTTGAGTAACAGCAAATTAAACATAAATACTCCTTCGAGCCGGATTTGAACCAACGACCTAAGGATGGCAATTTAAGCAACTACAGTCCTCCGCTCTACCAACTGAGCTATCGAAGGCTTATGATGATGTAATTTACTCATGGCTGTCAGCTAGTGTGGTAATATATAGCGTGAATAAGTAGCAGTTTGAGTAACAGCAAATTAAACATAAATACTCCTTCGAGCCGGATTTGACCCAGCGACCTAAGGATGACAATTTAAACAACTACAGTCCTCCGCTCTACCAACTGAGCTATTGAAGGGTCGTGAGATTGTAAATTACACATGGCTGTCAGGTAGTGTGGTAATATTTACCGTGAATCAGAAGCAGTTTGAGTAACAGCAAATTAAACACTAATACTCCTTCAAGCAGATTTGAACCAGCGACCTAAGGATGACAATTTAAGCAACTACAGTCCTCCGCTCTACCAACTGAGCTATCGAAGGTTTTTGACAACAAAACTAACACATGGCTGTCAGGTATTGAGGTAATATATTTCGTGAATCAGAAGCAGTTTGAGTAACAGCAAATTAAACATAAATATTCCTTCGAGCCGGAATTGAACCAGCGACCTAAGGACGACAATTTAAACAACTACAGTCCTCCGCTCTACCAACAAAGCTATCGAAGGGTTGTGTTAATGCAAATTACACATGGCTGTCAGGTAGTGTGGTAATTTATAGCGTGAATAAGTAGCAGTTTGAGTAAAAGCAAATTAAACATAAATACTCCTTCGAGCCGGATTTGAACCAGCGACCTAAGGATGACAATTTAAACAACTACAGTCCTCCGCTCTACCAACTGAGCTATCGAAGGGTCGTGAGAATGTAAATTACACATGGCTGTCAGGTAGTGTGGTAATATATACCGTGAATAAGTAGCAGTTCGGGTAACAGCAAATTAAACATAAATATTCTTTTAAGCCGGATTTGAACCAGCGACCTAAGGATGACAATTTAAGCAACTACAGTCCTCCGCTCTACCAACTGAGCTATCGAAGGTTTTTGACAACATAACTAACACATGGCTGTCAGGTATTGAGGTAATATATTTCGTGAATCAGAAGCAGTTTGAGTAACAGCAAATTAAACATAAATAATCCTTCGAGCCGGATTTTAACCAGCGACCTAAGAATGACAATTTAAGCAACTACAGTCCTCCGCTCTAGCAACTGCGCTATCGAAGGTTTATGATGATGCAATTTACTCATGGCTGTCAGGTAGTGTGGTAATATATAGCGTGAATAAGTAGCAGTTTGAGTAACAGCAAATTAAACATAAATACTCCTTCGAGCCGGATTTGACCCAGCGACCTAAGGATGACAATTTAAACAACTACAGTCCTCCGCTCTACCAACTGAGCTATTGAAGGGTCGTGAGATTGTAAATTACACATGGCTGTCAGGTAGTGTGGTAATATATAACGTGAATCAGAAGCAGTTTGAGTAACAGCAAATTAAACACTAATACACCTTCAAGCAGATTTGAACCAGCGACCTAAGGATGACAATTTAAGCAACTACAGTCCTCCGCTCTACCAACTGAGCTATCGAAGGTTTTTGACAACATAACTAACACATGGCTGTCAGGTATTGAGGTAATATATTTCGTGAATCAGAAGCAGTTTGAGTAACAGCAAATTAAACATAAATATTCCTTCGAGCCGGAATTGAACCAGCGACCTAAGGACGACAATTTAAACAACTACAGTCCTCCGCTCTACCCACAAAGCTATCGAAGGGTTGTGTTAATGCAAATTACACATGGCTGTCAGGTAGTGTGGTAATTTATAGCGTGAATAAGTAGCAGTTTGAGTAAAAGCAAATTAAACATAAATACTCCTTCTAGCCGGATTTGAACCAGCGACCTAAGGATGACAATTTAAACAACTACAGTCCTCCGCTCTACCAACTGAGCTATCGAAGGGTCGTGAGAATGTAAATTACACATGGCTGTCAGGTAGTGTGGTAATATATACCGTGAATAAGTAGCAGTTCGGGTAACCGCAAATTAAACATAAATATTCTTTTAAGCCGGATTTGAACCAGCGACCTAAGGATGACAATTTAAGCAACTACAGTCCTCCGCTCTACCAACTGAGCTATCGAAGGTTTTTGGCAACATAACTAACACATGGCTGTCAGGTATTGAGGTAATATATTTCGTGAATCAGAAGCAGTTTGAGTAACAGCAAATTAAACATAAATAATCCTTCGAGCCGGATTTTAACCAGCGACCTAAGAATGACAATTTAAGCAACTACAGTCCTCCGCTCTAGCAACCGAGCTATCGAAGGTTTATGATGATGCAATTTACTCATGGCTGTCAGGTAGTGTGGTAATATATAGCGTGAATAAGTAGCAGTTTGAGTAACAGCAAATTAAACATAAATACTCCTTCGAGACGGATTTGAACCAGCGACCTAAGGATGACAATTTAAACAACTACAGTCCTCCGCTCTACCAACTGAGCTATCAAAGGGTCTTGAGAATGTAAATTACACATGGCTGTCAGGTAGTGTGGTAATATATACCGTGAATAAGTAGCAGTTTGAGTAACAGCAAATTAAACATAGATATTCCTTCGAGCCGGATTTGAACCAGCGACCTAAGGATGACAATTTAAGCAACTACAGTCCTCCGCTCTACCAACTGAGCTATCGAAGGTTTATGATGATGTAATTTACTCATGGCTGTCAGGTAGTGTGGTAATATATAGCGTGAATAAGTAGCAGTTTGAGTAACAGCAAATTAAACATAAATTTTCCTTGGACCCGGACTTGAACCAGCGACCTAAGGATGACAATTTAAACAACTACAGTCCTCCGCTCTACCAACTGAGCTATCGAAGGGTTGTGGTACTGCAAATTACACATGGCTGTCAGGTAGTGTGGTAATATATACCGTGAATCAGAAGCAGTTTGAGTAACAGCAAATTAAACATAAATACTCCTTCGAGCCGGATTTGAACCAGCGACCTAAGGATGGCAATTTAAGCAACTACAGTCCTCCGCTCTACCAACTGAGCTATCGAAGGCTTATGATGATGTAATTTACTCATGGCTGTCAGCTAGTGTGGTAATATATAGCGTGAATAAGTAGCAGTTTGAGTAACAGCAAATTAAACATAAATACTCCTTCGAGCCGGATTTGACCCAGCGACCTAAGGATGACAATTTAAACAACTACAGTCCTCCGCTCTACCAACTGAGCTATTGAAGGGTCGTGAGATTGTAAATTACACATGGCTGTCAGGTAGTGTGGTAATATATACCGTGAATCAGAAGCAGTTTGAGTAACAGCAAATTAAACATTAATACTCCTTCAAGCAGATTTGAACCAGCGACCTAAGGATGACAATTTAAGCAACTACAATCCTCCACTCTACCAACTGAGCTATCGAAGGTTTTTGACAACATAACTAACACATGGCTGTCAGGTATTGAGGTAATATATTTCGTGAATCAGAAGCAGTTTGAGTAACAGCAAATTAAACATAAATATTCCTTCGAGCCGGATTTTAACCAGCGACATAAGAATGACAATTTAAGCAACTACAGTCCTACGCTCTACCAACTGAGCTATGAAAGGGATATAATAATGTAGATTACACAGGGCTGTCAGGTAGTGTGGTAATATATACCGTGAATCAGAAGCAGTTTGAGTAACAGCAAATTAAACATAGATATTCCTTCGAGCCGGATTTGAACCAGCGACCTAAGGATAACATTTAAACAACTACAGTCCTCCGCTCTACCAACTGAGCTATCGAAGGGTCGTGAGAATGTAAATTACACATGGCTGTCAGGTAGTGTGGTAATATATACCGTGAATAAGTAGCAGTTCGGGTAACAGCAAATTAAACATAAATATTCTTTTAAGCCGGATTTGAACCAGCGACCTAAGGATGACAATTTAAGCAACTACAGTCCTCCGCTCTACCAACTGAGCTATCGAAGGTTTATGATGATGTAATTTACACA